>NC_044572.1:3510000-3828750 GCF_901933205.1 Camarhynchus parvulus
ACCTGTTGGGTGACTACTTTTACCTCTTAGCAAATATAAAGTTGCTTGTCCCACAGAGCTGTGCACCTCAGGATGCTGGAAGGTGTCAGAGCAGCCATCAGTGGGAGCTGAGTGCTGGAAATTCCATCCCAGCTCACTGGACAGAAGGCTCTTGAACTCAATACCCTCAAAAGGAATTTATTTGAAACAAACCCCTTGATTCCTGTATCCAATCATTCATCTCCTGCAGCTCCTCTAGGAATGTTTTAGATCCACAAAATCTACTGAAAGAGTGAATAGTTCAAGTGCAAGTCTCCAGTATCCCACTGCTCTTGAAGTCAAGAGTACAGTCACGAATAAATTCAGGATTCTTTTCCCTACCTGACCTCCCTCCTCTTTCCGGAGCTCCAGCTTGGCATGAGGACAGAATTTGTTCTTTCCTCTTCTCAGGTAAATAAGCTACAGATGCCCTTTGACAACCCCTTGTGATTCATGATCAGCTGTTTAAAGAAATTACATTGTGTGAATCATCCTTCCAGTGGAAGTTACATCCCCACTGAAGGGAGTCAGCAGAAGAGAATGTGTGTGAGCTCCTCTGAGAGAGTAAAAACAGGTAAAGTAGTGATGAACAAGGCACAACAGGAGGTCATAGTGGGAATTATACCTGTGGAATTGTTCTGGATTAGGAGCCTTCAACTTTCAACAGAGACAATTGAGACAGAAAATGGTGTGAACATGCACAAATGGTGTTGAGAAGGCAAAAAAGGAAAAAGCATCCACTGTCCTTCCAAATGCAAGGATGGAAAAATGCCAAAAAAGAAAAAAAAATCAGGGAGGCCTGGTTCAAAGCAACAAAAAATTATTAAACTAAAAATGTGACATGACCTGACAGATGCTATAAGCTTCCAAGGATTCAAAGCTGCTTCATGGAAAAAAAAGTCCATAAAGGCAATTAAATATCATAAGATCACTTCTGGCTCAGGAAGTTTCTGAAACACTGTTCAGTAAATTTTGGGAGATAATTTAGGGCAGTTCTGTGTTAATTCTTTCCCCTTGCTAATATTCTCCATAGGACCTTGCCAGACTTGCTGATTTCTGGTCCAACTCAGCGCAGACATTCTTACATTTTGTGTTGTCACACCTTGTCATCCACCAGCACCCTCAAGTCCTTCCCCACAGGGCTGCTCCCAATCTCCTGCCATCCTGTGTTAATACCAGGGGCTGCCTCAAGCACCTGCAGGACCTTGGCCTTGTTGGACCTCATGAGGTCCACGTGGATCACTTCAGTGTGCCCTGGTGGCCAAGAAGGCCAATGGCTCCTGGCCTGGGTCAGGAATGGAGTGGGCAGCAGGAGCAGGGAGGTCATTGTGCCCCTGCCCTGGGCACTGCTGGGGTCACACCTGGAGTGCTGTGCCCAGCTCTGGCCCCTCAGCTTGGGAAGGACCTTGGGACACTGAGCACATCCAGAGGGGACAGCGAGGCTGGAGAGGGGCTGGGAACACAAACCCTGTGAGGAACCCCTGAGGGAGCTGGGGGTGCTCAGCCTGGAGAAAAGGAGACTCAGGGCTGCCCCCATCACTCTCTGCAGCTCCTGAAAGGTGCCTGTGCCCAGCTGGGGCTGGGCTCTTTCTCCAGCAGCACTGACACAACCAGAGCACACAGCCTCAAGCTGCACCAAGGGAAATACAGGTTGGATAGCAGGAAAAAGTTTTTACAGAAAGAGTGATAAAATTCTGGAATGGCTGCCCGGGGAGGTGGTGGAGTCCCCATCCTGGGGTGTGTTTAACAAAGCCTGGATGTGGCACTGGGTGCCAGGGTTGAGTTGAGGTGTCAGGGAATGCGTTGGACTCAATCTTGAAGGTCTCTTCCAACCTGGTGATTCTGTGATTCTGGAGCTTGTCCAGGTCCCCCTGGATGGCCCCATCCTTCAGGAAGGTCACTGCAGCCTCAGCTTGGTGCCAGCTGCAAATTAGCTGGGGTTGAACTCAGTGTCACTGTCTGTGTCATTAATGAAGATTTTCATCAGTGCTGACCCCAATAAAGCCACTGGGGGACACCACTGATGTCCATTACAACATGAACCACTGACCACATTGAACCATTGACCACAACCCTCTGGATGTGATCAATTCCTTCTCCACTCATCAATTCCACCTCTTTCTATTTACTGAGAAGGGTGTTGGGGATAAGATGTGCCAAAGGCTTTACAGAATTACAGATAAATGATGTCTGCAGCCCTCCCCTTGTCCACTGATGGAGTCACCCCATCAGGTGAGGACACTGGGCTGGTCATGCAGGATGTGCCTGTCCTGAAGTTGTCCTGAATCTCTTCCCTGTTTTCCAGGAGCCTCGGCACAGCTTCCAGGAGGATCTGTTCTGTGATCTTCCCAGGCACAGAGGTGAGGCTGACAGATCAGGGGTTCCCAGGGTCCTCCTTTCTACCTTTTTTAAAAATTCTTGCAAGTTTCCCATGTTCCCATTCCAAGGGACTTCCCATTCACCAAGGACTTCACTTGACTGTCAGATAAATAAGTAATTTACAGGAATATATTTTATGAATATACCCTTAAATATATGTTGTGTAATTTATTATATAAATTTCTATTTCAATCTGAGCCAAAAACTGCAGCATTCTTGCAGTTTTGCTTATAACTCCTCCCTTGCTACGTGGCCAAGATTCATCTTACTACACTTTAGATATTTAGATGGATGAATTTTCAAGGGATTTCTGTGTTTTATGTCCTCTCTTCTGGGGATTGAGCCCTCCTACGACCATCAGGGGATTTCAGAAACATCTGGGAATCTCTCTCCTTCCAAAACCTGGATAAAACTGAAATTGGAAGGGAGACCAACAACGTTTACACTGTTTACATACTTGGCACTCACTGTAGGAATTGTATGTTGTTATCTGACAGCACCTCTTTATCAGGAGGAAAAGACATGCAGAGTCTCAAAGAGCACAAAAAGGTTCCTTATGTCTGACAGAAGATAAAGCTGACGATGAGAACTTCCAGTTCCACGGGAGTGTGGAAGGAGCCTGCTGTTCAAACTGCACTTTAAGCCCAGGCTGGGGCTCTGGATTTTGTCATGTGGAGCCTGTGAACCTCCTGTTGTCGTATCTGAAGTGATATTCAGCTTCCAAATGGAAGGCACCAGCTAGTCCCACAGCTGAGATGAGAGCCAGCCCACTGCTTTCTCTTCAGCTGCTTTATTCCTGCAAGTCCAATTCTCCAACCATTCACATCCAAGGATAAACCATCATTGATGAGCGAAGCTTTCTGCTTTCTAGAAGTCATGGAATCAATATGTCATGAAAGTCTTGGAAAAGACTTTCAAAATCACCAATCACAGTTGCCAGCTCAACACCATGTTCTTCCCTGGACCTTGTCCTCAATTGCCAATACACATAATTTTTGGACAATTCCAGGAATGGTGGCTCTACCACTTTTCTGGGCAGTCTGTAGGAACACAGAGGAGAAGATGAGCAGGGTGCTGGCAGCACTGGCCAGGAATGGAAAGCACAGCAAATGCTGAGAAGCTCTAAGGGACAAGCTCTGAGCTGTCACTTATGTCTGCCTGAGGGTCAGCAGGAGGTTTGAAAGAGAAAATTGAAATTTCCAGTGAAATATTGTTATCTTCTTCTTTTTCTTGCCTTGTTTGGTTTGTTAGGGGCTGATGGTTGCAGGAGTAGTGGTGAAATAGCCCAATGAACAATGTCCTCAAATAGCACCAGAAGTCAGTGATTTAATCAGGGATATTTCCAAATTCCCAAACAGATATTTAATTTTAAAAGCCCCACATTTACCAACATATTGGTTTTTATTGCTCAGAACAGAATTTCAAAACCTTTTTTCCTCTAAAGGTTTTACTAGGTAGATTTATGTCTCGACCAAAGGTTTTGACACTCTGTAGAAAGAATTGGGAAAAACAGCATTAAAATAACAAGGAATGTAAATCTGTGCCTTCTCTGATAATCCAAATATCTGTAATGAGTGATCTTCAAAAGGATTGATTGATTACTCTGAATTCCCACCTACAACTATAAAGAAGCTCAATATACACAAAGCTTTTGTGTTAAATAAGAATTTGTGATTGTTTCTAAAGAAAAAAAACCCATAAATAAATACATGCCTAAGCAGTACTCCTTATCAGTTCTTAGAATGATGGATATTGATTGTAGTGAGATATGGATATTGATTGTACTGAGATATGGATATTGATTCTAGTGAGATAAGGTGCTTAAATCAGAAATTTTTGAAGAAATAAATGTTCTCTGAAGACTGAAAGTTGTCTGTGGTTCCTGTCTTGTGGTTCCTTGAAAAATCCTTCTACCAAGCATTCAGACATTCCTGCACATTTATCTGAGTGTGACTGGTGAGCAGAAGTCTCCTTTCAGGTGCATTAATCTACCCAAAGAGTGTGGGTGCCTATCAGAATCTATTAAATCCTCCTTTAAAAGCCACCCAATAAAATACTCACTTTCAAAGCTTGAAGATGATTGAAGGGGAGTCCACCTGAGAATTTTTGTGCTGCAGATTGATTTCTGAGGGTTTGTGGACCAAGTCCTGGCCAAGACAATTTCTCCTCAATGAAAGCACAATAAAGAAAGTAATGAAGTAGATTTGAGGAAGAGGTCACTGATCTCTCCAGCTCCCACCTCCATCTCACTCACACACCTTCCCTCATCTTCCAGCCACTTTTTCAGCAGCTTGTTGGGAAGGATGAAAGTTTCACAAGAAATTCTCACAGATATGTGTGCTTGGCAGAAAGATTTTTGAATGTAGAATCTGAAGAAGGAATAGAGATGGAAGCAAGTTTTGATATAGAAGAAAAGAATTGCTGAGCCAGTCTTACTGCATAACTAAGAAGGCAAAGGATGTGTTAGTTAGAAGGGGTTTTTATGGCTTAGAGCAAAGGATAAACCCACCTCAAACAAGATGTTTTTACCAAGCAAAAAGATTACACAGGTGAACAAGCCTGCTGATGTTGCAAGTACAAAAAAGTTGTCAGAATTTTCCACTGCAAGAAAACTGATAAACAACTTCCAGCTTAAACTGTAATGTACTAACTTTTAGTGATTGGAGAATAGTAACATGAATATGGTAATTACAGTGGTTATGACAGGCTATAGGTAATAGTTAAGGTATAGATTGGTTCTACTGTATGAAGATGCTCAGCAAAGGAAAGTCTATAATGCATTGTAACAAAAATTAAAGGGTCTCCATGCTTGTCTACAGCAGCTGGAAGATGCATTACATCCTCAGACAGTTCCTACTAAAATTACTAATGACCAACTTGTGGCTAAATTCAAAGGTCACGCTCCCCATCTGAACTCCCTTGATTTATGAACTGGTTTTGCCACTTGGGACAGTTCTGCCTTCCTTTATCTGCAGGCACAGACATATTGCTCCCTTAACCCTGCAGTCAAGTGTTTTTCTTTTAATTTCTCTGACGGGATGTCTTGAGTTCATTCCTTTTTGCACTCCTGGTGAGGTGAGGATTAATTATCCAACAGCTCAAGGTTTTTGATTCTCAAAACACCTTCAGTTTTACATCTGATCTTCTTACACAAACCACTTTGGAGGGAGATTCTCCACTGCTGTAGGAGGAGAAGTGGGAAAATTTTCGACTATGGAAGACCAAAAAAATCTCATTTCCTTCAAATGGAAGCAAATGACTCTCCAGTGAAGACTGCAAAGGTCTGTGATTGGCCTGAGCATCAAGTCTGGGTTAGCCAAGCCATCATGAAGAGGTTTTAATGGAAGGAGTTCATGGCTACATTTGCAAATCCAACTCATGGAGTTTTCTCTTGAGTAACTGATGCCTCTGCTGTTTTATCTGCTGCAATTCTTTATGTGGAATGAGGCAATCGTCTTTTATCTAGAGAGAACATTTTCTTTGTTTCCTATTTCTCTCAGAACTTCACTGTCTCAATTTCTTACTCCATTTATTACTTTTTTTTCTCGTAACACCCTGTCTTAGGTCCTGGGTGCTGCATGTATATAGAATTTATATGTGAAATAGCAACTCCCAAGATAAGTCAGGGTTTGAAAATGCAGCTTTAGGCATTACAAAATATCTCCTACTTGTGCTTACACAAAGGGAGTAGCTGTGTCTGCTGCTGCTGGTAGTTTATCATCATTTAGGAAGCCAGACTGCAAAATAAGGAATATGCTTTGTCACTGGAGTGTAACTGCTAATTGCATTCAGATATGTTCTTTTTTCCCCTGCTTTTTCCCCTGTATTTTTTATTTTCTGTGCAAATTTGCTTCCCCTGCACTTGGCTGAAAGCCAGTTTACTTAAATGGAATATGACAAAGCTAAAAATAATTTTCCTTCTCTTATAGAAATCTCTTCTGCTGTTCCCATGCTGCACAAACCCCTTTGCATTTTAGTGTACATAGATAAAATCTGATCTCCTACAGGAGACTGTGGCCTCCCTTCCCTTCTCTGAGCCTGAAAATCACAGAATTACTGAATGTTTGGGGTTTGAAAGGACATTAAAGATCATCCATTTCCCCTCCCTGCCATGGTCAGACACCTCCCACTATCCCAGGTTGCTCCAAGCCCTGTCCAACCTGGCCTTGGACACTTCCAGGGATTCAGGGGCAGCCACAAAATTCTGTGCAAACAACCAAAGGCAGGTTCATCCAAAATTTCTGTCTTCATCTCCTCTAACATGAACATAACAAAAACATGAAAATAAATAGATAAAATGTTCACAACAGGAGCACACTTTCTCCTCTGGCTCGGTCAAAGAGAAAAGCAAAAGCCAAAGTTAGGAAGCGAAGGCCAAGCAAATGCATTTCAGAAATAAAAAAATCTTAAGAATAATAATAAGAATTTTTTTAAAGAAGTATGAAAAGTAACCACTGCAATAAAGTACCAAAGAGGAAGGTTTGTAATATCTAAGGGATTCACCTAATCAAAGGTTGGATATATCTGCAGTGGAGGTGCCTGCAGCTGAGCTAATCCTTGTTTCCCTTCCTAGTCACAGAAATCTCCTTTATAGTCACCAAAACCAGAGGAGGAATTGCATTAACCTAAGGCAGGCATGCAAAATAAATGAGAAAAAATAATATCTTAAAAGTGCTGTTCCTCTCCACTGGCTTTAAAGGAACCTGTGTTATCAACATCTAAAGGTGGGTGAGGTGAATCCCACTCTGGATGTCTCCAAGACAAGTCTGCCATTTAAAGGAGATGCTTTATTCAAAAATAAATCACTGACCTCAATAAATGAACAAACTGTAATATGAATAATGATTCCAGATGAATATGAAGGTGTGGAACTTAACCCTGATAAAGGGAAATACTTCATGAGACAATTTTCAGTGATGGAACACATTTCCATAGAAAATGACAGAGAGCAAGAGTACAGTTTAAGACCAATGGAATTGGAAAATTTTTTAAAAAGTCAATATTATCCAGAGGAAACATTAATAATATTGAAATAAATTTAGTAGGGTATGTTACAACTTGACAGCTTTAATCAGTCAGCAATTGCTAAAGGTCAAGGCAAAAATAACAAAATATATTACCCCAGACAAAAGATTCTTACATTTTCATCTAATTTACCTTTTCTGGACAAAGAGAAGATGGGATTAGACAAGAAAAGGATCTGATGGATATTCTAAAAACATTCTCAATAATATCCCATATTCTCAAAACATGAAAAAGAAAATCCATTCATCCTATTTTTGAGGTAATTAATAATATTCGAACAGACAAATAAACAAAACCACCACCCTCTCTTCTTATTTGGATCTGGATTTCCACTCTATTCTGAAATTTATCACTTCACTTTTTGAGTTTCTTATGTTTTGTTTTAAGCAGGTGGTAGATACCTGATTTTGGCAGTTCTTCAACAGGAACAAGGATCATTATTATGAGAGTTACACAGAGAAATACCTGTAACAGAAAGCAAATCAGAGAATGAGTTAATTACAAAAATCAAAGTCATGCAGAACAAAAGGCCTCGTATTTCACGTGGCAGAAAGACATGGTGCAGTGTCACTTCAGGGAAAAGCTCCCCAAAAAATGATTCTTTAGCACTTTCTTTTATCTTGGAACTGTCTCACTTCCATTTCTATTAATCATTTATACTTGCTTTACATAGCCTTACAATAAACAGTGAATAAATTCAACGGGTTTAATACAACTTCTTTTGTATTTGTGTCACAGCAAGACTGTCTCAGAATTCACTGTAACTCTGCACATATTTTACATTTGAAATTAATAGTTCCTCACAGATTGCTTATTTTAATACCAGCTTTGTTTCTGCTCTCTGTTCAATCAAAGCTTTGCCTGATTCTAAGATGCTGACACAACAGAAGGTGGATATAACACATCCTCATCCTAAAAATTGGTGGTTTATGAGTTGTTGGGTTTTTTTACCCCCTGCACTAGCAAGATTAGCAAGAGTCAGATCTGCCTATGCCCAAGACAAATAATTTTTTGTCTTTTTATTTTATGCCATCACCATACCACAAATTCACTTAATGCCTGCCTTAAAACCTAATTCCTCTCCTACACAATTTAGCCTAAACCCTTGTACAAAGGTTGCAGCATCCTTGCTCAAACCAGCTCTGATCTTTGCACTTCATCCAATTGCAGCTGTTTGCATTTCTCTTTTTCATCCCTCTGGCTTCTCCCCACCTGTGCTGCTGTTTTGAACATGCTGCTTTTGTCATTTAGTCAGATTTTTTACATTGGCAGATAGTGATAAAGTGGATGATTTTAAACTGAAATAGGGTAGATTTAGATGGGATATTAGGAATAAATTGTTCCCTAGGAGGGTGGAGAGGCCCTGGCGCAGGTGCCCAGAGAAGCTGTGGCTGTCCCTGGATCCCTGGAAGTGTCCAAGGTCAGGTTGGGCAGGGCTTGGAGCAGCCTGGGACAGTGAAAAGTGTCCCTGCCCATGGCAGGGGGTGGCATTGAATGTTATTTCAGGTCCCTTCCAACCCAAACCATTCTGTGTCTCTATGATTCCATGGTAACTGAGTGTCTCACAACCCTCAGGAGCAAACTTACTCTATCCTTACAAGTGGTGAATGAAAGGTTTAGAAATGTTGGCAAAGATACAAGTCTGGGATTCAACCCATTTTCTCTTACTGAAGAGATTCTTAAAATAGCTCATCTCTGATGAAAGTAAAAATATGAGTTTATTCCACCAAGTGAAGATGTCTGCAGTATAAATGTTTACATTTACAAATGTGGAAGGACTATCACTACAGCCTCCTCTTCCATATGTACATCCACCCAGTGCAAATAAGGTCAATAATTCCTGTAATAATACACATTGCTCATGCTGATTTTAAGTGCTTTTACAGCCAAAGATAAAGCACATCCCTCAGATGTCTCCCATGACATCCTTGGCTGTTCACCAAGTACGTGCAGACTTAATACCATTAGATCTACAGGCAGCAGGAATTTACATATTGCAAAATTGCTACAGCACCATCATTTCATCTCTCAAAACAACTTCTCCATGTGATTTTTTTTAAGCAATAAATATACATCCTGCAAATACATTAAGAATTAAACGGAGGTTGTTCCTTTTTCTAAGTGATGGCTGTGTTGATGAATAGAAAACCTGAACTGAAGTTGTGACAGTGGTGGTGTGATCTCATTTCTCCTTTTTTCCTCAGTTTCCCCATTTAGAAATGGCAATGGTGGAACTGGTCTCCCCTGGAGAACACCAACAAGACAACTGTGAACTCCAGAGTGGTTTTCCTCCATCTTTTGGAAGCAGATGCTGATACACACGTGACTTTTAACTGCATAATCCTTGGATACAGATGTTTTCCCAGGACACTTCAGCCCAGGGTCACCCCCATTTAACTAAGGCTTTGCCATCAGCAAAGTTGAAGTTGGTTTTCTATATAATTGTGACTATCCCAGATAATTCTGAAGGATCTTTTCTGCTGAAAGATATTTCCATGAACCATGGAGCCAGTTTTCAGCTATGAGCTACACAAACACAACCCAGCTACAGAGCCTCTGAATGTTCCTTTTATTCATTTCTAGTTCTTTTTTTAAGACCAATAAAACCCATCATTCTATCAATTCTGCTGTTTTACACTTTGGGGCCATAATGAAATGCTCTGAATGAGCAAGGATTGGAAATCTAGGGAAAAGAACAATCAGAGAAGTCAGCACTGGTAATAACCAGTATAAGCCTTAGAGCTGCAATTTTTGTGGGCATCTCTTTCAGGTTTATTTTTTTTTTAAACAGCTTTCCAAATCATGTCAGGCAAGCAGGCTGACTTAACACAATCATTTAGATTGCATGGAATTGTCTCCTAGTAAAATTGCCAGTGATCATTCTCATTTGAAGCACTTCAGAGCATCTCCTCAGAAATCCTAGGCAGAAATTTGCAATATGAGTGGGAATTGGCTCTATGGGGGAAGCAAAACAGCCTGGGGATTCCTGAATAGCAAACAAAGTGTTGGTGAAATAATAATTATTGCCCTCAGTGCTTGGGAGATGGTTCAGCACAGAGCCCTGCAGTGCCTCAGGCAGCCAGAGCAGGGTTTGTGTTCTGCTCCCTCTGTCTGGGAAGAGAAGCACAGAAGCTGCAAGCAGCCCTCCAGCACATGGATAATTCAGTGCTGGAGAAGGGATAGAGGGTCAAGGGGAAGCTCTGACAGCCCCATGCCCTCTTTCCTTTGTGCTTTGGTTCATTCCAAACAGAAAAGCACTTTTCCTGCACAGATGAGTATAAATGTCAATGTGGCAGAGAAGGAAAACAGCAGGAGAGGGGAGTGTTTGATGGATTTGAGATTGCTGATGACCAGAAAAGGATTTTAAAGACTCAAAGAATTTTTAAGGTTGGAAAAGACCTCCAAGATCAAGTCCAGTCTTTGACCAAACACCCTTTTGCCAACCAAACCATAGCACAGAGTGCCGTGTCCAGTTGTTCCTTGAACATTTCCAGGGATGGGGACTCCACCCCTTCCCTGGCAGCCCCTTCCAGTGCCTGGCCACCATTTCAAGGCAGGAATTCTCCCTGAAATCCCACCTGAACCTCCCAGGGAACAAGAGGCCATTTCCTTTTGGAAAAGGCATTTAGAGGCCTAGAATTTCCTAAGTATCCTGGCCTTGGAAACCAGAAGTAATGCTGCCCATGTTTAATTTTCATCAGGAATGAGCCTAGAAAACCCAAGAAAGCAGTTTGGCAATTTCCTTGTTTCCTTCAGTGTGTTTCTTCAGCAGGGATTTTCAGTATCTGATCATCTGTGAACCGCTGGGTATTTTCTCCCTCTCCAGTGCTATGTGGCAAATCTAAGCCATAAAAAACATCTCAGCTGTGTAATTGCCACAATCAGGGAAAATGGGTGAGAAGTAATTTTAGAGTAATTCAAAATTATGACTTTTCCAGGCCACTGGAAAACTGCAGAGGCAGGAAAGGAAGAGTGCAATGATACCAACCCCACCTTCAGGACAGGGAGGCTTTGGGTGCCAACAAACCAGGGATGGATTTAAGTTTGTCCAAAGTCACAATTTCGAAAATTGTGTGGAATTTCACAAATTTTGCGTGGAAATTGATAACTGTGTATTCATGGCTGCACGGAGAGTGGAAGGAGCAGTCATTTAACAAGTGGAAAATTTGGAAGGGATGAAGACTAGACCAGAAAATGATGGTGTCAGCCCCTGTGCCAGTCCTTCAAAGGTCTCTCAGGTCCATGTGCATGGGAAAAAAACCCTTCAAACCAGTTGAGTATCATTTTTTTCCAAGGGAAAAATTATCAGGAAGACCAGGGAAGGGGGAGGAAGACTGCCTGTTGTTTTTTTTTTTTTTTTTTTTCCTCCTCCAGATAACAGAAAGGATTTACCAAGAGACTTTGGTCCTCCAGATGTCTAAACCTGGGCTCCAATAATCTCATGGACCAGAGGTGACCCTGGAGGCATCAGGAGCATCACTCCCTTCATTCTGGCTCAGTGCTAACAAATCCTCCATTACTCTGTTCAGTGTAATGGCTGGGGCTGGTGTGTCCAAGGGACAATTAAGCTGCATTTTCAAATTAATCACATTCACACTGGGAAGAAGGAGCAGAATAATCTGAACATTAGCTAATTAAAGGGTGGTGTGGGGAGAGAAAACTCCAGAACCTAAGTCATTGAGGGAATACATAACATTTGAGACAGCTTTTTTGAGAATGGCAAATTTTCTCTGGGAAAGAAGTGTCTCATCAAGTAACATTTGTTCAGCAGTGTAACTTAGGGACCCAACTTTATTTCTTCATTGGAAAAACAGCTCCTTCCAAACATTTTCCGACAGACTCTGTTTTCTGAGCATTCTGAACATACTGATCCCAAAGAAATGTCAAATAGGTTTAATTTCCTAGCATGTAATAAAGTACCTGAAAGGAGGCTGTAGCAAGGGGGGAGTCAGTCTCTTCTCCCAGGTAAGAAGTGGTAGGATGAGAGGAAACGGCCTCAAGTTGCATCACAGGAGGTTTAAATTTGATACTCAGAAAAATTTCTTCTCTGAGAGGATGGTCAGGCATTGGACCAGGCTGCCCAGGGCTGTGGTGGAATCATCATCTCTGGAAGTGTTCAAAAGACACGTGGATGCAGCCCTTGGGGACAGGGTTTGGTGCTGGATATGGTGTTGGATTAACCATTGGACTCACTGATCTCAGAGGTCTCTTCCAACCCCAATGATTCTATGATTCTAAACCTCTCAGTCTGGCAAATTTCATTTTCAAGGAATGTTTCAGTCTCCCAGCCAGGCCTGAGAATCTTCACCTCTTCCCAGCATATTTTACAGAATAATTTGTGACATCCAGCTGTACCTTGCTGGGCAACAACTCCTCACCCACAACTAAACCCTTCCTGAGGTGGGTAGTGGCAAGACTGTAAGCAAAGGACTTGTGCACCTGCACCTGCATCAGGAAAATATGAAAAATATCCACTTGTCCTCCAAGGGCCTGGTAAATGTGTCCAATATCACAAGAGACTCTTTTATCTCGGGCAGCTGATGGATGGAGAAAAAATAATGGAAATGATGGAAGAATTTGGACCAAATCTTACCCAAATCTTTGCCATGGGTAGGACCATCTCCACTGGACCAGGGTGCTCCAACCTGATCTAAGACACTTCCAGGGATCCAGGGGCAGCCACAGCTTCTCTGGACACCCTGTGCCAGGGCCTCCCCATTTCACCCTCATTGTGAAAAACCTCATCCCTAAAATCAGAGAATTATCCCTGCGGCCACTCTGGAACAGCCAACAGCTCTGACACGCAGCAAAAGGAAGCTGGGCTGTCCCTGAGCCCCTGGGATTTGTCACAGAGGGTTTTGCTTGTCTGGTTCCTGGCAGTTTCAAGCTGGGCTTGTTATCTCTACCTGGCCATGTCCCTGAGCTGCACATCATGAGCCTGTGCAGGTCAGCATGAGCAAAGGCAGAAAAATGATGGCACAAAAGCCCCAGACAGGTTTGGCTTGTGGTTCTGGTGTGGTTTTTTTCCTTTTTTACATCACTCATGAGCAGTACCAGCATTTACTTGCTGTGTACAGAGGTGCAGTGATGTAAGGGTGACGTCTGGAAGGAATCAAAGACGTCATTCCCATTAAAGCAAAACGGGGAGGTTTTTCTAAATATAATAAATATTAAAATACTCCAACTGTCTATCCTAACTGGCAGCAGGCAGCCTTAAAAATCTATTAAAGGAGATTAAGGATGTGGAAAGCATTTCGGTTCATAAGCCAACAAATAAAAGGTCTTGAAGAGGGAGGGCTGGAAAGCTCCTCTCCTCTCACTGATGATAAATGTGGACATGATTTCAAACAGTGCAGAGGTATCCCCAGCCTCACACAAAGGGATGGATTAGGGAGGCAGCTCAGGACTGCAATACAAAATGCAGACTCCTGACTTGTAAACCAAGTTGCTTGCACATGGCCAAACCTTCTTTCAATCACCGCTGCAGATATCTCATGAGCCAGCAGTTCTGGGTTTATCTTCCCCTGGCAGATAATGAGGTTAATTGACAGCTGCAGCATCCTGATAAGAGCTGATGGAAGATGAAATGCAGGCCCAGAGACAGATGGAACAAGATAACTCTAATGACCAGCATTAACAATGACGTTGGCCATTATTAAATCTGTGCTTTCATGGAAAGAGGGAGGAAGAGTTACTTCTAAATGTGGTTTCTTTCCCAGCAAATAATCAAATAACAGCAAATGAGGCACTTGAGTCCAAGAGGACCAGTGCAATAGTTCCTTGTAATTTGGACAGTTTAACACCTGAGAATTAGGAATAGAAGAGTATGTGTATGTGTGCATTTTGACAAGCAGTTATTAAAAAAAGGTTGCAGAGAGAGAGAAGATTCATTGTAATGTTCTTTGTCTGTCTGTGCAAGAAAAAAAAAAGAGTGGGAGTGGTTATTGGCTGTGTGAAGAGGAGAATAATGTGTTATTTTTGCTCTCTATACTGTTCCTGTGGAATTCATCCAGGAAAACTGCTCGTCCTTGTATGCTGCTTCTGAAAAAAAATAAAAATTACTAAAGATACAGAACATGTTTAGCACTGTTTGTCTGCAAAACTGGCATTTGCTGCTGAACAGGTCACACCCAGCTCATTTTATAGTCAGTGGGAAGGAATAGGCCCTTTTCAGGTGTGAAGATATTTCAGATATTTATTTTAGGGTATATATATAAATTGTGTCCTGGTTTCCACTGACTCTTTTCACTGGGTCTTCAGTGGCTGCCAAGAGTCAAGAGGGAATAACTCCAGTAGAGATATTTCTATTGAAAAAAATGGTGTTCAGTTGTATAAATCATGGTCTGAAAGACAAAAAAAAAAGAAAAAAAGTTTATTTTGGTTGTCACAACATGACTTAGATCAGATTGATAATGATCAGATAATATATGAATATAACATCTTGGAAGGAAATAAGGCCACCTGATAAACTCTTTAACCTAATTGTAAAATACAGGGGAGGAGTGGCTGGAAGTTGAAGACAGATTAGTTCACATTAGAAAAAAAGCAAGTTTTTGGTACTCAGTAAACAACTTAAAGTTGAGTTAGAAACTCTTCCTTTCTGATGATACCTTCAAACAAACATAGAATGTCTTTCTGAAGGAGATGCTTCAGCCAGGACAAACCAGAGAGCACAGGCTCAGTGTGGGTTGAATGCCAGAGAATTACAGAATTATTAAGTTTTGAGAAGATCCCCAAGACGGCTGAGGCTGGGCATGAACTTAATAGTGCCAAGTCCATCACGGAGCCGTGTCCCCAAGTGCCATATCCACACCTTCCTCAAATCCTGCAGGGATTGTCACTGAACTGATGCCTTGTGCAGGCTGACCTAGAACAGAGACTGGACAGAGCTAAAGAATAAAGCCGGGATTTATTCAAAGGCCTCCATGGATCCACCTTGGGCAGCACCAGAGCCCAGCCAGGGCTGCACCCAAGATGAACCAAAATGGCCCCAAAATGCACGAGCGCTCCTGGGGTCTCTCCCTGGGATCAGTTCTGCTCCATTTGCATCTTGCACTTCATTGTCCCATTCCAGCTTTAGCCCCTGCAGTCCCACCCTGCTTGTTTTTCTCTCTCCAGCCCACGGTGTTTGTGCTCTTGGGGCTGAGATTTGGATCATTTGTCCTTGGTGCCCAGCTGGAGCAGGAATTGTTTTGTCTCCCTACTCTGTGAAAAGATCTCACTATCCCCTAAAATGAAGCTCAGAGCTACACACTAAAGCAGCCCAGAATCTGAAAAATAGAAAAGCTAAAACTTAAGGCATCACCACCATTCCCCTAAGCAGCCTCTTCCAATACATGACAACTCTTTCCAGGGAGAAATTTTTCCTAATATTCAAACTAAACCTCCCCCAGTGCAACTTGGAGCCATTTGCTTTTTTTTATCACTTGTTCCCTGGAAGCAGAGCCTGACCCACCCCTGGCTGCCTCCTCCTGTCTGGGAGTTGTGCAGAGCCAGAAGGTCCCCCCTGAGCCCTTTCTTCTGTGTCGTTCTCCTGTAGTCAAGGTTAAAAATCAAAGTGTTACATTTCCTCTTTAATCTTTCTCCAACTTTGCCAAATAGTGTTGCCTGAAATAAAGATGACTGAGTTTTTCTTCCCATCTTTTGCTCTTTCTCATCCTTCTTCTCATTTTCTTTACATGGTGTGTTACAGAAATGGGTCAGGTCATTTTGCTTATTCATAGAAAATATCTTTTCTTCATTTACAAGATGTTTTCGTGAATAGTTGTTTTATTTTTGATTTGTTTTTATTTCTGAGTTTGGGGAATTTTTCAATATATATGTTAAACTGTGGGATGTAACAATGCTCAGAAGAAACTAAAAGCAAATTAAAGACTTTATAGTGTAGGTTTAGAGAGAACTGAATCTCTTCACTTCAGCAGGCTCCTATTCTCTGAATGGTTCAGAGATCACACATTTTAACAGGACAATACAGAATATGAACTTGACATGTGTATTTGGCAGATTTAGTGGTTGCCACAAAATCTGGCAAAAATTTAGAGGTTTGTCTTAGGCTGGAAATGAGGGTGTGCATTCCATTTGCCATCTGTCAGAGCTGGGGCAGTTATCTCTGTTCATGGGGCAGTTTTCTTTATCTATTCCACAGCCAATCCCTCCCTCCAGGAGATCTCTGCTGTCCATGGCCACTGAGTGTCCCTGCAGGGCTGATCCAATTCCAGCATCCCATGGGGAGATGCTGCGCCCAGGGGAGGAGCCAAGCATTCCTACCTGGATCCAATCTGAGCCTGGAACAGCACAGCAGCCTTTGCCCACTGCATTGCCAGAGGAGCAGCTTTCTGCTGCCCTGCATTGCCAGAGGGAGCCCAGGCCCATGTGCAGCAGCCCTGGAGCTGCAGAGGAAAACTCCCCCCTTGTGCAGGATCCCTGCTCCAGCAGCAGCACAGCTGGCACTGCAGGAGGGCTGAGCCCCCATGGGATGGGGCTGTGCCACCCCTGACACACAGGGGGCAGGGCATGGTCTCACTCTGGCAGTGTGGAGTTTTTTTTTTGTTTGTACTATTGCATTTGTATTTTTATTTTTCCTAGTAAAGAACTGTTATTCCTATTCCCATATCTTTTGGGAATAGGAATAACAGTTGCCTGACATCCCCTTAATTTCAAAATTATTATAATTTGGAGGGAGGAGGTTTACATTTTCCATTTCAAGGGAGGCTCCTGCCTTCCTTAGCAGACACCTGTCTTTTCAAACCAAAACAGGATTGTTGCTCTGATTAGGAACAATGTCTTCACTGAGTCTGGAGCAGAAGCTCATATTCTGAATCTTCCCTTACCTTCAGGGAAGGAATTTTGGTACTGCTCACAACTCAACATTGCCTATTTATCCTCAGAGTTTGCAGAGATCCACAAAGTATCTTTGACTAATTAAATCACCCAGTTTGGGTAATGCCCATTCCACTTACACACATCTCAAAGTCTCGGCGAAACATCTACTTCTTCTCCCTTCTGTCACTGGCTGGTGTTATTAAATCTCCTTTAAGCTGCTATAAATTATTAATTAGGAAAACAGCCTCGTGTCTGACAAGACTGGTTCTGCCATTTTGTCAAACCCATTAACCTTGTTAGAGGTATGTGTGTGTTCTGTCCCATTATCCAGCAAACTCTAGCATCAAGATAAACAAGATTATCTGTCCCTTGCCTGCAGGAATATTTTACAGCTTTTTGCACTGCTGAGTGTTTCCTAAAACTCCCGTGAAAACAAGAAATGCAGATTTTGGCTGCCTCTGCCTGCTCCCTCCATTCCCATGACACTGCTGTTTTAGGACTGTATGATGGAAACAGTACAACACAGAGAAAACCTTATTTGAAGATTATTTAATTACTAAAGAAGTTATTAGTCAATATTAAATATCAGCAGCAAGGGTCATGATCCCCAGCTGACCAGACTAACAAAATATTTGCAGGTCTCTGTGAAAGGAACATTTTAGCAAGATAATGAGATACTCTGGATCCTTACAATAACTTCTTTCCAAACCCAAGGGAGAGCCCAAGACAGATCACAGGGGAAGGTCACTGTAAATCTTTGTGAATGTTCATAATTTCTGGGTGATGGCCTCCACGTGTGAATTTTTGGAGATCAAGTTCATTCTTTTTCTTCAAAAACCAGATTTTTGACTCTCTTTGCAGAATAAGTTGATGGATCTTAAGACCTTCCTGTCCCAGGGTTTGGGATTTATAGTTATGACCATATAAAAAGAACTCCTGCTCATATTATTTCTCCTCTCCCTTTCTTTCTCTATTGCCCTGGTCTAAAAAAAAAATTTGGTCATACCTTTACAAAGTGTTTTCAATTTATCAGACATCTTTCTGTCCTGAAAAGTTCATACTATGGTTGTCAACACCATTTCCCTTTAGAAGGAAAATTTACCTGAAAATATTTTCTGGTGTTTAGGATTCTGTGCTTAAAAAAAAGGTGACTTTTCAGCCAGAGAAGGTTGTAAACCTCACCCAGAAGTGAGTGCTTTTATTCAGTCCATGCTGGGCACAACATTTTTTTTGGGAACCAACAGTTGCAGATTAGATATCAAATCAAATGAGCTGGAAGTTTGTTGGAAGGAAATGGCTTTTGTGGTTTCATATTTGTTCATTAAAATGCCAATAACTTGACAGCACAGTGCTTAGTTATGGTCAGCACTCCAGACACTCCTTTGCTCTATAAATAACATTTATATTGCCAACTCCTTCACATGCACAGGAAGTTTTTATTGTCATCATCTTGGTTCCTGTCTCTACCTTCTGGCAAGTTGTTGCTGCTCTCCCTTGAAGAATTTCCTCTTACTTCCGTCTTCTTTTCAAACTCAAGTCCTGTTCTGGAAGAAAATAAGATTTTCACAAGGTTTGTCTACTACACAGAGCCCTTGAGCACATCCTCTTTAAATAGAGTTTTCCAGTCTGCCCTAATTTTGAATTTTTAACTTTTCCATATTTTTGTTTTTTATTTTTTTCTTAATCCCTTCTGATCAGGCTCTTTATTAGACTAACAAACAATTTTTCTAAAAGTTTAATACCTTTAACACACATTAAATTCCCATAGCTTTGTTCCTAAAGCAAGATTCCAATGGTTTTTCAGCACCCTGGGTTATTTGGGATGTACATCCCCATGGAACTGGGGATCATCATCATCATCATCACAATTGAAAAGTTAAAAAAATAATATCATAACCCTTTTTTAAATAATTGAAGGATAAAGAATGAAAATCCAGCTGTTGTTTGGTAGAATTTATAGGGTCCTTAAGTAGAAGGGAATTTCACTGTTGTCTGTGGGGCTTTTGTGCTTATCAGGGAACCATGTTGAAATTGCTAGGGAGGTTTGATTTAATCTTCCTGTGAGGTTTTCCTAAGGTGTTCACTAAAGTAAATATCAGTATTGTAAGATGTTGCTTGCAAGTATTTTCTTGTTATGCACTTAATATCTCATTCCCATGACAAGCAAATGACTCAGTGTGTTATAAAAATATGAAATTATGATCTAGAAAGACAAAGAAGCAAATAATTCCCCTCTCCCCCCTTTTTATCAGAAAAAAAAATTGTTTCTAGGAAAGAAAAGGAAGCTGGTTAGAATAGTACCACTGACTAATTTTTCACTAAAAATGTATTTTAAAATTCATTCCATTATTTGGATGAAAAAGTTTTTCCAATAGACAATAAAACTACCAGCTCTTCCAACATATTAATCACATTTGTCATTGTTAATTTTTCAGCTTATTTTCATTTAGGGAATGGAATAAAGTCATGTCTTGAACAAGGAGCAATTTTTTTGTCTCTCCTGACAAAACAGAAATTTTATTCCAATGCTGCGGGGACTGATTAAAAATACAGCCAGGAATGGGAATGAATGAGTCCATGTGGGTAAGATTTATCCTGCCAGACTTTAGGGGAGAAATCCATTTATTTGCCTTTTTGGAAGTGCCTGTTGGCATTGGGGATGCTCACCTGTTGTGGGTACCAGACATCCACAGAGGCCTGGCAAACCTGGCAGGATGTGGAGGAATTTTATGCCCTTCTAGAGCACAGCTGTGAAGCTGAGAGGGCAAGAAATCTGGTTTAGGAATGAGAACCCTATCCTGGATCTGGTGCCCATCCCAGAGTGAAATTTCTGTTAAGTGTTAATTTTTATTGAGCTGGATCCTGCTCATCCCCAACTTCCAACTCTGCAAACCATCATCTGAAGGTGATGGAGCAGATTCCTCTCTAGCTTTGGCTCTTTCAGTCTGCAGCTTTGGCACAGAGGATGAGGCCACTTCATCTGAGAAGTCTTCACCTCAGGGAGGCAATTTTCTGGTGTGAAATAAATGTGCTGCGCTCCAAGGCTTCTCCTTCCCTTCATATCAGGAAAGAATATTGTTGTTGCTTTCTCCATGAATGTTCCAAGCCAAAAAAGGTGAGATTTTGTAGAGTCAAAGGATTATTTAGGTTGGAAGGGACCTATAAAATCACTGAGTTCAAATGTTAACCTACCACTGCCAGGTCCACCACTAAACCCTGTCCCCAAGTGCCACATCCACACATCTTTTAAATCCCTCCAGGGATGGTGACTTCATCACCTGCATGGGCAGCCTGTTCCAATGTCTGACCACTCCTTCTGTGAAGAAATATTTCCCAAAATCCAATCTAAACATCCCCTGGTGCAACGTAAGATCATTTCCTCTCGTTCTGTCTCTTGTTACCTGAGGGAAAAAATCAATCCTACATCATTCCCACTTCCTTTTGGGAAGATGAGGAGCTCCCTTTCCAGGCTGAGCTGCACTTCATGACTTTTTTTATGGGTCTCCAACAGCCTCTCAGGGCTACATGCCAGGTGGGACCAGAAAATTCCACGGAATCCTCCAATCTTCCTCAACAACAGCATCCACAACCTGTGCTGGTTCCAGGTAAATATTTGGTCCATGCAAGGTGAGTTAAGCATCAAGTCACACTGAGAGACAAAGCCACTTGTCACCACGAGCTGTTTTCTGTCAGGCACAGATTTGGCTGCTCAGTAGGGACTAAAGAGATGAGCAAAATTAGCTTTTGTTGTGCTGTGTGCAATGTCAATCCATTTTCCATGCCCCACGGTGGTGACCTGGAGGTTTGCTGCACACAATTTTTTGTTCCATCTGGCTTGTTTGAAGGCTGGGAGGGGAAAAATGTGACTGGATGGGAGGGCTGGAGTGGATACATGCAGTCCTAAGTGTTTTCAATAGAACATTAATTGAAATGTTGTAGATGCTGTTTGCCTCAGCTGTAGCTGTTCATAATAATTAGGTTGATGGATTCAGAGAGGAACAAAAAAAAATGTCTCTCTTCTCAGAGAGAAGGACATTTAAGCACTGGGTTGGGGATCTGGGAGTCTAGTAAAACCCTGCTCCTGGTAAATTGGACATGTACAAGTGCTGCAGCTGGATGGGATGTATCCAGCAGGGAGCTGGCTGACAAAATGCTGCCACTTCCCATCTTTAATGAAAGTTTGTTGTGCTAAAGAGGTGTCACAAGTGTAAATAAAATAAAAAAAAAAACAAACCAAAGAGGGTTCAGAGAGCTGTGTGGCACTTGCTTTACCACAATCCCTGGGAATGAAGCAAACACTCCCATGATCACTGCACAAGAAGTTCTCGCCCATGTCCAGGAGGAATTTCCTGGGATCATTCCTGCCCATTCCTCTGGTGCCCCACAGAGCAGGGCCTGGTCCCTGCAGACAGGGACACACAGGGATGGGCCCCTCTCAGTCATCTCTTCTGGAGGCTGAGCAGCCCCATCTGTCTCAGCCTTTGCTCATCACAGAGATGCTCCAGCCCTTTCATCACCTTCAGAGTCCTCCTCTGGACCTGCTCCAGGAGCTCCACAGTTCTAGTTTACCCTTCTCCTCCTGGGAAATGCTTGTTTCTCCAAGTTCTCCCATCTTAAAATATTCCTATACTACAAACCCAGCTGTGATGAAAGAAAACACATTCTGGCCACCTGATTTATGCTGTCTTATACTGGACAATGCAGCACTGAGGGAATCCATTTCTGTTTCTCATTGTTCTTGATTTCTTTCTCCTTGACTTTGCTTTGTAGAAGCTTTTGAGTGTTTTGTAATAACCACCCCTTGCCTTCATACTGCCAGACTTCCTTCAGCAACTCAGGATGATGCCTTGTAAAGGCTGATCTAGAACAGAGGCTAGACAGAATTAAAGTAGGGATTTATTCAAAGGCCTCCATGGATGCACCTTGGGCAGCACCAGAGCCCAGCCAGGGCTGCACCCAAGATGAACCAAAATGGCCCCAAAATGCACGAGCACTCCCGGGGTCACTCCCTGGGATCAGTTCTGCTCCATTTGCATCTTGCAGTTCATTGTCCCATTCCAGCTTTAGCCCCTGCAGTCCCACCCTGCTTGTTTTTTCTCTCCAGCCCACGGTGTTTGTGCTCTTGGGCTGAGATTTGGATCATTTGTCCTTGGTGCCCAGCTGGAGCAGGAATTGTTTTGTCTCCCTGCTCTGTGCACAGAGCTCCCCATGCCCTGATGTGAAGCTCAGATCGACACACTAAAGCAGCACAGAATCTGAAAATATAAAAGCTGAAACCTGAGGCATCAATGAGAGGTGTGGGATTCTCAAGGGTCTTGATCTGTCAAGCACATGAAATTGGATGGAAACATGGATGGAAAGCGTGGGAGCTGAGAAATGAGCACATCCACCATGGTCTCTGGTCACAGACCACACAAAATCTGAGCTGATGAACCCCCTTAACAACTGAGAAGTGACTATGGGAGATGTGTCCAGCTCTGATTCTGAAAATTCAAAGTAAAATAAGACATTTTGGCCGTGATGTGGCCCATTTGGGCTGCACATCACTGGAGTGACAGCAAGCACAGCCAGCTGTGCCTCAGAAGGTGGAAATTTCAACCACAGACACTTGGGATGCTCTGGTCTCAAAGCATCCATCCACCATCCCTGTACGTACAATTTCAGCCTGGCCAAAGCTCCAGCAAAGCTCCATCTCAGCAGTTGTTTTATTTAATTTGCCACTGCCATGACCACAACCATTCCAGGACAGTTAAGTTCCTGGTAAAATGGGGGCCCCTCCAACCTTTACCTGATCAATGCCTCGTGTCCCCACTCGTGTCCCCAGCCAGGTCACCACACTGCCAGCTGGACAGGAAATCCCAGAAATCTACCAAAAATTTTTGGGAGAAATCTGGTAAATTGAGGTTGAAAGAATGTCTTGGTCAAAAATGTTTGCTCCAGTGATGTTGGGGTCACCACTGAGCCCTGTCCCCAAGCGCCACATCATTTAAAGACTCTCAAAGATGGTGACTCCCTAGGCGCCTGTTCCAACATTTGACAGCCCTTTTCATGAACAATTTTTTTCCTAATACCCAATCTAAACCTCCCCAGGGCCCAAACTGAAGCCATTTCCCCTTGTCCTATCACTTTTTCCTTGGGATCTGAACTACATGGTATGAAATCCCTCACAGGTATAAATAAATATTAAAACCTCCAAAGCAATAAAAGTTTTTAGTTTGTTTCTTGATTTCTACAGAGACATCACAGCATGTTTTATTTTGCTTCCTTTCTGTGACAATCAGGAAAGGGGGAAACTTTTATTTTCCTTCTCAATTATAGTTAATTTTTTTTTCCTCTTCATATTGACACAGGAACTGGCGCTTTAAGGAGAAAAAATATAATTTGGGCATTCATTTTAATTTAGTTCTTCATATTACAGGATAAATTTATATTACTTAAAAGGTGTCTAGGTAAAATCACAACCTGGAGATGCCTTTTTTCTTTCAGTGACTATGGAGGGAGCTGAGGAAGGTGGCTTGGATGCTTTTGTGGTGCTCAGTGAAATGAATTTCATTCTCCTTTCTAGGACTTACAATAAATAACACAACTGGGAACACTCTGGTTTCCTCACCCATGGCAAGCAGTATTTTTTTCTTCATTGTCATTCTGGTGAAATGTTAAAATTTTTTTTTTAATTTTTTTATTAGACCTTTCATGTCTAATAAATGTTTGGCACCAGCATCATAACTTACCCCTTGCAGACTGCATCAGAAAATAAACTGCATTAAAACCATTCCATACTGATGGAGGATTATCCTTAGTTTTCTTGCTTATTTGAACAAGAAGTCCATATTTAAATTTCAAGTTTAGGATTCAAGTTTAGGATTTAAGATCTTTTTTTCTTTTTTTTTTCCAGAGTCTACTGAATTATAGATTTTTAGTAGCAAGGATAAGTAAGAAAACATTTATTCACTCAGGCTGACATTGGTGTCATACCTTTTGAATAAAACAGGACAAGGGATGCTCAAAAACTCTGAAAAGGAGAGTAGACTGTACCTCTGCTGCTGCAGTCATGGATCTGCTTCTGCTGCTGATTTTTTCAGCTGAAATAACAACTCTTTTTTTGAGAATTTCCATTGGTTGCTGTGGAAATAATGATAAGTGCTGGGGAAAAAAAAAAAAAGGCAATTCTGAGAGAAATTCCCAGAATGACAGAGAGAAATTCCCAGAGTAACACAGGTCTTCTGTATAGATTTTATAATAATTAAAAAAAAAAGATAAAAAATGGGGGAAAAAAATAAGCAAATAGAAGGTTCTGGGCTAAAAAGCTTATTTTGGGATCTGTGTGATAAAAAAGGAGACAAGATCTATCACAAAGGATTTACTTTTAGTATTCATAAGCACCTGAATAAAATAGACATTTCTGCCTGAGCTGCTCCCACGGGGCTCCGTGAGAAAGTCTGATCAATTCAGTCAATGGACAGTGAGATCCAATCCTCTCATCCTCAATTAGACATCCAGTCTAAGTGACAAAAGCCATGCTGAAAAACTGCCTGGGTTTGTCCACTGATGGTCAGGGAAGCCCTGGGGGATGAAATTCCCACCCACATCTGTGCCTCAGCCATCCGAGGAGAGGGGAGGAAAATCCCACCGGGGAAAGAGAGCAGGGCAGCCAATTAACACTTTATAAAACAGGGTTATCAGGGCCATCTTGTTGGAGCCCTGGTTGCTGAGAATTTCAGATTTCTGTGCTGCCAGGCACTGCCCCCAATAGAACACTGCACTGACCTGAGGCCGTGGAGAAGCTTCCAAAATGGAATGATAGAACTGGGATTGTGGGTGTGGAGTTTGGATAGAAGTGTGTGATATCACAGGGTGGAAAACTTGGAGTTTAAGGGTTTAGGATAGAGTAATGGATATAGAGCAAGGTGGAGGTTTTAGGGCAGAGGCTCGTCTTTTCCTTTTTCTTTTTCTTCTTCTTTTTCTTCTTTTACTTCTTCTTCTTCTTCTTCTTCCTTCTTCTTCTTCTTCTTTTTCTTCTTCTTTTTCGTCTTTCTTCTTCTTCTTCTTCTTCTTCTTTGTCTTTCTTCTTCTTCTTCTTCGTCTTTCTTCTTCTTCTTCTTCTTCTTCTTCTTCTTCTTCTTCTTCTTCTTTTCTTCTCCTTCTTTTCTTCTCCTTCTTCTTCTTCTCCTTCTTCTTCTCCTTCTTCTTCTCCTTCTTCTCCTTCTTGTTCTTGTTCTTCTTGTTCTTGTTCTTGTTCTTCTTCTTCTTCTTCTTCTTCTTCTTCTTCTTCTTCTTCTTCTTCTTCTTCTTCTTCTTCTTCTTCTTCTCCTTCTTCTTCTCCTTCTTCTCCTTCTTGTTCTTGTTCTTGTTCTTCTTCTTCTTCTTCTTCTTCTTCTTCTTCTTTTTCTTTTTCTTCTTTCTTCTTCTTCTTCTTTTTCTTCTTCTCCTTCTTCTTCTTCTTCTTCTTCTTCTTCTTCTTCTTCTGGTTTAGGTGGTTTTGCGTAATTGGATAAAAAAGTCCCCATTGTGGCCACAGGTGGTTAGTTATTGAGTTAAAAGTAAAAATAATTTAAGTATCATTTCTTATTTGGACAGTTTATCCTTCAAAGGCCTTGTAAGGATAGATACGAGGCCATTTTGTAGCTTGTTAGTGAAATGCTGTAGAACTCAGGCTTAGTAGGACTGTGATATAGATAAGAATTATTAAACATCTGAGTCTGAACAGAAAATATCCTCTCAAGTGCTTTAATCCCAACCCTGACTAGGCAGAAAATAAGATAAAAATGTGATACCACCTCTCCTCATGCCTCGTGTTTCATGGACTCCCAGAATGGTTTGGTTGGAAGGGACCTCCAGGGTCATCCAGTTCCACCTCCTGCCATGGGTGGGGACACTTTCCTCTGGACCAGGCTGCTCCAAGCCCTGGCAAAGGTTGCTGAAAAAGCGACCAGAATATGACACTGCCATAAAATTGCCTTATTTTGAATGCTGCAACACACAGAAGTTGGCCCAAGGATGTAATTATATAATCCCAAGACATTTGGGGTTTTGAGTGCTAAGCTCCAGATCAAACCTCAGCTGCGCAGGGAAGGGAAAGGAGGACTCTTCCCTCCCCTGACAGGACTGTCTCCTCCTCTCCTTCTCTCCCTCAAAAAAGATATTTTGACCTTTTCTTCTTGAATCAGGCTTTGTGGTTTATTTTTCTCGGATTTATATTCACATTTTACAAGCTTCTCCTCTGAAAAAATTTGTCTTTCTTGTAAAAGCAAAATTAAAACCAATAATTTGGGTGTAATATACATCAATTAGCAAATGCTTCTGCACTTTCCCAACTCTTTATCAACCCAGCTGCCCTCTGCAGGATAAAGAGCTGGGAATTTTGAGGAAAACTTATTGATAACAGAGTTCCAGGAAAAAAGGTCAGGACCTTTTTGAACAATTGAAACTGTGCTACATTTGTCAGCTTCACATTTTGTGCACTTTTGTCTGAAATATTTGATTCTGAGCATTTCAGCACACACAAAGCTGATCAGACTGGGTAAAACTGAACTATTTTCATCTTCAAGCAGAGAGTATGTTCTAGTTTTTTTTAATCAACCATTTGTTTCACCATGGGGATTTGTTTGATATGTATTAGCTGAATTCTTCTTAAGTTATTGGGTTTTTTCACAGAAACAATGAGCAATTTGTAAAAGTAATTCCCTGGTGTCCTTGGTCAAGCCTAAAGTGTTGTATCAGGAAGAAAAACCTGACACATTAACCTTTGTTGCCTTAAATGTTTGCAAAAAAAAGAGGGTTTAATAAGCTGTGAAAGAACATATTTAATTAAAAAAAAAAAAAGCCAAGGCAACAAGAGACCACAAACTGCTAGAGGAAGAAGAAGAAACCAGGGCAGGCCAAATTCTCAGAGTAAATTGGTGAGATTCCAGTAAAGTCAGTGGTGCTGGGTCAAATTAATCTGAGTTGTGGATGTGGACTGAAGAGGATAAGTATGTGAGAGCACTGCTGAATCAAAGGCAGATGAAAACACTGCTGAACTGAACTAAGTATTCCCACTGCCCTCCAGAATAGAGAAGAAAAAGAAAATCAGGTCATGTTTCAGCTGTCTTTCCACAGCTTCCAAAATAATCATGGTTTACTCCTAATGCTGCTGTAATTTAGCACTATGCACTGCTTTATTTACACACACAGCACCATTTTAATCCACATTTTCCTCTTCTTTCCATTCTCCCAAATTAAATTATAGCCTTGATGGCTCTGGGTAATGCACAATGAAAATACTCTCCTTGAGCTATGATTCTAAATCCCCAAATGGATTTGTATAAATAAACTGCTGAGGTATCATTCCTCTGTCATTTGATATACTAAAAATTAGGATGTATTTTTCCCTCCATGCTGCTCTGAAGCAGGAAATAATTTTCATTTTCCTTTGCTGTACCACAATCAAAGTTTGTAGGCAGCAGTTTAGCTTAATCATACTTATGCAATTACTGTCAGAGCCTGACATTTTCCTTTCACCTTTACTATTCCCAGGAGATTAAGCTATCAACCCTTCAAGATCATTACAGTTGTTTACATGCAGCTGGCAAAAGGAGTCTCAAACAGCAGGAAATCTTTATCTCTGGCTATGGCATGAACCAAACTCTCTGTATTTTGGGTGTCACAGACGTATTTTCTGAAAAATATTTTTGCTAGGATTTTTTTCTCCTAAGAAGCTGCGAGGCCTCAGAAATGAAATGTAAACAATGATTATCTGCTGCTGTGGAATGCAATAGGTGGATCTGTGATTGGTCTCATGTGGTTGTTTTTAATTAATGGCCAATCACAGTCCGGCTGTCTTGGACTCTCTGGTCAGTCATAAGATTTTATTATCATTCCATTTTCCTTTCTATTCCTTGCAAGCCTTCTGATGAAATCCTTTTCTCTATTCTTTTAGCATAGTTTTAATATATCATTTTCTTTTAATATAATTTATATAATAAAATAATAAATCAGCCTTCTGAATGATGGAGTCAAGATTCTCATCTCTTCTCTCGTCCTGGGACCCCTGTGAACGCCACCAGATTTGGGGATTTTTTATTTAGTGGAATGGAACGGAAGCCAAATCCACACCCGAGAAATGGACTAAACAGGGTAACACAACCAATTTTTGAGACAGCAGTAGGAATTCTAATGGAATGGCTGTTCTACAGACATCCCAGGATGTGTGTTTCCATGCTGAAATGATGGGAACCACCTGGATATCAGATAAGCCTTTCCATTTTTCTTCTCCTCTTCAGCCAACCTACCAAGGCCGACATGGTTGCTGCACTGAGAGGAAACTTTGCAGAAGCATTGAGTAGCTGAGGAGGAGGAAGGAGCAGATGTGTCTGACAGGTTTTGATTCTCCACTCCATTTTGTTTTGTTTTTTCTTTTTCTTTTTTATGCTGGTTAAACAGAACCTCGTGCAGGTGTTCCTGCCCCTGGGGAGGCTGCTCAGAGCAGCTGCTCTTGGGCTGCCCAGCACCGGGGCTGTGTGAGCTCTGAAATGTCAGGGCTTGAAAGCAGCAGCTGTTTCTGCAGGGCTCCTGTGGCTGAAAGGAGTTGGCAGAGATTTAAAAAACCTGTCTGGCTTCTCAGCCACCCCCTCCCTTGGCCTTTAGGAAGCAGCTCTTGCACAGGTGAGGTGTTCTTGCAGGTGCACACGCTCTGGACAGTCCTCATGTTTATTGGCTTGTAAGTAGAGCCACAGCATCAAAACACAGACTGGTTTGGGATGGAAGGGACCTCAAACACCACCTCCTCCTGTCCTGGGCAAGGACACCTTCCCCTCGACCAGGTTGCTGGCCTGCAACTCTTCCATACAACACTGGACACCTCCTCTCTCTCAGATGCCGCAGCAAACTTTGCTTCCTGTCCCATTTTCACCTGCCCAGCACATAAAATGCAAGGCACAAACAAAGCCTTCATAATTTTTTAATTGATTTCCTAAGGGAAAGGAAGTTTGTGCAACCCTGCTGCATGTCTGCCAGTCCCCACTAATCATCAAATACCTTGGCCAGGTTCAGTCATCATTAGACAAGGGGTGAATGCTTCAAGCATATTAAAGTCTGCTAAGGATGGTTAGGAAGAAAGAGGAGATGGGCAACAGCTGGTGCTGCAATTATAAGAATTGGATATTCAGGATTTTAATCATAATATTTGACACCAGAGAATCTTCAGAATGGAAAATAAACCAGATTTTGCAAATGAAGATCTTTATTCCTTTACTTTTAAATCCCCCCGGCAACCAGCACAATCTGGTGAACATTTCTATGGTTAAACTTGTTGTTGTTTTTAATTTTGTATAAATAAAGTTATTTGTTTAATTACTCTGTTCCCTCAAGTTGTTAAAACCACATCAAGATACTTTTAATTTCTTAGTATATTATATTCCTCATTTCATTAAACTGAAGCAGTTACTTAAAGCTTACAGTGTTCACTCCTCCAGCACAGACACAGAAATCAGAATTACCTCAAAGGCTCTCCTTATTTCTCTAGCTGTATAATCTCCCCTTTCTTTACAGTGTAGGGCTAAGTCTTCTATTATTGCTATGGAATATTTAAAACCCATTCAAAATGCTATCAAGGTTGTTTCCAAAGACGTTTGGAATGAAAATCATTAAGAAAGCCATTTTCAGTAATTTCATGAACTCCATTTCTTCCCTGAATTTATATTTTAGTGTGAAAGGTAATAGTATGGTCATGTAAGTAAAAATTACCATAAATTTAATTAACTACATTGCTTAACATAATAAAAACTCCCCTCTGTTAAACAGATGATTTCTTCATTAAAAAAAAAGATGATTGTATCTTTTTTGAACTGCTCTTTCCAGTGACAAGAATGCAGCAAACATTTCACTTGGCTGAATGAGGAAATTAAATGATGAGGGGTTTGCTTTCCACACGTGATCCCTCAGGCCACCACAACCTGTGTGCAGCCTCAAGCAAATGCACAACCAGACTTTAAGCATTTGCTCAGTAGATTATCCTTCCTTTCGAACCAGAGTCACAAATTCTGCTCTTGTGCTGCAGTTTTCAACCTCCTCCTGCAGCTGAACTTCAAGCACAAGTTAGAATTCCAACTGCATAATTAGTGTCTCACTAAAGCTTTCATTAAGCAACCTTTTCATGTATCGAGGGTGGATGGGATTTCAAGATCTGATATTTCTCACATGGAGATAAAGGGGGCTAATGGACAAAAATAATCCTTTCCAAGCACAAGTGAATAGCTGGGCTGACTGGGATGCAGAATAAAGACGTGGAGCAGCAAAAGGTTCACCATCTCACAGGAGAGGGAGGCAGACACAGATAATTTTGTTCTAGCAGAATTTGCCATATTAAATAAATGAGATTCTTCAGCTTCTTTGCACAAATGTTGCTGATTCTCTGTGACTGCAAGGACTATAAATTTCAGGTTGCATGTTGCCCCTCACTGTGCAACACCTTGCAAAAAACAGAAGTATCCACTGTCAGTGTCGAACCAGCATGAACCTCAAGGACATTCCCAGCAGAAGGCAGTTCATTTAAGGATCTCTAATTAATTAAAGACAGGAATCAGGACCTGTCTGTCTTATAAGCTTCCAGGAGTGTTGTACTCTGAGTCTTGAAAGTCATGAATACAAAAACTCTTGCAATGCTCAAGACATCAATCTTGGGGCTTAATTTTTTAGGCTCTTACTTCTTAAAAATCTTATGCAAAGAAATTCTAAATAATGTGCTCATTTTTTTCTTTAATTACTGCTTTTTTTGGCTTCTGGCTCTGTACAATAATATGGTAAAGAATTTGTCCTGAGGTCCAAGAGCTGTTTCATAAAGAGATTAAAAAGCATGGACAAAATTATCATGAGCAATGTGTTGAGTGGACTCAGTCCAGCTTCCATAGGGCTCTAACACTGCATTAGGCAAAATATTTGTACAACTTATAAAGCTGTGAGCATGAATAAAATAACATAAACTCCCTTTTATCCTTCCTAAGGGCAAAGATAAAAGGATACTTACAAAGGGATGTGAAATTTCACCTTTCTGTTGCCAGTACCTTGTAAGTCACAGGTTGTACCTCCATTTCTCATTCCAGTTGCTGAGCTCTTCATTTCCTGAGCACTCATTTGTAATAGATTTTTCTCGGGATAACATTCTAACTTTTTAGATTAATTTTTAAAGATTTTTAATTCATTTTAGATTATTTTATTAATTTTTAAATTAATTTTAATTTATTCTTTTTATATTTTTTAGATTTTTTAGCTTAAAATACAGCTCACAGGAAACACTAGTTCCTCCTCCAAAGTAAAAGCAACAAATATCAACCAGTATAATGACTCCATGATTTACTTGTTCAAGTTCTTTAAGGTTGCTACTTTTTTTCATTTTCACGACTGTAAGAGATTGATCTGAAATTTCATTGCATTGAAGAGCCAGTGAAAGCAGAAATATGAGGTGTATTATTGTGTTTGTAAGTAGAAATGGCCACATTTTTAGACATGGGTTAATGGTTGGGCCTGGCAGGGCAAGGTTAATTCCCAGATTCAGTGACCCTGGAGGTTTTTTCCGACTTTCATGACTCCAAGTTTCAATGATTCTATACCCAGGTAGAGATGTAAAAACAGGCAGAAATGTATTTTACATTTTTGCACTTTCAGGTTGTGTTAATGGTTTCATTTTCATTGCATACCAGAGAGACTGGCAGGAAAAATAGCTAATATTCTATGGAGGTTGTTAAGATAGTTATGTACCACTATATAACTATATGATAGTTATCTCCTAATCATCATCATTTCAACATCCTCAATCACAATTATCCCTACAAGATGTCCAGGAGGTACAACCTGACTTTTCCATTGACTGCCTATTAATACTGCCAAAATTGGGTAGCTTTATTCAAGTCACACAAAGAGCAAAGTTCCTTTCCTGAGACCCTGTCACGGTTTAAATGACAGGTGTCTGCTAAGGAAGGGAGGAGCCTCACCTGAAATGGAAAATGCAAACCCCCTCCCTCTGAATTATTATAATCTTGAAATTAAGGGGCTCTCAGGTAAAGATATGGGGTAGGAATAACAGTTCTTTATTAGGGAAGAAAATAAAAATAAAATTTTAAAAATGCAGTAATACAGAACATCACTGCCAGTCAGAAGATGCCCGGCCCCCCTGTGTGTCAGGGGGTGGCACAGCCCCATCCCATGGGGGCTCAGCCCTCCTGCAGTGCCAGCTGTGCTGCTGCTGCAGCAGGGATCCTGCACAAGGGGGGAGTTTTCCTCTGCAGCTCCAGGGCTGCTGCAGATGGGCCTGGGCTCCCTCTGGCAATGCAGGGCAGCAGAAAGCTGCTCCTCTGGCAATGCAGGGGGCAAAGGCTGCTGTGCTGCGCCAGGCTCAGATTGGATCCAGGTAGGAATGCTTGGCTCCTCCCCTGGGCGCAGCATCTCCCCATGGGATGCTGGAATTGGATCAGCCCTGCAGGGACACTCACTGGCCATGGACAGAAGATAATTAATAATTAACGGCCCATTAACAGCAGAGATCTCCCGGAGGGAGGATTGGCTGTGGGAGAGATAAAGAAAACTGCCCCATGAACAGAGATAACTGCCCCAGCTCTGACAGATAGAAAATAGAGTATACACACCCCAAACCACATTTTACAATCCAGGACAGACCCCATAAAATAGAATCAATAGCTGGATTCATTTGATCAGGCACAATCTAATTTTATGCAGCAGCACCATTCTCACGTCCTAAGAAGCAGAGCGGGAGTGGGCTCTCCACACTGCACATTTTTAAGTGCCCTGTGTTCAGCCAGGTTATAAATTATCCCCTCACATCCTGACGTAAAACTGGAGAGGTCCTTGCTATGAAAATACAAGAGCAGGCACAATGAAATGGGAATTTTGAGCAGAGATAACCTGTGCCTACTTCCTGAAAATGAACAGCCAGGCTGCTGGCAATTATCTCTAATTACAGTTGGTACAAAAGAGTTTTCATAATGCACTTTTGTGCAATGAGCAACCTTGAGATGAGATCCCAAGGCTGAAATATTTGTTCCTCTTTTCCATTAAGCATGTTTTAAAAAAATAATAATTAGGAGATCATTCAGGAGGAAAGATAACACTCTGACTTGGTCACTTGGTAAAGACATAAGACTTATTATTTGTCTCTCAAGAGGCCTGATCCTGTCCTAGTGATTTAATACGAAGCATCACATAAACATTTAAAGAGAAGAGAGAGAAAAGAAAGAAAAGAGAGAGAAAAAGTATCATTAAACCCATTTTCCAGATAAAGAATCTGCCACAAAAAGTTATTTGCATACATTCTGCTTCAAAGCTCAGAAACTCCTAGCCTAAGGGTAATTTTTAGGACTCAAATAACTCGGAATTTGTCAGAAAAGTTCTCTCAAAAAGATCACAAAAAAAGATATATCGGCCTCAGTTATAGTTTTTCTGATCATTTTTTAGGTTTAGATTTTGCCTTGCCTCTGTTGTTGTGATTAAGTGTGAAGGAAAGAGATCAATACACCTTGATAAGACAGCAAAGGATAATCTTCCTTCAGTGCTAGGAACATAAATATTGGGCTGCTCTTGTCAAGCAGATCCTACTGCAAGACCTGGCCAGGTGTTGCAGTTTTGTCCATCCATTCATCATTCCTTGCTTGGTCTGCTTTTTCCACCTGAGCTCTGTTGGTAAACAGCTGTTTTTGAGCAAATTTTGGGACTGAAATTCTGCCTTTCCTTACAAACTGCTGATAAGGGGCACCAGGGGAACTGAGCTGAACATGAAAAATAAACCCTTATTTATGGATTGGGGAAAATGAATTCTTTGATGCCTCTGTCCTCTCTTGCTTCTTATGCTGCCACATGAAACCCTTAGTATTTACTGAATCATTTACCTGACCCACTGCATTCACTGTGTTTAGAACCAGCATTGCTTTGAAATACTCAGCTAAAAGCAATTACCAGGAACAACAAATACCGAGATTTTAACTGCACTCCATTTATCTCTTGGTTCATAGAAATTATTTCAAATGTCTATTTCATTAACCGAAAGAGAAATAGAAAAATTAAAATGTTATTTGTCTCTAAGTCTCCCATCTCAGGAATCTGTTTAAGTACTTTCTGAATAATAAAAGTCACAAAAATCCCCTCTGGGGCAAAGAGCTTCAGCATACTGGTCTTGGACTTGAAAGGTCTGATTTTATGGAGGGTTTGTTGTACTTTCTTCCTTCAGAATGATAAGAAATTGGTGTCCCTTCTCACCTTCAGTGATCAAAAGATTCTCTTGGGCCATTATGGTAATTAGTCTCACAGACAGCACTGAATTAAAATAGAATATTTTATACTTGTTAATTGCCTGAGATTCACAGATGAAGGTACTTGGATGTGTTGTCCAGAGAAGCTGTGGCTGCCCCTGGATACCCTGGAACTGTCCAAGGCCGGTTGGATGGGGCTTGGAGCAGCCTGGGACAGTGGAAGGTGTCCCTGTCCACGGCAGGGGTCTGGAATCAGATGAACTTTAAGGTTCCTTCCAACCCAAACCATTCCAGGTTTCTATTAAAGGTATTAAAAATGAATTTTATTATTCCTAATGAGTACAAGGCAATACCAGTGAAGACAGAGCTGAAGGAGAACAGCTGGAGCAATGCTGCAAAAAAGTGGCCCAATAAATGTGATCATTATTCAAATAGCCCCAGAGAACTGTGGCAGCACAGATGACAGAGCACTGGGTTTGCCTTGCTATCCATTGTCACAGTTTCAAGCTAATGAGCACTAGGACATGTTTGGTCTGATCTGCAGCTCTGACACTGTGGGTAGCTTGAATCAAGAGAATTTCCTAGGTTTTATGGACAAGAAAAAAGAATAAGAAACAATTAAAAGAACTTTTTTTTTTTTAACATATCACTAATTTTAGGTAACTCTGAGATTGCCCTTAGGGCCCAAACCAGAATATCTTTTTAAAAGGAGAGTCCTGTGGAACAGGAGGAACTGTGTGTTTCATGCCTTGCCTCAGCAGCAGAGATGTTGCCCTAGAAACACAGCAAAGAGTAAGTTTGACAAGGCAGTCTCTGCTGTACCAAAAAAAATTAACTGTTTCCATGTGCTGCACTGACCATGGCTGTAGATTTCAGGAATCTCCAACCCATCCTTGTTTGGGTAATTTTTAAAAGTTCCAGTGTGTGCTTTTCAAACACATCAGGGCTCAGATCTGCAGAGGACACCTGGTCTATCACTGAGACCATGGTTTGGCAGGAGGAACACCTGGTGTCTCCAGATTTTGAGCCAGTGGCTGTGGTGTCAGGAGATCAGGTGCTGGTGGCTGGCATGGTGATATCTCTGTGTTTATTCTGCAGAAAAAAAAAACCCAAAGCAGAAGTCTTGGAAGCTGTCCCTCATGGCAGCATCTCCTTGGAGCATCTGCTCCTTTTCAAGCCTACAAATGGAGCTGGAGGAGATGCTGGCCATGCTATGATCATGAATTTGAAGTGAAACTTGGAGGCTCCAAAGGTGTGGAATGTGCATGTCTCCCTCCAAAGAGACTATTAAAGAAGAAACTCTTCTCACTGAGAGAGAGACAGTTCTGCAATCTCCGTTTCTATCAAAATAATAAAGGTAATTTTTCACATTCACTGCTGTCAGCCAGAGTTAACTGTGGGCTCACAGGGAGATAATACACCTGAAGTTGCCCAAAAAGAGGACACAACCAGACAAGAGCTTTCCTAATTCAACCATGGTCCTAGATTCTGATGATCAGGATTCTTTTTGTCCCCTCCACATTCCTTGAGCCTGACCAGGCTGTAGAACAGTAATGATGAACCTTTTGTGCTTCTCCACAGAACAAAGGCTCCCCTCTGAGAGCCTGTGAAGTTTCACCGTGTCTCTGAGATCTATCCCCAAAACTTCAGTGGGAGACACATTTAAGGTTGTTCATTCAGGGCACTTCACACTTCATTCCAAGCCTAATTACTTCCATTCAAGTAGTATAAAAGATAAATTAATTTATTCCAGGAACAGGCGTTTCCCTGCCTTATAGTCCTCATCAGTATGGGCAGTTCTTGAAGCATTTCTAAACCCTTCTCCTCTGATCCAGCCTTCCTTTCATTCTCTCCCTCCCTTTTTTCCCTGCTTCAAGTCAATTTTATTTGATTTTTTTTTGCTCTGCTTGCCTTGGAAAAAATCTCTTTAAGGCTCTTTTCTGCTTAATGCTCTCTGCACAGTGACTGACAAGAAACTTTCCCCTTTATTATCTCCACTCCTACACTCCTACACAAAATGAGGGGGCTCCCTCATTTTGCCACATTAGGTGGCCAAAGTGCCCTTTTAATTCCATATTGTGATGTTGCCAAACATGAGATGTAGCTATTGCAAGGTGGGCTCCTAAAAGGTACATCTCTATTTCAGGGATGATCATTCCTGACTAGCTTTTAATTAATAAAAGGAGATATGTAGGGTACCTAAAAGTCTGTTGGTGTCTTTGGTGCTCGGGTTAGCACGACCTGAAATATTTTCTGTTGGTGGTTATTTAACTGTGAGATGATTCTCTCATACTAACTCAAATATTGAACAGTCGTGCAGGGTTATATCAGTCCTACCCCAGAATTATGACTGAGAATTGGTGGAATGTATCTCCAGGAGATGAGCCCACATCCTGTTCATGTTTCATTTCAGTGAAATAATTATGTTTTTAGTTTCTAGCTGCAGTCCTGGGAAAAAAATAAGTATTAAAAGGTTACTAAAGATTCACCCATGTTACATTTTAAATAGAAATTCTGAAAGCACAAAATGCCTGTGGAATCAGAGTGCTAGTGTTGATACAAGTACAATGAAAATAACTATGTTTCTATGATAACCAGTTATTGACAGGCATAGTTGTTATCTTATTTTGCAGGGAAAAAAATAAAGACTAAGCATTTGCCATCAGAATTTTCTTGGATTCTTTGGTGCCCTGGTAGTTTCAAGACATAACCAAGGGGGAATTTTTTTTCTTCTCTAAAAATGCATTTTCAGGCTACAGACAGAGGAAGGTCATTTCACCTCTGAGTGCAGAATTCAAACAATACTTTCAAATAATCACTTTTATTGTGTAAAAGCACATGCCATCTTCCCTAAATGGCTGAAGAGCACCACAAAGACAAGGTCATGTTGGCCCTGTTTCTTTAGAACTTTGTCAGCCACGATGCTGAGTTAGGCAGAACTTCCATCTGAGCAGAGCAAATATTCCTGCAGTGCCTCAAAAAATCCTTTAAACACTGGTGTCAGTGACAAAAGGCCATGGAAACCCTTTATTCATTTTATTGCAATCACGAAGTCGGGATGAGATGTGAGTTAGGATGAGATGTGGTGCTCAAAAAGCCTGACAAAGCTTTTACTTTTATATTTTATACAGATACAGATTTTTCACTCTTCTCAGGCCTTTTACAGAAGAACACTATTACTAAGAGTTAACTCTTACAGAATTCCCAGAATGACCAGGTTGGAAAAGACCTTCAAGATCATCAAGTCCAACCCAGCCTCAACACCTCAACTAAACCCTGGCACCCAGTGCCATATTACATACAACTGCTGTATGGCACTGCTAAATATCACGTGCAATATAGGATAATTTAGGATATTTCACAGGGTTTTATGTTTGGTGAACTAAAACTTCATCCCTGGTTAGTAAAAAAGCAGCAACCATACTTTCTTTGTCATGATTTCTCACGAGCCAACAGACAAAATCAACAAACGTCTGAAGACCATGTTTGCCAGAGCTTTGAAATTTTACCAAAGAATTTTTTCAACCAAAGAGATTATTTTTAATTTTGCTCTTTGCAAGGCTGGCATTTGGGCAGCTGAACTACCTTGATCAGGGTGTAGGTTTATTTCCTTATACTAGCTTTTGTGGCTGGGATAGCTTAGACAACCCCACAGAGCTGGCAGATCCTCCACAGTTAGGGAAGATCCACATCCTCTTGAAATTCAAGTGAAGTTCAGGCAGGATATGACAAACAGACACAAAAATGGAAACAAATAAATCAGATTGTGATATCTAGTGAGCACAGAGAGAATTGGTACACGTACCAAATACGTGTATCTTTAATTAAATTTAGTTGGTTTTGTCTTTGGCTGAATCCCACCACATTTGTTGTGCCTGTAGGGTCACGCAGGCAGATCCAAGCTCAACACCCTCAGCAGCTCCCAGGGCTGGATTTCCTCTGCATGGAGAAACTCCCTGAGCTCAGTGCCATCCATGGCAAATTAGGAGAGCAGCACTTGTGCCTCCCAGAGAGCTCTGTGTGAATATCACCGTTTTCCCCAGCATTGCTAAGAGACGTTCATCTGTTGTAGAGGGGGCTGTGTACGGTCACTGAGGTAAACAAAACAACCCAAATAAACACAAAACCAGCCCCTGCCTTGCAGGAGAGAGGTGACATGGACAGAATTGCAATCAGAGCAGCTGCAGTGGAGATCTCAACGCAGAAAATCCAGCAATGCCACAGGGAGGGTGATGGGGCAAAGTTAATCCTATTATAAATTAGTTTGTGCTTCCTGCTCTGAATGCTCGGGTTGCCTTCTTTGTTTCTAGAAAACATGATTTGGGAGGCTTAGCCTGCACAAACAACTGAGTCAACAAGTCCTGTGCCTGCAGGAAAGAAACAGGACAGGCCTGGTTTGTGCTGATTCATGGCTATTTATTCAAGGTTTAGAGGTATGGCCATAGATCACCAGGATTTAAATTATTCTCTGGGAGGATAAAACTTGAATTAATTGGTTAATTAAGTCCTTTAGCCACTGTCAGTGAATCATGGCTTAGCAGATTACTTATATGTAAAACACAAAGCAGGACTGCAGGCTCCAGTCTAATCAGAAGAAAGGTCCTGCTGCTCATAGATCTTTCCTCACAGCTGTCATCTGCTTAAAGGATTCATTCAACAATCTAAATTGCAGAAAAAGCAAATAAACCCTAAAAATAAGTCAGGACTGTTTATCACATCTGGGATTGGACAGAGCCAAAACACAACTAAACTGCAAAGTCTGCATCCTATTTGTGCTAATAATGAATTTGATTCCTTTTTTTTACTTTAATTCTTTGATACAAGTGGCTGGCTTTAATTAAAAGAAACCAACTTCCTGTTTTACAGAAATCTTTGGGTGCTTGACATCAGTGAAATTCTGAAACACTCAGACTAGAATTTGCCCATGTACTTATATAAAATCTGAGCTATGAGCACTCTATTGATCACAGTGGGCTTTTGTTCACCTATAGACTACCTGCCATAAAGCCCCCAAAGCAGAGGATGCGAAATTCTGATTATTTCTTGAGCATTCAATGCCTCAAAAATACTCAGGGGTTTCAGTTTGCTTTTCTTTTCATAGTAGGCACTAATCCTGCAGGGATAAACACCTAGAAATTTATGCCATTCACCTGCTTTAGTGCATCCTCCTCCAGTCCTGGGGAGATTTGGAGGCACCTTTCAAAGACAGCATGCAGGATAACGTGAAGGAAGATTAGATATTGATCTGTGGATCGACAGTGGGAAAATGGTGGTGCCCTGATCACCTGCATCACCTCCTCTGTTTGGAGTTTGCCTGAGCTAAAAGGGTGTTTATTCATTTTGGGATGGTGTCCTGGGGTGCAAGATGTGGCAGGGGGTGTGTATTCAATTTGCCATCTGTCAGAGCTGGGGCAGTTATCCTCTCTTCCTTGGGCAGTTTTCTTTATCTCTCCCACAGCCAATCCTCCCTCCAGGAGATCTCTGCTGTCCATGGCCAGTGAGTGTCCCTGCAGGGCTGATCCAATTCCAGCATCCCATGGGGAGATGCTGCGCCCAGGGGAGGAGCCAAGCATTCCTACCTGGATCCAATCTGAGCCTGGAGCAGCACAGCAGCCTTTGCCCCCTGCATTGCCAGAGGAGCAGCTTTCTGCTGCCCTGCATTGCCAGAGGGAGCCCAGGCCCATCTGCAGCAGCCCTGGAGCTGCAGAGGAAAACTCCCCCCTTGTGCAGGATCCCTGCTCCAGCAGCAGCACAGCTGGCACTGCAGGAGGGCTGAGCCCCCATGGGATGGGGCTGTGCCACCCCTGACACACAGGGGGCAGGGCAGGGTCTGACTCTGGCAGTGTTGTTTTGTATTACTACATTTTTATTTTATTTTTCCCATTAAAGAACTGTTCTTCCTACTCCCATATCTTTACCTGAGAACCCCTTAATTTCCAAATTATAATAATTCAGAGGGAGGGGGTTTACATTTTCCATTTCAAGGGAGGCTTCTGCCTTCCTTAGCAGACACCTGTCTTTTCAAACCGAGACAGATGGCTTCTCCTCCTCAGGTGATTATTAGGGAAGCTGGTGCTTCCTCTCTGTGCTCCTTATATGAGTGGGAAAAGCCCTTTAGAGAGGAGTTTTTGGATGGTTCAAAGGGCAAAGAATTGGTCACTCCATGTCCCTGGATGGTGTCAGAGGTGTTTCTGTGCTATGGCTGGAAGATCACACACCACACACACCATACAAATGGGAAGGGATTGGTTCTGAGATCCCTTTAGTCAGCCTCAGTACCAATAAATACACAGCACATACTTTTTTTTAAGTAAACCAAGCTAATTTGTAATAGATAAAAATCATGTGTTTCACGCACCTCTAACAATTCTATTCTTTCATGGAATTGTGAATGTTTTCTTTCAATAAAAGGTCTTTGCTGCTCAGCACCAAAGTAATAAGGTAGTTCTCCATTAGGTGAATATTAAACAATTGTTAAATGACATCTTCAGGCACAATAAGCAAATAAGAGCCTAATCTACTCGATATATAATTACCTTAAAATTATATATGTAGCAATATGGAATTAAAGCTGTTCTTACAATTTAAAAAAAGGAATTCAAACATAAGAGCCACAGCTATCCTTAGCAAAAAATGATTCACCATTAACCTGTTCCATATAATCATTTCTACAGGTGCTTTAATGAATTTAAGTGAATGCTTAAACCCTGAAGGAGAAAAGGAAGCATTTCTGAGTCTTGAAATAAAATGTTTCGGGGAAAACTGCCTCAGGTCAGAGTATAAATGCTTAAATGAATTACTGAATGAGGTGAACTGTAGATATTACACCTCTAATGTCTTGGGGTGCATTCTGCACCCAACAGAAAGAGAACAGAATCACAGAATGGTTTAGGATAGAAAAGAACTTAGAGATCACCTCATTCCAACCCTTAAAAGTGTTGTCTGCAAATATACAACACACTGAGACAAACAATTCAGGAGAGGATTAGTTAAAAAAAATTCTAGTAGCATGAATTAATTCAGACAGGAATTTCTGGATCACAAACTTCATATCTGAAAGGAAAAACATTTCAAATATGTACAAGGACCTGTCAGAACAAGTTCTGGTATTAACTCTGCCAAAATATCTGTTATGTCATTTGCATCATGTTCTAGATGTGATTCATTAGTTTTACTGTCATCTGCATCAGGTTTTCATGCCCCAGTGCTGTACCAGCTTTGAACAATTAGAGAAGATCAGGCAGGGACCCAAAGGAAGCAGTGGATGTGAGCATATTTTTATCCACACTCTATAAAACTGGCATCAAAATAATTGACTTTTTACAAAGTGTGAAATATGTCAGATCCAGCTGATTCTTCTTTCATGGAAGGGCTCAAGGCCAGGTTGGATGGGGCTTGGAGTGGAAGGAGTCCCTGCCCACGGCAGGGGCAGGAACTGGATGATCTTTAAGGTCCCTTCCAAACAAAACCATTTTGGGATTGTGATTTATGCAGCAAGGAGATTTAACAGACAGAGATGGTTGAAATTGTCAGGGACTTCTGGAGAATGTCCAGATCACCCCATCTCTTCAGAGAAAGGTAGTCCAGGATTTTTTCCAGTTGGATTATGAATATCTCCAGGGATGGTGTTGTAGTTGAGACGGAGACAATACAAAGCAACACACTCCATTTTCAGGAGGTTTCAAAACTGTCTTTATTCTAGCATGCATGCTTTTTATACATTCTTACAAAACTCCTCAGTTTACACTTTACTCATTGCTCAGAAGAGACAAACAAATGCTCATTGGAATAGACAGTTGCAGGTTTCTCTTATTTATCCTCCTTTCTTTCTTGGTTTCTATGTCAACGACCTTGATAGAAAATTCTTTCAGGGGTGAACATGGATCCTCTTATCCAACTCCTCTCTGGCTCACAGAAGTCACTGTAAAACCTCTTCCACAGGATGGAGGCTACACAACCTCTCTGGACAAACTGTGACTGATCTCTCTGACAGCAAATGTGCTTTGGAAAAAAAGTTCAGATGGGATTTCCTCTTCTTGCAGGTTGCAAGTTTTTCTCCTGTTGTTATTTAGAGAACCCTGGCTATGCCTTCTTTCTTCCCCCCACAAGATATTTATCCCCATTGATAAGATGGGTATAAATTCCCTTATGTTGTTTTGCTGGCCCAGCTCTGTGGGACTAAGGTTTCAAACACCTTTGTGGAGCTGCAGCAGCCTCAGTTGAGGCTGTCCATGTGTGTTTTGCACCTCTAGGCCAGCACAGGGCACAGACCCCAGGACCATCCCAGTGGGAAGGATCCCCTCCCTCCACCTGCTGCTGGTGCCATTCATAATGCAGCCCAAGGAGCTTTTAATTTCCTTTTCTCTGAGGACACACTGCTGTTTCATGGTCACCTGGGACCCCTCAGGGCTTCTCTGCAAAGCTGCTTGCCAGCCCGCTGCACTGGTTCATTCCTGCCCAGGTGAGGGATCAACATTTCCCATCAGTGACCTTCATGAGAATCCTCTCTGCCCATTTCCCAACAGGGTTCTCTGAATGGCAAAACAACCACTCCCCCTGGATTTTTATTTTCAGATGTCCCAGTCATTTATAAGACTAATAAAAATACAACATGGTATCCATCCCAAAATCAGCACCTGTGGTACTGCATTCCTGAGTTCCTCCTGCCCAACTTCCTGCTGCTGAGCACATCCCTTTGATCTCACTAGTTCAGCCCATTTTCAGTCCACCTCACTGTATATTTATATCCCATGTTCATTTAGTCATGGTCCATCCATCTTTGCTCCCTGATTTGCTCCTGGATCTGATCAGCTGCCCCAAAAACTTGCATATCATAGAATAATAGAATCATAGTTTGGGTTAGAAAGGATCTTAAAGCTCATTCAGTTCCAACCCTCCTGCCATGGCAGGGACACCTTCCACTATCCCAGGGTGCTCTAGCCGCATCCAACCTGACCTTGAACACTTCCAGGGATGGAACAACTTCTCTGAGCTTCTCTGGGCACCCTGTGCCAGTGTATGTAAAGAATATATATTAAATTTAGCCTTTGCAGAGCTGAGGATGCACACAGTGAGGTGGAGGCAGGAGTACACAGGCTCCTGTTGAGCATTTCCAGTGCTGTAGTGAGCTGTGACTTGCTCTGAGTCAGTCTGCCAGTCACAGGGGTGCAGCTGATGCTCATCCCAGTTAATTTTAGCTGCCAACAAGTTTGCTGTCTGTTCTGAGCCAGCCTTTTAGGCTGACTCTGTTGTCAACACACAGAGACAAGTAACCCCAGAGGGCAATTCATCCAACCTCCCTGCATTAGCTCCAGAGAGACATAATGAAGGGCTTGGATTAGATGCCTAATTATTGGATGGTGAAGGTTAGGGAAGATGAATCTCATCAGAAAAAAAAGCACACCAAAAAAAACCAGGTTGTAGGAAATGTTTTGCAGGCTCCCTGCCAGCTAAGGACTCCTCTCTGCAGTGACACCTGGCCCTGTTCCAGCTCCTTTCCTCTTCCAAGCAACGTGCAAAAGAGGGAGCAGAACAAGGGAACAACTTGATTTCAATATTCCTGGAGCAGTATTTTTATTCTGCCTGTCCCTGGGATGAGCTGAGAAGGAAGAACTCTTCGGAGTGGCAGGGAGTGAATAAAGTGGGGTCAGTGTGCCCAGGTCTGTTTGTTCTTCCTTGTGCTGCTGTTTTCTGGGCCTGTTCTGTTTGTTTCTTGCATGGGGACAGATTGCATTCCCCTGCTCAATACCAACAAGGCATTTGTGGTGCTGGAATTGGGCAGGGAGAATATTCATAGAGCAAAGGGAATGTGGGTGCAAACAGGGACAAACGGGCTGATTTAGGGCTCCCTGCCAAACAGAGCCTCCACCTCCTTGCTGTGTTAGCACACATCTAAGCCAAGCACTGAGCCATTGGGATTGATATCTGGGTTATGGACCATATCACAGTTATTATCTCAGCAGATTCTTCCCTTCAGCTTTTGCTTCACTCCCCAAAGTAAAGGCTTCTACTTTTCATTTCCAGAGCCACAACCATTCCTTATGATGTCCAAAGTGAACAAGGGATCCAATTTCATTTCCAGCATAGTTACTTTGCCTTGGTATGATGCATTTATCTACATTTTTGCTGCATTTTAACAATAATAATACAAAGATCACCTCCTAGTGCAGCTGCAATTTGTGAGGCATTATAGGGGAATTTAACTAGGGTATGAAAAATTGGAACAGACTGGGGAGGAAACACTTGATGTGCTAATCATGCCCTGAAGATATGCCAGAAATGTCACTAGATGTCAATCAATCCTGTGTTGTGTTGCCCACAGTAGGACCAGCCTTCACACATACAGGGAAAAAGTTTGGAAACAAAAACACACAAAAAAACCCAAAAAACCAAACCAACAACAACAACAAAAAACCAAAAAACAAAAAAAAAAAACAAGCGAAAAAACCAAACAAACAAACAACTCCCCAAAAAAACCCCACAAAACAAAACAAAAAAAACCAAAAGAACAACAACAACAGCAACAACAACAAACCAAAAAAAACCCCAAAACCCCCCCAAAAACCCTGAAACATACAGACAAAGCAAAAAATCCAGAGGTTAAGGCAGGGATGAAGCCACAAAGAGATCAAAAAGACATCCCTGGAGCTTCTCTACAAGGGAGATCTCTGAGATCTGGTTCTCCCTCCCTGGTGAAGAGCCCCTTACTGGCCTCCCTGAACACACTGCAGCAAATGGGTGACTTTTGGAGTAATTTTGTCTTTTTCTTGCTGGATGCAATGCTTTTCTTCAAACGCTGGTTTGTAGGAGTCATTCCCAAGTCATGTGCAGCACTTCTCAGCCATAACTTGGGTGGTCTTTTTCAAGCCCACATCCCACAGAGCCTGCAGCCAGAATGAAAATCCTGACAAAATGCTGCTTTAGATTACAATCCCTCTTTAGCTGTTTCACATATCAAACATTTACAAGCATGTTTACAACGCTAATTTCTTTACAAGGCAAACTTATCTTTCCCAAGCATCAAAAGAGGTTTCCCCAGAGGAATTTTTGTTTAGCTGACAATGAGAAAAGCACTCTCATCGATGAGAAAAGCAAACCCACCAAGCCCTTTTCGCTGGAATTATATAAACACATTTCCAAAGAAGATGTACAAGGAGAGAGAAGCCTCTTCACTTACAGTCTGTGAACCTATGGCTTGAAGAGCACTTAAATGGTATTGAGTTTTCTACATCTCCACACAGCTGAGAAAAATTCCACCCTGGTGATGCTGATCAGTCCTTTCCTGTGACTGAGCCCACTGCAGATACCTGAGATGGGGAGATCTACCTTCAGTCAGCTGAATCCCACTCTTGAGTGGCCCCATAAAGCAGTGAACAAACTGGATCTTCAGCAACGAGCACAGGCCCCTGGAGAAAGCTTTTGGGAGACACGTGGTAGGAAGTTCATTGTTTCTACCAAGGATGGTGGAAATGTGAAGAGTGGATGTGTTCTCACTACACTGAAAAATAAAATCAACCTCCTGCGAGCTCAAAAGCCTGCTGAGGGTAGCCGGATCCCTAAGTATGATGCCATACCTTGCCCTGGATTTGCACATCCTTTGGGCATGGTTGCCAGCTTTAAGGGCAGGGAAGTGTTTAGTTGGATGTCAGGTGGACGATCCTTCCAGCCAGAGCCTTGATTTATTTGGAGATGTCTCAGGTTTAGCTGGGTGTGTATGCAATTATCATCTGTCAGAGGTGGGGCAGTTCTCTGCTGTTCATGGGGCAGTTTTCTTTATCTCTCCCACAGCCAACCCTCCCTCCAGGAGATCTCTGCTGTCCATGGCCACTGAGTGTCCCTGCAGGGCTGATCCAATTCCAGCATCCCATGGGGAGATGCTGCGCCCAGGGGAGGAGCCAAGCATTCCTCCCTGGATCCAATCTGAGCCTGGAGCAGCACAGCAGCCTTTGCCCCTGCATTGCCAGAGGAGCAGCTTTCTGCTGCCCTGCATTGCCAGAGGGAGCCCAGGCCCATCTGCAGCAGCCCTGGAGCTGCAGAGGAAAACTCCCCCCTTGTGCAGGATCCCTGCTCCAGCAGCAGCACAGCTGGCACTGCAGGAGGGCTGAGCCCCCATGGGATGGGGCTGTGCCCCCACCCTGACACACAGGGGGGCAGGGCATGGTCTGACTCTGGCAGTGGTTTTATTTTTTTTGTTTGTACTATTGCATTTGTATTTTAATTTTCCTAGTAAAGAACTGTTATTCCTATTTCCATATCTTTGCCTGAGTGCCCCTTAATTTCCAAATTATAACAATTCAGAGGGAGGGGGTTTACATTTTCCATTTCAAGGGAGGCTTCTGCTTTCCTTAGCAGACACCTGTCTGTTCAAACCAAGACAGGAGAGCATCTTCACCTTCCCATTTGTGTCACAAACAAGCCTCTGCTGACTGAGAGACACAGGGAGTGTGTGCCCTGCTCATTCCCCTGCCTGATTGTACAAGCAGCCCACACTTCCCTGTGTTAGTACTCAACTCATCTCTCTGATGAGTACAGCTATTAATAGGAGCTCAGGAATCATATTTAAAGCAGACAAATCAGCATCTTCAGCAGCCTGATATGTTGGCACAGCAACAGGATTATGTGAAGGCTATTGATCCAGAGCACCTTTAAAAATAAATACACATTTTACAACTGTTTCTTTTTATTATATTTACTTTCTTTTCCTTGGCCTATTATAAAATTTTATGTAATTATTAAATTTATAAATATGTTGATGTATTTTTTATTTTGCATATTGAAGACATGCTCCTTGCTATGAATAAACAATGAAGAAACAAAGTACTGAGCCTCACTACTGGAAGAGAAATGTTGAGAGCATCATTAGGGCTTGTAGGTCTTATTCCATGTTCATACACACAAGGAAATTGGTCAGCTCTACTTCTTCCCCTACTGTGGTATTCCCAATATAAATTGTGAGACAGAGATGTGCAGAAGGAATATATAAAGTTATGATCAAAAATAGATAAACTTATGATTAGTAGATAAAAATTATGATCACCATCCCTTTTGTTGGAAAAGGGAATGAACAAAAGGCAGGTGTATCTCTACTGCTTAACAAGTGGTTTTAAGCAAAAAAGGTATTAATCCACATGCTTTTTCCTGAAGGACTCAGACATGACAAGCAAGGAAAAATAACAGCACAGCTGGTTTATTAATTGTTATTGAATTGTCACTGCAGACTTTATTTATAGTCACTGGAATAATTATTACTAGAGCTGATTTGGTGATTTGGTGGATTTGTCCAAAATCACCTGTTTTACAGTAAGAGAAACTGCCTCCTCAGAAAAAAAAAAAAAATTCTGTCTCTAAAGTGAACTTAAAAACTGACATTAAACTTTCAAGTTCCTAAATTTGGGATAAATTAATTCCACTCTACATGTCACATAGTCAGACACTGAGCCCAAGAGTTGTGGGAACTTCTTGACAGCTCCTAAGAGAAGGAAGAACACAGTAGGTGTGGTGACACAGCACTGAGTTCTCAGTTAACAAAATAATTGACTTTCTGCCCCCACAGCCAGGCAGGAGGTCATTAGTCAGTGCCTAGAAAGCCATTGATTGATTCAGCCCAACATCCACAGGCACCTTGTAGAGGCAGAAATGAAAACAACAGCAGGGAGAAACTCTAGGTTATAAGGCCAAGTTCGAGATTTTGGCTCGCAGAGGTGGATTTGGTTTGGATTTTGGATGAATTTGGTTCACCTCTCTGTTGGTTTGACTCATCAGCCTGGTGGTTGTGTCTCAAGGTAAAAATAGAAATGGTGGTGATGCCACCAGAGATCTGAAGCTGCCCACATTGACTGGGAATAAATAAGTCCTGCCTACTGCCAGGACAAGTTCTTTGGGAGAAGCAGAGAACAGGGAAACCTTAATTCTGCTTTAAGCAGGACATCACCCCCAAAAAACCCCAAAACCAGACAAAACCCCCCAAAACCCCACCAGCTGATTTCTTGCAGATATATCTCCCCTCTCAAACTGCCTTTCCAAAAATTTTTCATATTTTTCATCCCAGTCAAGGAATCACGCTCAGTCTTATCCCTTTTATCTGGCAAACAAATACAGATTTATCTCCTAATGCCTATCACTTGTGTCAGTAAAGGAAAGAAGTTTCTAGAAGATCTTAAACCACTTTTGGTCTGATCTACTGAAAGCAAGCATGAGCAGATTTGGTTATGTCTTTGTCACACAACGAAGAAAGGAATGGAAAATCAAAGAAGGAAGAGAAGATGCTGAGACTGATTCCTGTACCAGTTGTTCAAGTATGAACATAAACAAAAGGAATTATGGTGATTGTTCCTTCCAGTTGAGGAAGAAAAGGTTCAAAATAACAGTGTCTAGGTTTAGTGCTCAGGGCAGAGCTTCTGAGACTTCCCAAGTAAGATCTGAAGTCCTGACAGGGACTGGCAGTGCAGCACCACTGCCCTGCACAAAAAGGTAACTTTCAAAATCAGCATTCTGGATTGTCAGCATGGTTTGTTCAGCCTGGAGAGGAAAAGGCTCTGGGGAGACCTTAGAGCCCCTTCCAGGGCATAAAGGGGCTCAAAGAGAGCTGGAGTGGGACTTGGGACAAGGGTCTGGAATAACAGGTCAAGGGGGAATGGCTTCAAACTGAAGGAGGGCAGGGTTAGATGGGATGCTGGGAATAAATTCTTCCCTGGGAGGGTGCTGAGGCCCTGGCACAGGTTGCCCAGAGAAGCTGATCCACCTCTGGATCCCTGGAAGTGTCCAGGGCCAGTTTGGATAGGGCTTGGAGCAACCTGGAATGGTGGAAGGTGTCCCTGCCATGGCAGTGTTTGTAACTATGTGACCTCTAAGGTCCCTTCCAACCCAAGCCATTCCATGGTTTTGGTACGCTTTGAAGAAAAAACAGTAATTTTTGGACCTTGGTCCTGAAAATCATTTCCCACAACAAAAAACCCAAAAGCATTCTCTTCCAGTTTCTTTGGAAGGACATATGCACAAAGGCATTTTGATGTAGCACTTCTGCATGAACCCCATTGCCTTCCTGGCAAATACAATGTGTAGTCATGAAATGTAATAGAAAAACCAAACATCTTTATGTTTGCATTTTCCCATCAACTGCTATGATGGACTGCAAATTCTTTAATTACTGCTCCTTTGTGTGATTCTTTTCAGATCAGACATTCTCCTCAAATGAAAAAGAGTAAGGAAATATATAATACTAAAGGAAGGATAACTTCAAAATTGTATTTTGGAGTGGGGATTATTGTGGTGTTACCACAAGCTCTTTTTTGGCAGGGAAACAGTGCTTCAAGGGAACAGCTACCTCTGCCTCAAGATCAGTTAAAGCATTCAGCTGCAGCCCACAGGAACTTAAGAAAATATGTTTTTTCTTTCCCATTCCCATCTTTGCTGGTTTTCCAGTTGGCAGCTGAAATCTATAAATAGCTGGGGAGATGATTAGTCTGAAGGATGAGACTGAAAGATTCACAAATGAAATAATTACCCCACATCTGTGCAGAGCTCCACAACAAAACTTCTAACACCAGCACTGGGCACAGAAGGGGACATATCCAAGATAAGATCAAGACCTGTTTTACATAATTGTTTCTATCATAATGAAGTGTTCAAACTGCATGGCTACTGTTCTTAAGAGTCTCATCTGTGGGAAATGGATTTAAAGAAAATTTTTAAAATTTGACAGAAGGTTTACATACTGTGTATTTGTATGTAAATTTTGAGATAAGAAATGTTGACTTAGAAATGTTATGGAATAAGATGGGCATTGTTATAAGAGAAATTGAATTAGAAACAAGTTTTAGAGGACAGCTTTGTAAATAAATTAGATATTTTAGAGAAATAGAACAAGAGAAGATAGAGAAAATTAAAAATATATTGTAGTAGGACCCACAAGGGGTAATTTAAGATTATTGGCTTTGAGGCATTTACAGCATGGTGTGACTAAAGCTGATAGGCCTAGAAACACATATAGTGTATTGTAATTGGAAAATAATTGGCTTCTGATTGTGATGGCGTGAATGATAACATCTGTATTATCTCACCCTTCACATGAAGCTGAAAATGGAATTAAAGTTTTCAAAACCTCTCTCAGTTGCCCCATCTCTGAGTCAGAAAAGGGTATAATCTGACAAATTATGTTAAAAGTGTTAATAAGCATAATTAGCTGTTTCCCCTGTGAGTGCAGAAGTAAAAAACTGCACTTGAAAAAGTATTTACAGACACATAAATATTTTTAAATTTTCTAAAAGACAGGTATTTGGTAATATCTGTTTGCTATAGTTGTATAGGGTCTCATCCAAAAAATGATAACTTCTAAAAAGCCCAGGACCTGGCTCTGCCTTCTCCTACCACCATGATTTTTTTTTTCATGTGTGCTTGTAGAAATTCAGCTGCAGGCAGCAGTTTGCTTCCACGACTTGGAAAATCCCATCTTTCCATGAACTGTTCATATACCATCCTGCCTTTCCAATAATGTTGTTGTTGGCCTTGCTCAGACAACTGAGTCAGAAAAAAATTGCTGTTGGTTTTCCCCACGCTGTCTCTCGTTGTATTGATTTCTCTCCTGTGGTTTGTGAGTTGTTCTCCTTTTCCCTGGTTCCCAGGATTGCCTCGCTGCAGGAAGCAAGGCTCTGTTGCAAAGGCCTCTCTGTGCTGCTGTGGAATGCCTCCACTTGGCATTGGCTTTTCAAAAGCTTTTTCTCTCTGCTTTCTGAAGAGCCACAACAGGTTTTAGTTTCAATTGCCCAGTCACAGAGTTTTCTTACAGAAGAAAAAAGGAAAAAAAAAAAAAGGTGATTTCCCAGCACTGAAATCACCTTGCTTGAAAATCTGCTAAAACCAAGTGCGCACTGAAGTGTATTTATTGTCTGTTTTATAAATGAAGACAGAGAAGTTCTGGTGTTGTGAGATAAGGTGATTTTCATCAAACTCAGAATCATTCAGAATTGCCTTCAGATCTTATTAAATTCCTCTATGAATTATTAAATTCCACCATCCCTCCATGTGGTCTTGCCTCAATGACACTTGATAGATTTCTAACATCTAAATTCAAGACAAAAATCACAACTCAACCACAACAGAAATACCAAGTTGCAAGATGTGAAAATCTGTATCACTACACTGCTCTTCTTCTCTCATTCCTTCCACAATCAGGACTCTTTCTTTATACATTGCCTGAATCAAAATTTCTGGGTCTTCCATTGCTATAATGGATCTTTGTGTTCATCTATAGCTGGGTTCGCTCCCCGTTATTTTAAACTTTTAAAAGTCTAGTTTGAGCTCGTTCTTTGTATTTGTTTTGTAACAAAAAAAAACCCAAAAAAACTGTTGAGCATGTGGCAGATACTTAAACAAAATTGGGAATTACTGAATATCAAGCAAATACCTCAGCCAGAGCAAATATAATGGGACAGAAAGGGGATCACCTGTAGCAGATAGGTGGGATGTTCCTCACAAAAAACATGCAAATACACCTGAAAAACATGATTTCTCATTCTCCCACACCAGCAAGTACAACAACCATTTTTAGACCAGCAAAGATTGTTATCAAGACATATTCTCCCTCCAGTCAAATTGGTTTCTATTTCCATTTATATTACACAGGAAGAGTAAGGACTTCCAGCAGCAAGGTCATTTGGAGATGCTCAAGTCAAAGATATCATTTAAGTCTTGATTTTGAATGGAATGAATTGGCAGAAGAAGAATGAATCTGGAAGATTTCGGGGGGATCACAATAAAAATGAAAAAAATTAAAGAAGAGGATGATTGTCACATACATATTTTCTGAAAATCCCCTTGCCCAGGGGAAGGGAAGCCTCAGAGAAAAATCCCCTTTCTCCTGGGAAGCTGAGAAGCCTCAGAGAAAAAGGAAAACAATAATTATCTCATTTGCTTCTCCTGTGTTTTGCTCCTTTGAAATGTGTTTGGAGATTGTTTATCCAACATGTGATTGTTTCATTGGTTTGTGCTGTGAATTATTTTCACTCAACGGCCAATCAGTGTCAAGCTGTGTCAAGACTCTGGAGAGAGTCAGGAGTTTTCATTATTATCTTTTTAGCATTCTGTAAGTATCCTTTCTGTATTCTTTAGTGTAGTTTAGTATAGTATTCTTTAATATAATATAGTATCACAAAGTAATAAATTAGCCTTCTGAGAACATGGAGTCAGATTCATCATTCCTAACTTCCAACGTCAAGGCATCCTGCAAATACAATAGACGATGAATTTTTTAAGTTCCTGAAGTCCTCTGCTTGCTACTTGACTGTCCAAGAGACGAAGGAAAGAATGAACTCTTACAACTAAATGGAACCCCACATAGCCAAGGCAGAATTGTAGTTCTGTGAAAAATTCCCAAGTGTCCCAATGCCATTAGACATGTGAATAGATTAATAGAAGCTTAGGGAAAAAAGGAGTGCAGTCTTGTTAATTAGTCAAAGAGATACCCATCGTTATGATCTCATTTGTTCATGCTCTGAGGCACCACCAAAATCATGGTTGCTCACACAGGCAGCTTTTGGATCATCCATCACCAGTTAAACCCTAATTCACAATTTCCCCAAAGCAAATGCATCCTAAATCACTCCTGAACTCTCTCCTGACAGATTGCTGCCATACAAAACCAGCACACAGCCTTAATCTTCCATGTGCTGTCTGGGAAGACAACAAATATTTACAGAAAACTCTCACATCCTGCCACGTGTGGAGGCTTCAGCAGCATCAGGCTCAGCTCAAGACTCAGCAGTGACACAAAAACAGGGCAGGCAGAGCCCATCCAAGCATAACATTGTCTGGTATTTTCTGAAGTCATTGGAAGGAAAGATGAATCTGACTCCATGTTCTTAGAAGGCTAATTTATTATTTTATGATATTATATATTATTAAAGAATGCTGTACTAAACTGTGGTGGTGTTTGCAGGGGTCCCAGGAGAAGGGAAGAGATGAGAATCTTGACTCCATGTTTCAGAAGGCTGATTTATTATTTTATGATATATATTTTAAAAAATGATATATTAAAACTATGCTAAAAGAAGAAAGTATTTCATCAGAAAGCTAGCAAAGAAAGGAATGAAATGATTATAAAATCTTGTGACTGCTCACAGCCTCAACACAGGTGGCTGTCATTGTTTTTACTTGATGACCAATTTCACATGGTGGGTAAACAATTCTCCAAATCACATTCCAAAGCAGCAAAACTTGGAGAAGCTGAAGCTTCTCAGCTTCTCAGGAGAAAAGATCCTAACAAAAGGATTTTTCATAAAATATGTCTGTGACACTAAACTATACTAAAGTATAGAGAAAGGATACAGACAGAAGGCTAAAAGATAATAATGAAAACCTTGTGACTCCTTTTAGAGTCCTGACACAGCTGGACTGTGATTGGTCATTAAGTTAAAACAATTCACATGAAACCAATGAAACAATGACCAGTTGGTAAACAATGTCCAAACCACTTTCCAAAACAGCAAAACAAAGGAGAAGCAAATAAAATAATTATTAGTTTTATTTTTCTCTGAGGCTTCTCATCTTCCCAGGAGAAGAAATCCTGGTGAAGGGATTTTTACAGAAAATGTGACGGTGACAACATTGGGAGGAACAAATCTCACAAGAAACTTCTGGAGCTCTGCAGGAAGTAAACAGATGTAAATAATTCACTGTCTATTCATGAGCTGCTTTCAAGAAGTGCCTGGGAAAGGGGGAGCAGACACCAGCACAATACAGCAGCCCACATTTTACCTGATGGAAAAGAAACACATTCAGTAGTGAGTGTCAATGTGAAGTCTTGCCTTTCACAGTGCCTGTGACAAGCTCGTACAAACATTCAATCTAATGGTCCTTGATTAGCAAGCAAGGCTCTTAAGTCTGCCGAGCAATTCTGCAGCCTGGATTTTCAAACCAAAAAAAATGGGATTTTGTTTTCTGAAGCCTGAAGCATGGAAGGAATAGCAACCCTCAGGGACACTCCTCTGTTGAAAAATGAGGCATTGTTTCAGAATCTTGAAAGCAGAACAAACAATTTCATAGAATTATGGGGTCATAGAATGGTTTGGGTTGGATGGGACCCTAAAGATCATTCAGTTCCACTTCCCTGCCATGGCAGGGACAATTTCCACCATCTCAGGTTTCTGCAAGTGCCATCCAACCTGGCCTTGGACACTTCAGGGATCCAGGGGCAGCCACAGCTTGTCTGGTCAACCTGTGCCAGGGCCTCACCGCCCTCACAGGAAACAATTACTTCCCAATATCTAATCTAAATCTGCTCTCTTTCAGTTTAAAAGCTGAGTATGGCCCTTTTCTGTTAGAAGAAGGAGTCAATGTATGTCCTGTGCCTGCAGGTTCCTCCTGTGGGACTCCAGATCCATTATTTATTTAAAATGAGACACACATCAAACAAAATAGACAAGAAGACAAACAGAAAACACAGATTTCACTCCATATTCAGAAAATATTTGAGCTTGGTGGAGTTTCCCACTCCAACCTATTCCAACCACTCTGCTCAAGCAGGATTAGCTACAGCAGCTGTTCCAGGACAATGTCCAGGAAGGTTTTGAATGTCTCCAAGGATGGAGACTCCAGAACCACTTTGGGAAACCTGTTACAGTCTTAGACCACCCACACAGCAAGGAATCTTTTCTTGCATTTAAAAGCCATTTCCAGTATTTCTTTTTGTGTCCATTACATTTTGTCCTGTCACTGAACAGCACTGGGAAGAGCCTGGCTCCACCTTCTCCCCTTCCTCCCAACAGGAGAAGTAAGTACACATTCAATCTGAAGGGTAATTTCAGAACAAATATTAGAACATATTGCATCAACATTTCTACTTCAAGGGGTTGATTGAGTACACAGGGCTGCAAACAGACACTGCCAGCATGGGAATTCAAATTCACAAAGTAATATATTAATATGATGTTTAAACATAATATTTTATTTATATCCACACAACCAACAGAAATGATAACACAACCAATATAAATGGTAACAAGCCCTCACTCACCACATTGGTTGTTTTTAGCTTTGGGTTTTTTCACTAATAAACAGAACAAATGGCAAAGCTCACCAGAAAAACACACAGAAGCTTTAGAGCTTAATTGGCTTCTACATTTGGGTCAGCAAATGTTCCTGCTACAAAGCCAGTGAGGGATTCTTGCAACTTATTCATGTTTCTCACCAGCACAACAGCAGCTAAAAAGATAGGCAACCATGGCTACCGTCATGGGATCAGCAAACTTCTTTTCACAGCTGTAAATATTTGTAGTGAAGCCAATTAGAGGCAGTGTGGTTTTGTCAGCATTGCCTAGGAAACATCAATAGCTGCTCCAAAGAATCCCCCACCTCTCCTGATCCTGCTGGAGTTTATTGAACAGGGCAGTGGCTCATGGTGCCTCCTCCACACACTGAGCTAGGTCTAGGTGAGAAACCAGCTCTGGCAAGGAATAAAGCTGCTCCTGGAGGCACTGAGCTCCTCAGCTCTCTGGTGGGACTTTGAAAGCAGCAGGGAGGCAGCTGGGGGAGATCCCAGGCAGTGAGATTCATTTTAAACTAAGTGGAAGATTTCAGGTTCCTTTAGTACATCTTGTTTGTGTCAAAATCCCTGTTCTGAGCAAATGCTTTTCAAGGGCATTTGGGCACTGATGCGTCTGCTCTCAGGGGAATTCTACAAGCAAGAGAGCCACGTGTATAGAAGTCATGGATCAAAGTGGTTTCCTTTTCTTCTGAGTGTAAAAGCAAACGTAGCCTCATAAAACTGGGAAAATTTTAAAGAACTAGTACCTTACATCTTTCTATCTTTCTTACATCTCCTAAACACAAGGTACCTACAAGCAACATCCCTCAGCTACAGAACAAAGGGGTCTGTGTGTCCTGTCAGCTTTAAGGTGTATTTACCACATCTAAACATCCTTGACTTCCACTTGTCAGGCACTTCACTGATGTTCAGAACAAAATCTAGTTCATGCTATGAAATGATGAAGGGTATAGCCCATGAAGGGGTAATCCCAAAACTGATTACAGAGTCATAGATTCCAAAAAGCCCTCCAAGATCATTGATTTTCCAAGAGGTAACCCAGTGTTGCCATGTTCACCACTAAACCCTGTCCCCAAGTGCCACATCCAAAAACCTTTTGAAGTCTTCTAGGGAAGTTCTTTGCCACATGGATGAGAGGAAATTTGAAAAATTTCCTATTAGCCACACACTAATATCTCCTCTTTGATTTTTAGCAGCTCTCCAGCTGATTCCCCAGATCCATAACAGTTTCTCCAGGCAAACCACTTTAATGTGAATTATGGCTGTGAGCACATCGATGATGTTGAGTGGCTCTCTTTGTGCTGCATCTCAGTTCTCAGCACTTCCTCTGAAGTGAAACCTTTCTCTGAAAGTTTTCCTGTTTAAAGAGAACATCACTCATACAAGCTGCCAGGTGACCAGAGAAATAGGACTGAGGCTCCTGTTGAGTAACAACTCTGCCCTGCCACATGCCAGGCATTTCTCCCTGCCCAGCCCTGCAGTCAGCAGTACTGCAGCTCAGCAGGTACCACAGGTATGGCATGAAAGAAAGAGAGCTTAAAAAAATGAGTTTAAACCACTCAACTTGTAAAAACACCCCTAAAGCCTTTCCTAATTTTCACTGAAGGAGGACAAGCTGTCAAACAGATCTGCCTCTTCTGCAAGCATTTTGGAAGCTGGTTAATATCTCTCCGTGCCTTTTTTCCTGATGCACTGACTGAATCTTCCCATTTTCCAGTGGGAAGCAGCCAGCAACCAGCACAGCAGTAGCAGCAGAAGTGCTGAGCTCTGAGTGTGAGAGGGTGAAGGATCAGGAGCCACAGGCACCCTGCTGACACACAGGAACACGTCTGCTTTTGCAGAGAAGTCGTGCAGTTGTTTACTGTCAGCTGGGATAACAGGATCATTGCTCAGGCACCCCGGGATGCAAACATCATCCACTTCCATGAACAGAAAGGTGACAGCTCACACTGTGATAACCACCCTGCTACCTCATTTCTCATGCTCGTACATAAATCCTCGGGAGGATAATGGGCAACAGACTTGCTCAAAAGACTAAAAAAATTTCTGGGATGTCAGTGCATCAGGGTTAGGTTAACATAATTCTCTAGTCAGGCAGATTTAGAGAGAACTGAAAATAATATACCTTCTCTTGTATCTGCTGGGTTCCCCAGATGGAGAAAGGAATGATGAGTCTGACTCCATGTTCTTAGAAGGCTAATTTATTACTTTATCATACTATATTATAATTATTATATTATAATAAAGACTTATTTCTATAGTATAGTATATTTTTAGTATAGTTTTTTAAAACTATACTAAAATAATACATTTTAGTATAGTTTTTAAAAATTATATTTTTAATTAAAAATTATTTTTAAATTAAATTAAAAATATTAAATTTTTAAAAATTATATTTTTACTATAGTATTCTTTATTATAATAAAGAATACTATACTAAGCTATACTAAGGAATACTGAAAGGATACAGACAGAAGGCTAAAAAAATAATAATGAAAACTCCTGACTCTTTGCAGAGTCCTGACACAGCTTGGCACTGATTGGTCGTTAAGTCAAAACAATTCACATGAAACAATCACCTGTGGGTAAACAAGCTCCAAACACATTCCACATGTGAGCACAACACAGGAGAAGCAAATGAGATGATGTTGTTTTCCTTTTTCTCTGAGGCTTCTCAGCTTCCCAGGAGAAGAATATTGAGCAAGGGGATTTTTCCAGGAAATATAATGGTGACACCTTCAGATTTACCAGCCTAAACAAAGGCTTGATGCTATTGGAAATCTCCTGCACACACAAGTCTGCCCTGGAAATCTGGGAATTCCCATTCACTCAGTTCATTATCATGGAAGAGCAAATATCTTGGAAAGAAATGGAACATAACCTGTTTCATCTGCAAAAGCAATACCAAGCAGCGCTGCCTCAAGTTTTGACAAACCAGTGGTTTTTTGGATCATAAAGAGAAAATGGTCAAGAGCCTCATGTACAGTAGCTTTTTGTCCACAGCAGAATATTCAATGACATGATGGTAAAGCCTTTATCAAATCAGAGGTGAGAGAATTGCTGGCCCATTAACTCTGCCAATAATTGAGCTCATTACAGATCATGGTGCTGTGCTGTCAAATTACTCGATTTTAATAACATTATAAAGAAAATGGAAACCCTGTTCCAGTAATTTCAGCCATCAGAAAAGCTTGTGCAGGGAGCAGTTTATACCAAAGGTAACGTCCAAAACCTTGAGCAAAATTTCATGCTGTCAAAGTCCTGCAGAACAAAGTGAAAGGTAGAAGAACTTCACTTTTAGGGTTATGATCTCACTCTGTCCAGACACCAGAACCTTAAAATCAGAAGATTTAAGGGGAAACGAATTGCATAATTTACCATCTAATTCCAGGTTTTCACTAACTTCTAATATATTTGATAGATTTACATTAGGATTTTGTGCCAGAGAGATTATTCCCAAAATTTTCACTGGGATTTGCATATTCTCCATAGATTCCTCTTCCATTCTGATAGAAACATCCCAATTAGAAAGGACTAATGCTCCTCCTCTTATCAAGTCATTATCTCAGCACTAACAATGCAAGGAGCTCTTGGGAAGGTGAGTAAAGGAATAATTTAGGTTGGAAAAGACCCTTAAGATCAAGTCCAAGATTCAACCTAACTCTGCCACATCCACCACTAAAACAGGTCCCTAAGCACCACACCTACATGCCTTTTAAATACTTCCAGAGGTAGTGAATAGCTTTACCTGTCTGTAGAAGGTGATCCTCTTTGGTTCTCTCACAGACACAGGATCATCAAAACTGGGCGACCAATCTCAGTATCACTGCTGAGCAATGTCTACAGGATTATTTTATTTGCTGCTTTCAAGGGCATTTATTTTTTCAACCAGGGGTTCCATAATTCCTATCATCCCATCTTCAGCAGCTCTAACTTAAAAGAGGAAAAAAACCCATAGCAGACTTTCCCTGGAGGTTGCACTGGCAATACTGGGGTCTCCCAGCTTCCATGCCATCCAATTTTGTCATATTGCTGAAAAACACCTGCCTTGCACTAACCCAGACTTTTTAGACAGGAACCATCCTGGAGTGCTGTGCCCAGCTCTGGCCCCTCAGCTTGGGAAGGACCTTGGGACACTGAGCACATCCAGAGGAGGCAACGAGGCTGGAGAGGGGCTGGGAACACAAACCCTGTGAGGAACCCCTGAGGGAGCTGGGGGTGCTCAGCCTGGAGAAAAGGAGACTCAGGGCTGCCCCCATCACTCTCTGCAGCTCCTGAAAGGTGCCTGTGCTCAGCTGGGGCTGGGCTCTTTCTCCAGCAGCACTGACACAAGCAGAGCATACAGCCTTGAGCTGCACCAAGGAAAATTTAAGTTGTATATTAGGAAGAAGTTTTTCACAGAAAGAGTGATAAAGTTCTGGAATGGCTGCCCGGGGAGGTGGTGGAGTCCCCATCCCTGGGTGTGTTTAACAAAGCCTGGATGTGGCACTGGGTGCCAGGGTTTGAGTTGAGGTGTTGGGGCTGGGTTGGACTCGATGATCTCGAAAGTCTCTTCCAGCCTGATCATTCTGGGAATTCTGGGAATCCTGTGAATCACAGCAGGATCCAGATGAACATGGGAAAAAATACTCTGGAGAATCAAAACTCAACCAAAGCATGAGCAAACCACTGAGGTGCTATTGCTGCAGAACTGAAGCCACTGGGGGTGTGAAGATCAGACCAGCAGTGCAAAGAGGGGCAAAAGGTGAGAGAGAATAGATAAATTAAGAGAGAGCTCTAAGTTTGCATAGAATGAGGGTGAAATCGTGCTCTCATATGATGTTCCAAGGTACTCCTGCCTGAGCAGGTGCACAGGTCACACTGAGCCTCTGCACAGCACCACTGTCTCTTTTTCTAGACCAGGCTCTGTGTGCCCAACCTCTCCTAAAGACCCTTCAGCCAATAAAATGCTTCTGAAAGGGTTTCTTTCATGTTTGAATGTCATGCTTTTGTAATTAAGCAGGATCCAACTCTTCCCATGTGCTCTGTTCTCTTTGTGCTTTACAGAGGAACAGAGCTGGAAGTAGAAAGAAAAGAGGGGGTAAACACAGAATGAGATAATCATTTAAGTTGGAAAAGACCTCTAAGACCATCAAGTCCAATCATTAATCCATCACTGCCTGCAGATCACATCAACAACTCCATTTCAAGAGGAGAGCCCAGGTCCTCTCAGTTAATGCCACCAATGATTCTGGATTATTTTACACAAAATGAGCCTCTTATTTCACTCATTTCCTGCACATTAGTGAGAAGGAAAAGAAGAAAAGAGATAGAAAAGTAGGGGTGCACACTGTAACAGCACTGCCATTTGCAAAAATACCTCCCACCTTCCTCTGTGACTGTCATTAGAGAGCAGTTTGTGGCACAGAAAATTCCTCCCAAGTCTACTTGCTTGCTTTTCAAAGATAAGGGCTCCATTTCCAAACCTGCCAGTTCCCTCATCCTCAAGAACCTCTCTGCTGTAATCACTCTATTCTCCAGACCTGAATTTTTTTAAAGTTATAGGCAGAGATATCACAGATGCTCTTACAAGCATTTTTTTCCTTGTAATTTTGAAATCTTGATTCATTTTTCAAAGTCTTATAAAAATTATAATGCTGGGTAAAATTATGTGACCCATCTTTACACAGGAGGAGAGACTAGAGGCTGTTAATTCTCCCCCTCAGGCTCTAAAAGCATTGAAGACTCAGAGCAAGCTGAGAATCTGGCTAATGATTTAATTTGAGGCTTCTTTAGGACTGGTTCATGTGTTGAAACTTGAATTTACATCATGTCTATTCTTAAGAGAATTGAGAGGTAGAAGAATGGGTGCATCTCCACTGTCTTGAAGCAAAATGAACAAATTACACAAGAAGTTTTCTTGCAATCTACTTTAGTTTGAACTATGTCCAGGTTTTGGTAGGTAAAAACTATGAAATAAAGGCCACTCTGAACACACCACCTGCTGCAGTTTGATTTCTTCTTGTTCATCTGTACCTGGGGGCTCTTCCATGCTACTGGTTCACACAACTTGTGTGAGTACAAGGAGCTTGATCTCATCTTCATTCAGCACCAACTGAAAGCAATAACACTCCTTTAAAGTAATTTTCTCCATCAGTGGTCTCCCACAAGCAGTTTCTTAAAGATAATTTTCAAATAGTGGGATAATAAATGCTCCTTCCACAGCACATGATCATCAAATTCCTGCTATCAAAGGTTTTATATTTCCATATTTCCATGTTGATATAATATCACGGATCCTGCAAAAAGGGCAGTACATGCTGGTACAAAATTTATGTCCCAGATTCTCTCTCATTCAACAACTTTGTCCTCCAAGATGCACTTCGACTCTCTTGTAAGTCTTTTTCAGAGCAGGAATATATGGATAAGTGAACAATTAAATTTAAATTATGTACAACGCAGTTGTAAATGCAACCTGTTCTCCTCCATGAATGAAGTGGTGTTTTTCTGGACTCAGTAAAATCGGTGTTTCAGAGGGAACTGATGCAGATCCTAGTTCCTACTCCTTGTATTCCTTCCGAGGCAGTGAAACCAAGCTGCTGCTCTTCTTTGGTAGGAAATCAGTTTGGTTTGTGTGCTGCTCTACATCTCAATCCACATCTCTGCCTGGATCTATTCTTCAAGCAAAATTACTAGCAAAAATAAAAAAATATTTATTTCCAAGGTACCATATATATATATATATATATATATATATATATATACATGTGGCATTCACATTCTCTGACCAGAGAGAGACAATTCTCTCTCAGGGTTTTCTCCTGGAGAAGCACAGAGAGAAGAAAGAGAAAACAATTCTTATCTCTACTTGCTGCTCCTGTTGTCTTTGCACATGTGGAATGTGTTAAGAAGATTGTTTACCTGAAGGGATTTGGTAATTAGATTCTGGTAACAGTTGTTTATGTTAATTAACCTATTGAGTCAAAGCTGTGCCCTAGCTGTCTGCAGACAGTCACAAGTTTTTCTTTAATGTTCTTTATAGTATAGATATAGTGTAGTATAATGTAATAGATTAATTTAATAAAACAATTGCTCAACTTTCTGAATCAATGGAATCAGATACCAATCATTCCCTGTGTCAGGGGAACCCTGCATTTACAATATATAGATTTATAAATTTATGCATGGTGTGATTCTTGGAGCTGAGCTGTACATGACCAGCATTTGGCCTTTGATGATCCTGGTGGGTTTTTTCCAGCTCAGGATATTTTCTGATATGCAGGATTCAGCAAACCAAAGAGAGGGGGATCCTACAAGCAGGACGATACTCCTCCCATAGACCTCCCATAGAAAATTTCACATTTTCTACTTGCCAGATACTGCTTGGACATGGTGTTAAAACTAGAAAAGTCTTGTCTCCCTCATGGAATCCTCTACTTCTTAGAAAGCCTTGAGAAGAACCTTGCAGGCAGCCAGGAATCATCTCCTGGAAAATTACACTGCAGATATTCCTCCAGTACTTTTATTTTTCATCAGCTCCATTTGAAACTTTGTGCTGTGCTGTAATGGCTTTCATGGTTCATTATTCCATCCAGTTGTACAGCACACTGAATCCCATAATAACAACTCCCAACACTTCGAAATTTACTTGTTCTCCTCGTCATGTCTAATGGTTTTTTTAGATTGCTAGTTAATAAATAATCCTGGGCAACAGCATAAATACTCTCCCAAAAAAAAAAAAGAAAGTAAAATGAGCATGTTTTTACTCCATGCTCAGTGTTCAGACTGTGCATCTTTCTTTCCCCCTGTGAATTCAAGGCATTTGAAGTTTACTGACCCCATTAGCACAGCTCTGCTGGGAGCTACACTTTAAAAGTGAAAATTTCTAACTGCACATATCCATTCTGCAGTACACGGGTGTTCTGAAAAGCTGAATTAGCTTTGGGGAAAAGTTAACCTTGTCACCGCAGAGTGACAAAGCAAAAACTCACTGGTTAAGCTCAGCACAGGCTCTGTCACCCTCCTGTAGCAGGGGAAGGCAGAGGCTGTCAGTTGGGAAATTGGAAGGAAAATAAAGTGATGTGCAGAAGGAGAAGCTGAATGATAATCAATCAAGAGCTGAACAAAGGGAGTCAGGATGGGAAGGGCAAAAATTTGCCATGAGGAGAAAATGGGAAAAATATACACTGGGATGCAAAGCAGAGGTGAACTGGAATGAAGAGCACAAAGATATTCATTTGGCCAAAATAAAAAAAAAAAAGAGATTTTACTCTGAGCATGGTGTGGCAGAGAGACTGATCCATACCCAACACACAAACCTCTGAAAAGAGCAAGTGTTGCTGGAGCTGCCAACAGATTCTCCTCTGCATATGCTGCTTTTTTTGGTGGCTGAGGATGCCAGCTCAAGAGGAGGGCTGGGAGATGAAGCTTTCACTTCTGTGCTTGCTTTGGAGATGAGGGAAGAAAATGTGGAAAATTCCTCAGGTCACAGGAATGGCCATTGTCAAAGTCAGAATGAGGATTAATGCCCAGCTGGCCCTCACCCTTCAGTTCTGCCTCATTTGTTGCTGTCCCACATAGCCACAGGTTTGCCAAAAGCATCCAGTCACTGCTGCCACAGAAATAATCTCCAGTCCATCAAGGCTGATCTGGAAGAATATAAATTATAAGGTACTCACAGTGGCATTGATCCACTGGTTCAATGAGCCACAGGAAGAAAACGAAAGAAGAAAAAGGTGATTTGTGGAAGCTGGTTTCTGAAAGACAATAAATAAATAAAAAATAATCAAATAAAATCAAATAAAATCTAGTAACCCCAAAATATTCATGTCAAACGGCAATTGCATGTTCTGAGACAGCTTTGTCTCCTAGGGCTGGATTTCTGCCCCTGAAGCAAAGAAAAGTTTTAAATCCAGAGTCTCTCAAGGAAATGAAAAAGCTTTTTACTCCCAGTCAGGCAAGCAGAGCCAGTGTTAGGCTGGATATAAGGCAGAGTGGAAACCTATCATGTTTTCTTTGTGAGAGGCTCCTCAGTGACACTTCAGAAACAAGAGGTTTGTGTTTTCTCCCCAAAATCATGCACATCCCTAGAGCAATGTCCCCTCTAGAGAAGGCACATCAGTGCCTACATCCTGGAAAAATATTGGAGCATTGGGTATGGCTTATTTCCTTCATATGGGGCTAAGTTTGGGGCTTGTGCTGGGAAATGATGTGGATAATTCTGGGATGGTTTTGTTGTGGCTGAGCAGAGCTTGGACAGAGCCTTTTGTGCCTCTCACCCACCCCACCAGGGATGGGGCTGGGGGTGCACAGGGAATTGGGAGGGGAAACAGCTGGCACAGCTGAGCCCAGCTGATCCAGGGGTTACCCAGGCCATGTGGCATCATGCTCAGCAATAAACCTCAGGGAAAGGTTGTCCGGGGATAACTGCCTGGGGACTGGCTGGGAACCAGTTGGTTTTTATGCAACGTGATTTTGGTACTTCTGGTGCAGACTGTGAGGTCTCAGTGGCCATGTTCAATGGTTCATAAGCAAGAAAGAAACTTTCACACTTTCTGTTTGAAAGTTTTCTTCTTTCCATGAGCTCCCCTTTGCTTCACCCCAAGGAATGTGATCCTGCCAAGACACATGGGAAAAAAGCTGATGCTGCTTAAAAGCATTAAAAAAAAGTGACAGTGATAAACAACAAGAATCAGACGTGACAAAGACATAAAATGTGTTTTACTGTGGGTCTGGATGGAAACGATTTTGTATGTGGGCTGCAGTTTCATTCCCCATAGGACAGAGAGTGAAAACATCACTGTAAACTCTAATTGAAGTGACAGCTGTAGTTGAACCATGTGTTTTGTATTCACAGGTGTGAAAAACACAGGAATTAATACTTACACCAGGCTTGTGACAAATGCCAGTGTGGAAATATGAACAGATGTAGCACAGGGTGTCCATTCAGGAATTATCTGCAGAGATGTTGGATGTTTAAAAAATCTGTACAGCAACAAAGGTACCTTTGCAAAAAGTCCAAGAACTGAAGAGACATTTCCTCTCTTAAAGGGGAAGAGTGATTCTGTACCCAGCCACAGAATCACAGAATGGCTGGGTTTGAGGAGACCTTTAAAGATCATTCAGTTCCAATCCCCTGCCACAGTCAGGAATGCCACCCACCAGATCAGGCTTCTCAAGGCTCCATAAAGCCTGGCCTTGGAAAATTCCAGGGATGGGGCGTCCACAGGGTTTACAGGCAGCCTATTCCAGTGCCTCACCACCCTCATATTGAAGAATTTATTTGTTATAACTAATCTAAGGCATGAGGAAGGGGCAGAGTCACTGAGCTCAGTTGGTTGGAGCCTATAGGACTTAAAAATGCCAAGATTGCTGTTCCATCCCTCCACAGGCCATTGTAAGAGCTGCACTTGATGGTTCTTGTGTCCCTTCCAGCTCAGAATATTCTATAATTCTGTCAAAAATTTTGTACTGCGCCTGTAGACTTGGAGGACAAATAATAAATAGATAAATGCTTTCTTTTCCAGGGTTCTTTTCCTGTCCACTGATAACACAAGAGAACCACTGTCTTTTGTGACTCCTGGCTTTAGTGGTTTGAACCTAAATGAGGAGATTTAGATTAGAGTCAGTTTTATGGATGTTTTTTCAGACACAAGACATTGCAGCCCACTTTACTACTAGAGTGAGGGAAAACAGCTCTGACACCTTGCAGATTGTGCCATCTGATTTTCATGGCACGATTCCCTTTGCAAGGAAAAGGAAATAGACTGGCAGTGTCTGCAGAACTTTACGTTTTGTAAGGCCTTTTATGAGATTTTTTTGCGGGAAAAGCAATTGAGGCAATGATGTGAATTTTACATGCAAACTTCTGCATCAGGCTGTAGCCTAGCAACATCAGCAACCCAGCATCCAAAAATTTTACCCAGCACGCTGGTGAATTCAGCAAGTCAGACACTGGGGGAAAGTGTGTGGCTGGTGTCAGCTACATTTTTCTTTAAATTAGCTTTGATAGCATCTTTTAAATCACTTATCCACAAAGAAGAGGCTGTCACAAAGCTGGAAGGAGGTTTACTATTTATCACTGCACTGCTGCACTCCTGGAGTGGAGGAGGACTTTTTTTTTGCTGGCAATTCTTTGCTTTTGGAGCAGTATCACTCTTGTTGGTAGCTCCAGATTGGAGAAACTCCCCAAATTTTTTGGCAGGCAATTTTTAGTGGCCAAACTTTGGCTCCTAAAATTAAACTGCAGGATCCTGGAAAAAAAAGAAAAAGAAAGAAAGAAAGAAAGAAAGAAAGAAACCAAAACAAACAAAAAAACAACAAAAAAAACACCCCAAAACAAACAAAGAAAAAAATTCCCAAAAAACCCAAAAAAACCCACTTTCTTTTTTTGCCAATGAACTTCCAGGTGGCTGGAAAAGAGACCAGATCAGCAGACTGGAGAGGAAGCCATGAATGGATCAAACTGGTAACGGGTTGTGAGCAAGGTTCTTCAGAGATGACACACATCCCACCAGATTAAAATTGTAGCTAGACAGCCCCCAGCATGGGTGGAGCTGTGGAAATTACCTGATATTGACAAACCATGACTCCAAGGAGGCTTTAGCTCTCAGGATTGAAAACAGCAGGATAAGAATCTACCCAAGAGATGGACAGCAACTCCATGCACTTAAAACAGCAAGTTCAGAAAAAAAAATCCAAACCAGGACCCAGATGCAAACATCTGTTAACAATAAAAGCTGACAAGACGCATTTATGCATTGCACAAAACATAATCAAGATTCAATCTGCCAGTTTTATCCTCAGCGCTGTTAAGAATTCAAAGTGCATTTTGGTGTACATGATCACGTTGCTTCAAAAAGCATCTGGTTTTCAGCCTTTTGTGCTCCAACAGGTGCATTTCACACCAAATAGATTCTGTTAACTGTTGTCACCTTTAAGGATGTAAAAAGATCAGGTGGATAATCTGGCATTTTGAAATATTGGCAACTCCTCATTAGATCATGGGCTATTCTATTTTCCTTTTATTGACTTGACAACACTAGAAACTGGAGGGCCAATGTAAAGCCTTTTTCTGCTAGTTCAAGAAGAAGGTGCAAATAAAAACCATTCATTTTCAGGGATTTTCCTGACAGATTTAGTTATCGTAAAGACAGCTTGAGAATCCTTTTGTAACTCTAACTGATCAGAATGCACATTAAAAGGAAGGCAAAACAAATGAAACTGTATTTTCTAGGCCATAAAAGCAAACAACATGTAGCTGAAATTAAAAGCAAAATTATGATCATACTATAGGCATTTAATACTCCTTGAAAATAAACAATAACCTTAATAAACATTAGAAATAAGGAAAGAATGATTTAAAAGATTGTGCAACAATCCCATTTATCAATTTTGCTTCATTTTCAATCTTAATGCCTGTTGTAGGTGCAGTGCCTGGGGAGAAATAACTCCAGGCATGAGAACAGGATTGGGGGTGACCTGATGGAGAGCAGGAGAAGGACCTGAGGGTCATGGTGGCCAGCAGGTCAATCATGAGCCAACAGTGTGACAAGAGGGTCACTGGGATCCTGGGGTCATCAGGAACAGTGACCATCAGCTGGAGGGTGCTGACTCTGCCCCTCTGCTCTGTCCTGGACCTGTGGCCAGTCCTGGGCTCTCCAGGTCAAGATGGGCAAGAACTCCTGGGGAGGACTCAGCAGGGGAGAGGATGATGACTGGGGGGGTTGGAGCATCTCTGTATTCCCACTGTGAAACAAACTCCCTCCATGAAGGTGATGCCTCAGGTTTAGCTTTTATGTTTTCAGGTTCTGTGCTGCTTTAGTGTGAGGGTCTGGGCTTCACATCAGGGCATGGTGAGCTCTGTGCACAGAGCAGGGAGACAAAACAATTCCTGCTCCAGCTGGGCACCAAGGACAAATGATCCAAATCTCAGCCCAAGAGCACAAACACCGTGGGCTGGAGAGAGAAAAACAAGCAGGGTGGGACTGCAGGGGCTAAAGCTGGAATGGGACAATGAACTGCAAGGTGCAAATGGAGCAGAACTGATCCCAGGGAGAGACCCCGGGAGCGCTCGTGCATTTTGGGGCCATTTTGGTTCATCTTGGGTGCAGCCCTGGCTGGGCTCTTGTGCTGCCCAAGGTGCATCCATGGAGGAGATCCTTTGAATAAATCCCTGCTTTATTCTTTAGCTCTGTCCAGCCTCTGTTCTAGGTCAGCCTTCACAAGGCATCAAAGGGAACAAAGGCAAAGCATACTTGTTTTTCACATTCTGCATTTTCCCTTTTTGAGAATGTTGCTGTGAGCAACAGAAAATGCTCCTTAATAAGGAGCATTTATTGCAAATGAAAGGAAGCAGCCTCTGGACTTCAAAGGTCATTTTTGGAACAGCTTTGCTTGGGAAGGAGGAGGGTGGAAAACCTCTTCTTCCTGAGCCCTCCAAACACCCAGGTATGGAAAGGGAAAAGAATAGAAAAGAATGTGATCATATGACAAGAAATGCAGGAAAAGCCTTAACTGGGGAGCAAAAAGAAAAGCAAATGTTTTCATCAGAAATGAGCTTGTTCATTGTTGGAAAAAAAGGGATATTTTACAGTTTTTACTGTGCCAAAGAAGAAAGTCAGCTCCACGTCCCCAAAAAGACAATATCCTGTGGCTAAGCTCAGAATCTACTGAAATAATCAAAGTGAAGATCAAATTCCAAGATGGCACTTTGAGTCAGGAAGTCTGTAATGTCTGGTGATTCCAGAGATTGCTGATGTCCTCCAGGGGACACTCTGAGCACCAAGAAAGACACTCAGGAGCTCAGTGTGAAGACTCCAATGACAATAACAAGCTGGTAGTTTAATTTTTGCTGTGTTGAAGAAAATTAGAGGCATTAAAGACAATAAATTAGCATTTTCCTCTTGGCCAGGATGTATAGAGGCTGAAACTCAAGAGCATGATAATGTTTGTCACTTCCTTTTTACAATTCCTTTTTCCCAGCATGACTCCTTGACTTCTTCAATATTTCTCTGTGTTTGAACTCCTGGCTGGTTTCTAAGGAGCCTTGATTTGGCATTATTTTTAATATTCAAAGAGCTTTCACGTGTCAAACAGATCTCTTTTTCTTTACTTCTCATTCAAAATCATTATATGAAGAAAGATCATTTTGATGTCTTATGTAGATATTTTATGGAAAAAAAGGATTAAAGCAAAAAGTGGCTAGAACCACAATAAAATATTTTACTAAAAGGTACAGATAAGTACTGATTAAATAACTAGGGAATCCACATGAATTATTTCACAGAAGGGAAAATCTTATTCCAAATATCAGCACAAAAAACAGGCAAGAAAATTCCTTCATCCTTAGGAAGATTATCAGGAGGTCTGTCATTAACTATGGGGTTGGGAGTGAGTTTTAATGTGAATTTTGATTCAGTTTCTGTCTAGCCCAAAATATTTCAACCAAGAGGTGAGAAATTTAAAAAAAATCTTCATATTAGCACACAGTCCTCAAAACAGTTACTGAAACTGAAGGAAGCAACCTCAATAAATGTTACAGATGATAAGAAATATTAATAACCCTTTAATAACTCTCTACTGCCAGAGAAATGTGATGTGTCAACCTCCCATCAGATCTCTCCTGGTTTTGGGTGGGAAAGATGTTTATCTGCTACAGAATTATCTAAGGAAATTTTGAGAAGAGCAAATCTGGACTAAAATTTGCTATTAGGAATAGGGCAAGAAAATAAACACAAAAGGAGTGGTGTGAAAAGAACTGCAAGAAAGAACACTAATAGTGGGAAGTGAATGAAGAGGAAAATGGAGAAGAAAAAGTAAAAAATAAAAGCAGCAGAGAAGCACAGAAGAAAATGGAGACTTTTGATGGAAACTTATTGTTCTAATTCAGGAATTGAAAGGTTGCAGCCTAAAATGCCAACATTTCCCTTGCTATCAATGTCCAGAATATGATCTATTACTGTAATTTTGCAGAGCTCACTACTCAGTGAATATGGGAATATTTAACTGTCAGCAGTAAATGTCCATATGTACAGAAAATGCAGGGCAACAGAATAATTGTTATAATTATGAACATGAGTAGAAAATTGGGAAATGACATGGAAGTCAGTGAGGGACACTATTATATGTTAAAAAGATATTAAAATGGATGGGCAAGGTCTTCCAAAATAATTGTGAAAAAAAGGGTAAAGCAGCAATGACAATATTATAATTTAAAAAATAGATGTTATCTCAAAAGAGAAATAAGATGGTTTGGGGCAAATGACAGATTTTTCTACTTTTAATTAAAGGAAAAGGTAAAAGAAATTAATCAGATACTAAAAACAACTCTTGCCTCAACTAGAAAATTGCTCTATTGTGTCCATTTTCCCTTTGTAGAAGGACTGTATTTAAAAATCTTATGACAAAGTCCAGAAACGTTTACGATCTAATTTTATAAAGCTGTTAAAAACAAAATGAACTTTTGTACTCTCAGAGTTATTAACTCCATTGTGGAAGGTAAACACATTCCTTCCTCTGGAAAGAAAATAATGATAACAAAAATAAAGCTCATGGAAGAGCAAACAATTTAGAACACATGAATCTGATTTTTAACATTAAAGGTTTTAGTAACAGCAATTGCAGGTGAGGGGGATACACAGAACTATTATTACCATAGATCCATAAGTCTTATTACCATAGATCAGTGAGTTTTTGTGGTTTTTTTCATGAAAACTCAAAATAATGTGGGAAGAAAGTAGGGACTGATTTAATACTATTTTATTAATGTGTATACACATACAGAATATGACATTTTCACATTCATAACAACTCCAGGCTTAATTTATTACAGCACTTTGGGCGCAAAAAAAATTTACTTTGTGAAAAGAAAGGGGATTTCTGTGGATGCCATGTTGAAGGAAGATTGGCTTCAGTGTTAAATACAAGATGTAAATGTTCTGGGTTTTTTCCATAAATATCCTTGAGTTTCCATGCTCACTGAGGGAAATTCCTGAGATGAACACAAAATGGGCAGCAGTGATCCCTGTGGCTGCCTGGGACTGTCTCAGCCATGAACCTCTGGCCATTCCCATCAGTCCCTGACACAAAGGAAAAGGGATTAATCAGGAAATCAACACAAGCCAGTGTCCATTCCAGTGGTCATGCCTTGAGAAGGCTGACCTAGAACAGAGGCTGGACACAGCTAAAGAATAAAGCAGGGATTTATTCAAAGGATCTCCTCCATGGATCCACCTTGGGCAGCACAAGAGCCCAGCCAGGGCTGCACCCAAGATGAACCAAAATGGCCCCAAAATGCACGAGCGCTCCCGGGGTCTCTCCCTGGGATCAGTTCTGCTCCATTTGCACCTTGCAGTTCATTGTCCCATTCCAGCTTTAGCCCCTGCAGTCCCACCCTGCTTGTTTTTCTCTCTCCAGCCCACGGTGTTTGTGCTCTTGGGGCTGAGATTTGGATCATTTGTCCTTGGTGCCCAGCTGGAGCAGGAATTGTTTTGTCTCCCTGCTCTGTGCACAGAGCTCACCATGCCCTGATGTGAAGCTCAGACCCACACACTAAAGCAGCACAGAATCTGAAATATATAAAATCTAAAACCTGAGGCATCAATGGCAAGGCTGCCTTTGTGCCATGCCTGCCTGAAAGCACTGCCTCTAAACATGTAGGGGATGTTCCATCTCCAGACAAAATTTATGAACAAGGAGAGTTTTTAATTCAGAGCGGGTTAATTAGGGGTTAGATGTATTTGCAGTTTGGGTGGGTTGCAAGGCCTGCATTGTGCTGGAGGAGAGAAGAGTCAAGGATTTAATTTTCCATAAACAGTGGCTGTGTGAAGTGGGTGACACATTCTGAGATGATCAGAATCAACAGGCTTGAGAAGGCTGCCCATGGCATTTCGAAGTTCTATAAACCCTGATCTTTCAGATGTTGTCTTCCAGCTTCTCACCCTATTGAAATCTCAGATTTCCCCAGATTGTCCATCTGATTCCATTTCCTGGTTAGGCCTGCAGCTCATCCTTCCCTTGGTGTTTTCCCTTCATGAATTCTGCCCAGGCTGAGGTGTGAGCCCAGACTGGCTGACAACACAACAATCACTGGGTATCAGCTCTTTGGAAAGCTGTAGTAGCACCTACCTCGAGCAGTTCTTGTGTATTTCACAATTTAGAGGTATTTTGATTGTCTTTGAATTGCTTTAATGAAACCTTGGCAACATAATACTAATAAAACTGAATACAAGCATACAGGTTTGGGTATTTTAAATCACAAATTTTATGGTCCTCTTCAGTGATGAACAATCAGATGGAAATTATATTGTTTCTGTAAACAAAAAATTAATCTCTGAACACCCTCTGTTGTCATATTGAATTTTCGTTAGAGCATTCATCCATATAGGTGTCACATCTCCAAAACTGGAATATTTTTTTCCACCAAAAGGAAAAGGTAAAGAATAGCAGTGAGAACACAAAGCCATCATTTATATATTGTTTTTTAATGTAAACCAAATTTATGTCGATGGGTTGGAGAGTGATGGGAGGATCAAATGTGGAGGTATTTTAGAGTAAGCTTGAAATAAATTTTGAAACTATTGCTGCAAGCAGATGCGAATCATCTTGCAAGAAACTACAGGGAAGGGAAACTACAAACATTCAGCAGGGTGAGTTTGCCACTGTAGGCAGTAGAATACTGAAATCTCAACAAGCAGCATCACTCATGGTCTCTGATGCCCTGGAGAGAAACTGGTCACTTATTTCAAGATATATTGACTAATTTGCACCATCATGACAGGAATGACGTGGAATTTTTATAGCTCTGTTCTTGAAATTCCCAGAATTCCAAGTCAGCTGTTACTGTCTTGTTCCACTATGAAAAAAAAAGCAGGTCAAGAAAGTGATGTTTGCTCTGATGAGGTCACAGGCAATGGAAAGGAGAACTGTGCATTGTGAATTTTTTGTCACATCAGCTGAAGATTTCCTCAGCCCTGCTCTAAAGGAACCCCAAAAAAGAATTCAGGATCGCTCCTTTATTTCCCTCACATCCACTTGATGCCTCAAAGATTCCTAAGGGATGAATCTCAGTCATATTCAGGGAAAAGAGCAAACACAAAGCTCCCATGTCTAGGACTGAGGATGTTCCTAGTACATGTTCACTATAATTTTCAAGTCAAGTTTTTTTTTCCAATTATCTTTTAGGAGAAAAGAGAGACATTAGGAAGACAGACATAAAATACTCAAACTGCACTAAGTGACATTTTTTCCAGTGCACAGGAGAAAATTTTCTCAGATTGACTCTGATTTAATAATATTATCTTGTCTCTGTTCATTCACAAGGTGAGCAGGGTGACCAGGTAAAACAAAGAATTCTCACCATAAGGAAAAATTATTTGTCCAGACACCAGCAATCTGTCATCTCTCACATTCACTGTTCATTTCCCAGCCACTTTGAGCCTGATCTCAGTCAAACCATGACTGAAATTTCACACTAATGTCTAGAACTCAGTTTTTAATACTGGAATATCCCCTCACCCAAACAAGAGAATTTGAATGTTGGTTTCAGAACTGATCCATGACCCAAGGTCTTCGTTTGTATCCCTGTTCAGAAATGTAAAGGGTCTTTTCTCCAGTCCCTTCAAAAATCCTCCTACATTTAAGCAGAAGGGAATCTTTCTTCCCAATGCTCTGTGTCCAAGCTATACTTGGAATTAAGGTTTCCTGCATGGCAGTGAAAATACCCAAGATCCCGACACCAGCAGCCCACTCTCAATGCTGAATTTTGCTAACTCCATCATGCCACACAGAGGCAGCCTTTCTCCCAGTTTCAGGGGACAAAAGGTGAGTCTTTTTCCTCTGCCATGAAATGCAACCTGCACAAACCTTCCTTTAGAAACTCAGCTTTTGTTTGCATCCATTTTTCTGGAAAATTAGAAAGACACAGAGCAGCACAGTGTTGGATATTTGGTTAGACTTGGCTCTTGTCTCCATACCATTGAAGAAAACAAAGGGCAGAAGAGATCACAGGAAAAGAGAAATATGATTTTAAAGAAAAAAATTTGGTCAATCTGAACTAAGTTTATGGTTCATGTTAAGCACAAGGTGATTCTTAATGTTTCTGTGCCTATACACACAGAAAAAGAATAGTCATTGCACAGCTTTCCAAAGATAAGTTAATATGGGAATAAATCAAACAAAACTCCATTTTCTTCATGGTGGAAAAAGCCCATTCTTTATTTGCATAACTCCTTTTTATATAGTTTTACAGGCCTTGTGTGGGACTACAATTGGTCAGTAGTTTTCCTGCCAATTACTTATTGGTTTTTCTTGCCAATTACTTATTGGTTATTAACAAGTTCTTATTCTGTATTGATTGATCACTCAAACTCTTGGTGTCTATGTGCAGGGACAGTTGTTTGTAAGAGATAGTTTTTATTTCTCTATCTAACAGTGTAAAACCAGTTTATACAGGTTCTAGTTGTTTTTACCCAGAAATTATGTTAACAAACTGCTCACACCAGGATCGCTTTCACATGGGAATTTGCAAACTGCCAGCTTTGACAAGGCCAGCCACTGATTCCAGGAGAGCAGGCTTGACTTTATGAAGCCTTTCTTTATGATTTTTCTGCTTTACTGCAACAAGTTAATAGTGATAGCAAATACAGGCACTCCTACCTGAGTCTCTTTCACCTCCTCCATTTCAACCAAAAAGAAGCAAACAAAACACGAACCCAAACACCAAACTCCACCAACTTCCTGACAACTGATTTCTTTGAAAATATAAATTTTGAATATATATTTGAAAAGTTTTGATTGTTCCCATACTGGTTTCCCCCAGCACAGGAAATGCAGGATAACATCCAGACTGTCAGCATCCCTTTCATGCTGTCAGAGCAGATCAGAGAAGCTCACATCAGCCACATTTGCTATTACACCTCAAATGCTGCATCTGCTCCCACAGCCATTCAAGGAATCAGAAAATTCTGCTCATGCACAAATCCCCAGCAGACACAAAGCTCAGCAGAGCCCTCCAGGGCTTGGGGAATGGCTGAAAAATCAACCCAGTGAGGCCCCAAAGCAGCAGCAGGAGAACCCTTGGGGCTGAAATGTGCATTAAAGGTTGCACTGAACTCTGGCATCCTTGCAAGAGCAGCTTTTCCCTTGGGATAATGGGATGTATTCATGACAGCCTGAGGAACTCTGGATCACCACATGCTCAGGCAGCTCCAGAGTGCTAGAGACAATGCAAAAAGCACAAAGAAATGGCTTTTCACAAACACGTTCAGGCAGCAAGGATGAGAACCCAAGAGCAAAATGCTTTACTGGTGGAGAGGAGCAATCCCTCAGCCTGTCCCACATGCACCAAACACACACTGCTATAGGTTCTCACTTTACTTAGAACAGGTTGAAAATTGCTAATAAGAAAATTAAAATTACTGGAAGTAGGAGGAAGATTTTTAACTGATTTAAGTCTTGTCTCACAGTATCTGTCATGAAATATTTGAGACTCAAGACACTGATTTCACTATTTTTATACTGTCTGGATAAAAAAAACCAACAAAAACTCAGATAACTGGGGACTGTGTTTCAAAAATGGTGGGTTTGGGATTTTTTCCCAAATCTGCTTTGATGAGTTGTATAGGAAAGATAAAGACCTACATCTGCTTCTGATTTGGAAAGAGAACCCTTAAGGCTACTGAAAGTCTACTGAAAAGATAGTGGTAAATAAAATACCTTTATTTATATGTAAATAAACAAATATCTATAAAATATATAAATAAAAATATATATTTCTATATATAAAAGATATAAAGATATAAAATACACCATTTATATATAAACAAAACAAGGTATTTGTTTTCATGCATAAATATATATCATTTAATACACATTTCAAATTTCATATATGAGACAACCATTCAAATATGCAAACTGAAAGTGGAAAAATATGAAGTCTTTCTCTCTAGCTGGAATGAAAGCTCATTCTGAACGAGCTGTTAATGTGAATAAAACCAGGGGCTTGTTCAGGTCCCGCCTGAAGCTCAGGTCCCACCTCTCTCCAGTATCCTCCTGGTCAAGATCTTCCCCACATTCTCCAGCTCAATGTGATTTATTTGAGGTGTTAGCAGAGCCTTCAAAGCAACTCTTAGGATCTTTTTCAAAGAAGCCAGAAGTCAATGCAGTGAGTTCTTGGGACTTCTGCTAGTCAGTGACTCTGAGATACATTAGAAAGTCTCTTTTCTCACCTTGGCAGCTGAAGAAGGAGTCAGAGCTCTTCTATTCTTGGTCTCAAGGTTGTTTATTGTTTCTTATCTATAAAAAATTCTTTCTCTGGCCTGCTGAGATCTGTTCAGCAGGTCAGACAGAGGCACTCTGACGCCCTCAGGGTGTTATCTTTTATACCAAAAACTACGTGTACATTATTTACCATAACTTTCCAGTACCTATCACCTATGTTAGACAGTGAGTTTCTATTTTAACCAATCTAAAAGTGCCAACATCACAGCAGAAGATGGAGGCCAAGAAGAAGGAGGAGAAAGAGTGGACATGCTCAGATTCTCCTATCTTGCTTCTTGAACCCCCATTCTAAAAACTCTAAAATTCTACATTTTCACCCTGTGATAAATTCACTATCATTCTACTTAAACTTTCATGGCTTGCAGATCTTCATCTAAGGTCGGTAATTTTTTCCATGGGTCAAAATCAGAGGCACAGGGGTCTTGGGCTCTGTGCCAAGGTCTCTGAGCCCCCTGGCAGGGGCTCGAGTCCTCCAGGGCAGCCAGAGGAATTTCTTAGGTTCCGACAGTGAGTAACAAAAGATTTTGTTAAAACTTTCACATTAAACCCAAAACTTTCAGGTTGGATATTATTTGTTATGAGTTTGACCAGGATTTCTGTGGAGGAAGAACCCACAAGCAGCAGATTCCCTTGGGATTATTGCTCCAGTGGTTCTGGAGGAGAGCTCCTGTCCTCCATGCCCTTCCAGAGAGCTCAGGGACAGCATCTGAAAGATTCTGTTCCTTTTGGGCAGCCAAACTCATCAGAGAGGATTTGGGAATGGCTGGAAGGGAGAGGCTTTGCCAGGCTTTGATCTGACCCTGTCTTTGAAAATCCTGACTTGCCCTTAGCAGGAGCTCATCTCAGCACAGGAAATCCCAGGTATGAAATGGTGATTTACAAGATCCTGGCCTGAGGAGAAAAAGAATCCTACAGAAAAAAAAAATGGATCTAGACAGGTAAATTAGCTCCAGCAACCAGAGAGTTAAAATTATATCAAAAGGAAAAAAAAGTAACCAATTAAGAACAAATGAGGAATTTATGGATAATTAGATGAGTCCACCTCAACTCAGGACATGGTTCCTACTTATCCAAACTGAAAATGGGGAAAACTGACAGCAAAACCTCGCTTTTACTGTGTATTTACTCAGTAAGATTTTAATTATGGAATAATTGTGGAACTTGTGGAATCCACTGCAGCATTTGGGGATAAAAGGATGAGATAACTGATAGATAATGGGTGCTCAAATTGAAAATCCAACTACATTTGCAATCTGAATCTCTAAAATAGAGAGGAAAAGCTTTGAAAATGCTGACAAAAGCATTCACAAGGAGATTTGCATCAAGAAACCCAATATACCCTAAGACTGATGTCTTGACATCTAGAACTGTAGTATCTCCTCACCAGAAAAAAAAAAAAAAGGGCCAAATTCTCATTTATTTGCAGAAAAATGAAAAGATTTTTTTGCTTTGTTTTTTGGGAATAGGTTTAGATGTAAATATTATTGTATTCCTTCCCCATTCTTCTCCCCCCCTCCTTTAACAAAGTAGAGTTCTGTAGTGGTTCACAAAATCAAATTAAGTTAATTTTTTAAACAGACAATTTAAATGAAATAAAGGCACAATTTGAGTAATTAAGGCCGTGTAAAGCACAGAACACATCCCAGTTATCTACTGAGCACAGACTGTGATTTATGAGATGTCCCACAGCACAGAGGCCAGGGCAGTGCAGCCAAGAAGTACCAGAACTTTGGAGCTGCACATTCCAAGTCAAATTCTAAACACAATTCTAAGTTCTATCAGATCTCAATATTTCATGACATTTTTTCTCTCATTTTAATAATCAAACTGGCAAAATCAAAGCACTTCAATTTTTTTTTAAAGACTTCTCTCTTTGTTCTTCGCTGGGAACTGAAGTGAGAAATGCAGCTAGATCAGGATTTTTGCTGTTCAAAAGTACCTTTTTACTTGCAGACATCAGTAATGCCATAAAAAGATTAACAGCACCATGGATAGGGCTTGAGGGAAATAAGTTGCAAACACAAAATTGGTGAAGACTCACGATTTAATTGAAAGTGACTTTCTTACAAAATGAATTAGTGACACTCTGTCCTGCAGCTCTGGGTCTCAGAGTGATTTACCCAATTTTCATGGAAATAAAAGAAATTTGAGCAAAAATCATATTAAAAATATAGCCTCATGATTTTTATCAATTATACAAGTGATTTTAAAGATGAAAAAGATCATTTAAGCCAGCTAAGCGACTCTGTTAAGACGCAAACTAATTAGTAAGGCTGTGTATAATCAATACTTGTTTTCTCAGTGAGATGAGCCACAGCACAGGGTTCTTTTCCAGGCTGTTAAGAGCTGTGGAATTTCCTGGGAAGAAGCTCTTACACTTGGGTGTGCCAAGGCTTTCTGCCTTTGTCCTCAGTGGTGTTTCCAGCCGGGGAAAGGCACCCCCACGTATTCACAAACCACGTGGCACCTGAGAAATTGTGAAAGGTGCTCGAGCAGCTGAACAAGCTGAGCAAAGCTTCTCCTGCTTCTCAGCACAAAGGGCAAGTGCTTGGGCTGGTTGAAGTATCATCACCCACAAGTGGCACTCAGCCCTTGTGTCTCCCAGAAGCCACGTGCTCAAAGAACTGGAATTTCTGGGGATTTTTTCCCCTTGGATGTTGGCATTGGGCTTGTGCTGTCAGATGGCACAATAAGCATGAGGGTGACTTGAACAGGGTAATACTGTATTTGCAGAGACCCTTGTGGCAGAGAGGAATGATGAATCTGACTCCATGTTCTCAGAAGGCTAATTTATTATTTTCTGACACTATATTATATTAAAGAATAATATATTATACTAAAGAATATAGAAAGGATACTTACTCAAGGCTAAAAGATAATAATGTAAACTCCTGACTCTTTCCAGAGTCTCAACACAGCTTGGCCCTGATTGGCCAAAGAGTGAAAACAACTCACAGCAGAATCCAATGAAACAATCACCTGTGGGTAACCAATCTCCAAACATATTCCACATGTGAGCACAACACAGGAGAAGCAAATGAGATAAGAATTGTTTTCCTTTTCTCTGAGGCTTCCTAGCTTCCCAGGAGAAAAATCCTGGGCGTAGGGATTTTTCCAGAGAATGTGAATGCCACAGTGTAAAGTGCAAAAAAGGGTAAAAAGTGGCAGCTGTGTAATTTGTTTAATTTACTCAGTTTGCTCAGAAGTAACTCATGATTTCCAAGTCAGGCACTCCCAATTCTGTGCTGAGATGTGCTCACTTTCCTGTGAAACTGAGAGCCAGAAATCAGCCCAGCTCTTCTGAAATGCTCCCTTTGAAAGCAGAATAACAGAGATACTTCTGAGTCCTTTCATCTTCAGTGAAAGCTCCAAGTAATTTTCCTTTTTTTTTTCTCCCTCTCTGGACTGGTGGCAGGGATTCATCTCAGTAGAAGAATAATCTTGCCCAAGCCTTCAAAGACAACATCAGAAGTCCAGTGAAAAATTCTTAATCAGATCTGCTGATTACAGCAGAGGTCAATCACACAGCCACTTTTTGAGGAGCTGCACAGTTTTTAAGTCAGGTATTCTTTTATGAGCACAGCACTTCAGTTGACTGCTCTGTTTCCACTTTAATTGCCAGCATTTCTCTTGACATGTTTTCTCTCCAGCCCATGTCTACTTTAACAAGTCCTGCAGCTCTGGAGAGAGAAACTCTGTTGAGCAAAATAATTGCTGTTGAAGAGTCAGTGTTCACACTATGTGCTTTTCAGAAGGTTTTATTTTGAATTATCCTATCCCGCTGTCCACTGGCATTTTACGTGTTTGTCAGAAGCGCATCTTCTAGTTAATTTGCACCCAAAAGAAATTCAGTTTATTTTCTCTGACGTGGTTCCACAATGTGACAAGACAGCATGGGAGCCATGGAGAATTGGGAGAGTCACTTTCAGAGTGCACTTCTGACCTGTAAATGATGTCTGCTTAAATTTTAGGCAGCTAAAATCTGCTACTTTTCAATGTGTAACTGTTTTCCACGAGACAATTCAGACCCACAGGATACAAAATCATCATTACCAACTTGGCAGCCAAAAAACAACTCACAGCAACAACTTTCTGCTCCCAGAGAGAAGGTAAAAAGTCTGAAAACATAGAGAGGATGCTGGTCCTCCTCACTCACAGTTATCATATCAAGCAAAAAAAGAAAGCAAAGGGCAACAGTATGGTCACTATTTTATTCTCTGATGGGAAACTCAGTGTAAGATGAAAATTCCTATTTTATTATTGTTTTGCACGTCAGCCCAAGGAAGTCAGCACACCTCCCAAGGGAAGGCTGGAATTTTTTTGAGCAAAGCTGCTGCTTTTCAGTTACTGAACTGTGGGGTTGGTTTTTTGTCCCTGCAGCTCAGAGCTGCAAGGATTTTAATTTCTGAAATAAGTTCCGCTGTCAGAAGCACAAACTCTGACTGCTTGTGTTCATCAAATGACACATTTCATTCATAAAGCCGCATTTATGAAATAGGCTTTACCCTTTAAAAAGGAGGAGCAGCCTAAGGATTATCAACTGAACTTTCAAGAGCTGAGATGGTCCCTGCAAGTTTTCCTTGAGGAATTACCTTGAGAGTGGTAGGACAGCCTTATCAACAGTTTTACATATATCCATTTTTTTACCTTGGGATGGATGAATTTGTCTTCACATCCTTGAGGTATTCAAGATCAAAGAGAACTGACCAGTCTATGAATTTCCCAGTTACACAGAATACTGGAATGTCCAGTGGTGACCTCACAGACCACAGCATCTCTACCAAAGAAGGTCAACATCCCATGCTGCAGGGGCTCAGATGGTCAACATCCAATATCCAATCTGAAGAAGCGAAGATTTAGATTCAATATGAAGAAATTCCACCCTGTGAGGGTGCTGAGGCCCTGGCACAGGTGCCCAGAGAAGCTGTGGCTGCCCCTGGATCCCTGGAAGTGTCCAAGGCCAGGTTGGATGGGGCTTGGAGCAACCTGGGACGGTGGAAAGTGTCCCTGCCCATGGCAGGGGTGGCACTGGATGATCTCTAAGGTACTTTTCAAACCATTCTCTGATTCTAAAATTTAGACATTCCAGGAAGGCAGATTTTCTTCCCAGCTGCCTTGCAACTGTGTCTGCAAAAAGAAAAATTTACATGTGCCTTTTGAAATGTCTGAGAGCACACAGAGAGTCTCATTGCAATGATGGGGGCACAAGTTTTGTATTGGCTAAACTCACCTGTGTCTATCAGAAGAAAGTCACATTACCCAAATGCTGGAGCCTCCAGCCTAGACAGCAAATTTTTACCAGAGAGTGTTGCAGACATCTTTTTATGAAAATCCTTTCCTTAGGATTTTTTCCTCCTGAGAAGCTGAGAGGCCTCAGGGACAAAATGTAAACAATGATTGTCTGCTGTTGTGGAATGCATCAGGTAGATTTTTGATTGGCCCATCCTGAATGTTTATAATTAATGGCCAATCACAGCCCAGTTAGCTCAGCTCTTTGTCCGAGACACAAACCTTTGTTATTCATTCCTTTCTATTCTTAGCTTAGCTAGCCTTTCGAGAACCTTTTCTTCTATTCTTTTAGTATAGTTTTAATGTAATATATATCATAAAATAATAAATCAAACCTTCTGAAATATGGAGTCAGATCCTCGTCTCTTCCCTCATCAAAAAACCCCTGTGAACACCGTCACAAAAGAGTGTTCTGGGAAAGTTTTCTGGAAGAGCCTTTCTCTCTCAGCAGCACCAAAACCCTCCTCCTTGGCTGGGCCAAACCTTTCCTCACAGTGATCAGAGGCATCACTTATGTTTTTGGTTGGCCAACTACAATATTCAAACTGATACCATCTTCTCATCTTTTTGCATGATCCTTCTCATTCCATCAAATATCAATCACTTGTCTCCTCCAGTATCAAGAGATAAGCCAAATGTAGTTTAAGTGGGAAATTTTGTATAGAGATAGGCAGGAACAGAATGGCTGAAAAAAAAATTTTAAAATCTGAACTCATACCTCATATAAACAAAAACAAAGGACTTCAGCTGTAGAACCTTGATGTGATTTTTCTCTCCATACTAAACACAACCTCCTGGTTTTGCCTTGCACCTGACTGCTCTGTAGCAAGGTGGTCCTAATCAAGCATTGCTCCCTGATTACTCTTAATGAATGTGTTGAATGATTGAGTATCAGCAGGGGCTTTAAAGTTATCTTCCAACAGAGTCTTGAGTGCCCATTGCCTGGGGTGGTTCCAAACAAGTGCACTGACAATTCTGCCTCTTCTGAAGTTGCTCACAAACTTATAGACATGGTTCTTTTCCTTCCAGTTCCCACTGAAACCCCCGACAATGCTCACCCCATGTGGCTACTGCCAGCCATATCCCACCTGCAATGACAACCGGTTATTTTCCTCATTTTTTCTGTACTCACTCACTCACCAGTGTCCTTCTCTGTCTGTTTTTTCTCATCACACACACTTCCCAAGGACGGAGCCTGTTTTCAGTTCTGGGCTCACGCAGCAGTATCACAATCCATGCTGAAGTTTCCCAGGTATTACAATAATTACAACAGAAACCACACCAAACATGGATTATTGGTTTATCAGTCAAGCAGTGCATGTCCTTACAGTGATATTTTGAATATAAAGGAAAAGCTTAATGGAGTAGAAAACACATCCAGATTAACAGTTTCAAAAGCAAGTTAATGCTCATGGGGGATCCAAACTCATACCACATTTGACTTTGAAAAGGTTAAATTCACCCTCCAACTATCAAGGCTTGCAGCAGACCCCACACTGTCCCTGGGAACACACTGTCAATTTGCTGTTCTGACAGATGATTGTGAAGATGAGGAAATGATCCAGAAAAGTGGCATTGATTTTGAAGAGCAGCAAAATTTGCCAGTCATTGCTTGTTGCTAAGCTGCAACAACAACAAAAAAGCCTCCATCAGCTCTCAGCGTGTCAGTCCCAAATATCAATGAGATGTGGTATTTACAGTGTTTGTGCAAGGCCCAGGGAAAGGCTGAGGCTGCATCCTGCACTTGGAGCAATTTGGATGGGACCTTAAATACCAGGAACCTCCTCACTTGGTTTCACCAAACGAGCTGTGTGATGTTTTTTCTTTGGGCAATTGGTGCTTTTCATCTACAGGCTGTGATCCATTTATAAAAACGCTGGGCAGCAGATATTTTAGAGAAAGGGAAAACTACATGGCCTTAACAAGTCTGCAACTTAGACTGCAAGCAGGTGTTTGTCAGACCCTCCTCTTAGGAACCACATGCCCTTTAGAGCATTAAATCTTTACTCCCAGCCTGGAATTTGTTAACTAGAGCTGGACAGCAGAGCTGCAGCCAGAATAAACAATTTTTTATGGCAAGCTTGTGCAAGGAACCAGCCTCAGTGGTCTGTTCTTTCTTCCTTGCTCTAAATATTATTAATCTGTAACAAAACCCAGCTGATTACTTTTCCCCACACTCTATATGCCCTCTGAAAATCTGATGCAAGACACACAAATTTCCACACAGTAAATTTCCACTTGCTTTGTGTCCAGGGGAAGGAGAGAGCTGGGATGAAACATTCAACCCTTTCACAGAAAAATTCCTGGGTGCTAGTAGGGAAGATATCAGAGTAAATAGTGCACAGTTCCTTTATACTTTGTACCTTTTTATCCAGCTCCTTCATATTTTACATATTTTTACCCAGCTCTGCAGAGTCCCCAAGGTCAACAAGTAATTTTGTGAGTATATTTACCAACAATAATTACACGAATAATATGAATAAACATATAAATCCAGAGGTAGAAGCTGGGGTTTTTTTACAGACTACGTGCAAACACCTTACCATATGTAATAAATACTCTTTGTCATGACTAATGCCTTGCAGAAGCAATTTGAGGCATAAAGCTCAGAACAATGACAGAAAGGCTTCCCTGCATCCCTTCTTTTTTCTTCTTCACACCTGTCACCCCTAGTTTTACACACAGTATTTTTACAGAGGTCAATAATATTGGAAAACAAAGGAGTGGAAAATGAAGTACAAACCTGTCAGGTGATGAATTCCTTCCTTAAGCACATCAGAGGCTGCACAGGTTATGAGATGACAAAGCATTATTTTCAGATGTCCAAACATTCAATCAAGAACTCTTTCCTTCCTAATTTCATTCTAAGCTCTCATTTTCCCACTCCTCTTCCTACACTGCCAGATTAAAGGCCACAATTAAAAACCTCCAACTCCCAGATCCACTTTTTTTATAATAACAAACAAAAGCTTTTATTATATGCCAAAGTCCTCATTTAAAAATCACAGAAGCAAAGAATTATTTGGGTTGGAAAAGACCACTAAGATAATCAAATCCAACCATTAACCCAGAACTAGCAAGGCTAACCCTAAACCATGTCCCCAAGTGCCACATCTTTTAAATACCTCCATGGATGGTGACTCCACCACCTCCCTGGGCAGTGCCAGTGCTTGACTTCTTTTTTGGTAAGAAATTTTCCATTTCCTCTGATTTTATCACTGGGAGAAGAGACCAACCCCCACCTGGCTACAACCCTCTTTAAGGGAGTTGTATGGAATGATAAGTAAATGGAGGAAGAGGACACAGACTCACAAAAATTATAGACATAGTTGGATCGCCACCCACTGTAGCAATGAATACACCTTGAAAGGGAAGCAATAGCAAAAAGAAAACAAAAAACAAACCCAAACCCAAAATGAAGCACTTCAGCTTGATAAAAAATAAGAAAGTTCAGATTCTGAAGGCAGAATTCTAACAGCATGGAAAAGATTATTTTTTTCTTCATAAGAGAATAAAACTGAGCTACCTAAAGAAACAAGCCCAGAGCAAATATCATGTATTACCAACAGATTTAAAATCCTCTCTTCCTTTCCTCCCAGGCACCCTGTGTATCTGCATGAGGCATTTTTCCATCCATCTGCATTGTAGGCAAGAACAAGGAGTTGGGAAGGGATCGTTCCCCTGAAATCAGCACTTCTGAGGTTGCACCTTGAATCCTGTTGGTAGTGAAGATGTGTGCCGATGTCTTTACAAACAATTCCACGGGTGAGGGGATGGCTGTTAACTCTGGTATCTTCAGGGTCCCCGGGATGAAAAAGGAATCAAGAATCTGACTCCATGTTCTTAGAAGGCTAATTTATTATGTACTTATATTGTATTAAAGAATGCTATACTAAAACTATACTAAAGAATAGAGAAAGGATACAGACAGTACAAAGAATGATGATGAAAACTCATGACTGACTCCTCAGAGTCCCGACAGAGTTGGATGGTGATTGGTCATTAAGTAAAAACAATTCACATGTTGGATAAACAACTCCAAACCACATTCCAAAGGAGCAAAACAGAGAGAAGCAAATGAGATAATATTATTTTTCTTTTTCTCTGAGGCTTCTCAGCTCCCCAGGAGAACAAATCCTGGTGAAGGGATTTTTCAGAAAATATGACAGCGACAGTTAACAGCATTGAAATGGGGCTTAATGTCTCTACCAACTTCAACTGAGGGTTTGTTCCAGAGCCTGGACAGTATGACTCCTGAAACAACCAAATGGGGCCACAAAACCCTGAGTTTCTAAACTTTGGGGGTAAATAATGTGTTCAAAGTGGGGGCATATGTGGCAGGCAGTTTGGGTAGGCTGCACCTCCCTGGTATCTCGGTCAGTGGGGGAGGGAAGATGCGGGACACAGACATGGCAGAGATGGAGCCAGAATGCCTTGGGAAAACACCATTGTTAACTTAGAGTGAGAAACTGACTCTTTGCTTTCCAATGCAAATGTGCTGTTGTCAGTCAACTGCCGTCCATCCCCCCGTTCTAGAAAGTACTGCACCCCGTGCTCACATTCCCTCTGAAGGAGCACTCCCACTTTGCTCCCTCATTGGTGCAGCCCGTGTCACCCCACTTCAACTCCTCCCCTGACTCCCTTCCCCATTGGATGGTTTGCATCCTGACCCCTCCTACCTTCCCCCAGTTATATACCATGGACCCTCCCCTGTTCTTGGCTCTTTGCCACTGGTTCTGTTACAAATGGTGGTCAATTTGGGTTGAATTGGGGTTGGGTTGGGAATTGTTGTTTTGGGGTGAGTTGACGGGTGTTTGTTGTGGGTCCTGGGGAGGGGAGGTCCAGGGTTTGGTGGGGGCGATGGTGGAAGGGAGGCGTGAGGTGATTGGACAGGGGACTTGACCAATCGATTTGACACCCCAAGAAAATGATTGGTCCAGAATGAATATCAGTAAGGACCAATGAGAACACCGGAAAATGACCAATCAACGCGCGGATCCAAAACCCACCAATCCTGGACCTGAGAGGGGTTATAAAATTAAGGTTTCGGTTGGGCTTGGGGTTCTTTTTCTTTTGAGGGATCTACGTTTTGGGGGAGAACCCAGCGTGTGTGGGTTTTTGTGTGGGAGTTTGGGCTTATCTCAAACTCCCTGTCCTCTGTAGTTTGTTTTAATAAATGAGAGCTTTTTCTTCTCAAAATCTGGCCTCGTTCAAATTCATAACAGTTCCCTTCAGCAGAAGTTGTGCTCCTGTTTGCTCCTGCCTCTACCTTATCTCCTTGAGTTTCTCATACCTTCGCCTTACCCGGATCCTCGGATCTACCCTCAATAAACTCTGCTGGATTTACTGTGTGAAGAGCCTCTTGTCTTTCCGGTGAGGCTTCAATGACCCCTTCTGGGCTCAGGCTGGGGGAATTGCTTACACAGCCTGAGTGGAGACACTTTCAAGCTGCAGGCACCTTGAGAGCGCCTGCCTGGGGAGGCTACCACAGCCATCCTCAGGCAGAGGGCACCGAGGGCTGGAGTTTGGGATAAAAGGAGGCTGCACCCTCCAGAATTTCAAGAGAGAAAACCCTGCGGGGATGTGCCTCAGGGGCCTCTCCTCCTTTTACCCAAATGAAGATGCAGTATTCTCTCTCTCCAGTATGGTCACTGCCTTTTCCCAAAGGGATTTCCCCACGCTGTGATCAGTTTGGGCCCCTCATGACAAGAAGGACATTGAGGCTCTGGAGCGTGTCCAGAGAAGGGAATGGAGCTGGGGAAGGGGTTGGAGCACCAGGAGAGGCTGAGGGAGATGGGAAAGGGTGGGAAAGGGGCTCAGCCTGGAAAAAGGAGGCTCGGGGGGACCTTCTGACTCTGCACAACTCCCTGACAGGAGGAGGCACCTGTGGGGTTGGGCTCTGCTCCCAGGAAACAGGGACAGGAGGAGAGGGAATGGCCTCAAGTTGCACCACAGGAGGTTTAGTTTGGATATTAGGGAAAAATTCTTGAAAAGAGTTGCTAGGCATTGGCACAGGCTGCCCAGGGAAGTGGTGGAATCACCATCCCTAAAGTGCTTGAAGAATTGTGTTGGTGTGGCACTAGGGAGGAGAGTTAAGCAGTGAATGTGGTGGTGCTGGTTAATGGATGAACTCAATGATCTTCATGGTCTTTTCCCAGCTCAATGATTCTGTGGTTCTGTGATTCTGTGGTTCTATGAACAGAGGGCAGTTTTTCAGCACTAAATGGGCTCTCTAAGAACAGCCCCACTCCCATCACCTGTTTTTCTCCTCCAGCCAAAGCCAGATTGTCCTTATCTGCCTTTCCTCATTCCCCCGTCTCTCCACAAGAACTGCACAACTCCAGCACAGGGACAGAGCAGGAGGGAGAGGTGATGCAGCAAGTCAAGCTCTCAGTTGAGCTCAACAATAAAACTTGCATGAACTTGGAGCCAAAACTTTTGTTTTGCTTGTAACCAGGAGCGGAAGAGGGACTGAACTCTCCTGCCTTGTTTTTATTGCTGCTCGGAGAGCCAGAAATGTCCACACATCAATTGAGTTAAAAAGCAAGATTGTAAGAACCAGATGTTGAGATATTTTTGGATGCAATCATGGATCAGGCCACAGTGCTTAAGAGCTTCTGCTGTCCAAAGCTAATTTTTGAGGGAACAGAGCACACATCACGCACATGTTTGCTGGCTCTGTGCCGAGCCCTGCACAGTGCACAGAACGAGAGCTTTTCTCAAATTGCTTTGGCTGGTTGGGTTCTCTTGGTTTAAATCCTCCTATTAAAGCTCACAGTGAATTGCATTTTTACTGCAGAATTATACCAAAAAGCCTGCAAAGGAAATCATTTAGCTATCCAGGAGGTCAATTTCTCAGTTTTGTTCAGTGATTGGTTTTATTTTTCATAGAGATTATTGCCAGCTTATTTTCTCTTACTCGCTCTAAAGTTTTTAAGATGTTTTCACGTAGAAATAACATTCCTGCTGTAATTTTTGCTTTCCTTTTTTGAGACGAAAACAGCATAAAGGACATAAATGTCTCCCTTGTTTCATTTGTGAGAAATCACAGCAAATTCACCTGTGGGACTCAGCTTTCCTGGTGACCCAAAAGTCATGTTGCCATGTGGGGACAGATGCACCAGGAGCAGTTTTGCACTTGATTTATATTTCCTGATCTCTTTATAGCAAAAAAACTCATCTGAGGCCCTAAGGGTGTGAAAGATGGGGAGCTCGCCTTGGCTTTAGTCAGAAGAACCAGACACATCTCTGCTGAGGAAATGTAAGGAAAAAGAGGAAAAGAGAGGAAAGAAAGAGAATCAAGGCCAGGTTGGATGAGGCTTGCAGCAACCTGAAGTAGTGGAAGGTGTTTCTGCCCAGGGCAGGGATTTGGAACTGGATGGTGTTTAAAGTCTCTCCCAACCCAAACCATTTTAGGATTCCATGACAGAACAATTTGCCCCCAGATGGAACCAGTTCTTAGGGTCCAAGATATCTAGAGCATTGCTGTGTGAAATAACTCTTCTGTAGAAGTCCTGACCCCTTTAGCACATCTTGAACTGCTCAGAATGGAACTGCTTTCCAAATAACCTGCCCTATTTATCTGCCTGTTATACAGTCCTGCAGATCCCACAGAAAATAGCCCTGAAATCTTTAACACTTGGGATTTCCAGACCTCAGCTGATATTGATCCTTGTCCTCCATGGTCCCTATATCTTCAGAAGATAAACTTTTTTCTTGAGGTTTCACTGTGTCCTTTCATCCTTTTTTTAAATTTTATTTTTTCTCTACATGCTGCTTTAGTAAAATTCCTTTTAAGCATCCATCCTGTGAATGAAGGCTTGGTTTTCCCATGTCACGTTGGAGAGCACACTCTGACCCAGAAGAGCTGTCACAAACACTGAGGAGATGACTACAGGCTCCTGCCTGAGGATGATCAAACTGAATGGAAGATAATAGCTTCAACATGTCAATCATTGAGCCATTAGGACACCAACTGTTGGGCAGAAATTAATGAGCCAGGGTCTAATTTGACATGGATAGAACTGACAAATGTTGTGACCGTGGTATCTCAGGGCTAAGAAAAAGAAATACAGCTTGCTGCAGGATTCTTTCTTTTCAATCCTTTTTAATGTTTTTAGTTGTAAAGTGAATTGCAAACTGATTTAAGAGCAGAAGAAAAAAATTTTGCAGAGAAATTTAAGATCAGGCTGGGCCATTATAAATCCTCCAAGGAGAGGAAGGTGATGGAAGACCTAATAAGCTATTTAATTTCAGGCAGTTGGGTGTTTGCATTAACGGCCTGAGCACCTTTCACAATCCAGGGAATGAGGCAGCTGTCCCCAAAGACAATTGCAAAGCATTGCCTTTGATTTATATAAAGTGACAGCACCTTGACCTAACCTCACCCACCAATTGCCATCAAAAGGTTCTCCACACCCCATTATTTGTCTTTCTCCCAGATGTATGAATCATGGTTCATGAGGATCCATGAGGAGGAGGGAATCATGAGGGTTGGTCCCTCCTTGGCACCAGCTCCATCACCAGCCATGCTCTTGCTACACTGAAATTAAAAACAAACTCCCACTAAAATTTTCCATGAAATTACAACAAATAATCAATCAATCAATCAATCAATCAATCAATCAATGTTTCTGTCCTTTCAGCACAGAAGTAGTCCAGGATTTAATGGATGAGTTGGACTAGGGGCAGCAGCAGAGCAGTGTGGGATTAGGGGTAGTTGGAAAGATTTTCCTTCCCCCAGGTCCTGAGGTGTTCTGGGAACTCCACTGGGCTCTCTGAATGCAGAACAGAAATCCTGATGGTTGAAAGGATATAAAGGGTTCCAAACCCCTCTGGGACCTGCCCTGTATCCTATATCAAACTGACAGTGATGCTGTGCAGAGCTCTCAGCAATTTAGGGCAAAGCTGTTTCTAATCACCTGTCTCTTCAATTGGGAAGCGCCAAGAAAGAGATACAAATGAGTGAAACCCCATAAAAATCCCAAAGCTGCCCTAGGGGAGGCTAAATAGCAGATTCTAAGCACCTCAGTCAGCAGAAAGAGGGCAAACAAAACATTTGCTCCCGAAATAGAGATTATAAACACAGCTTTTGTACCAATGGGTGCCTGTTCAAGAACATGAATGAATACCTGCCCAAACCAGGGAAAACAGCATTAAAGGATGTGAAATCTGTACCTACATGATAAATTAGTGACACAAAGGATTCCCCAGCTCTGACTCTTCTGTGCTTTGAGGTTTCACACTATTTTGCTAATAGCTTATGTATCTTCCTGTGCACCAGTGCTCCAAGGCAGCTCTCACAGACGTGTCATATGGGCTCCCAAACATGTTGTGACTGCAAGGATCTTTATTTTGGCAGGACAGGCCTGGGGAGGGGAGAAGATGCTGCTGGAAAGCGAAATCCAACCCGTTCTCCTGTCAATACACTAATTAACAATTGGCAAGATTATGCTAAATATGACAGATCTTTAATTTTAACAAGATGTTCTTCATTAAGCGGGCTAATCAAACATGAGCAGCACCCTGAGAGAAAGCACAGATGAGCAAAGCAACACAACCATCTTCCCCTGCTCCCTTTTCCTTGCCAAGGCAGTGCCAATCTCCAGCCCTGGGGGATGATGAATTTTCCTCTCCTTTCTCCAGATAATGGGCAAGGAAAGGTACAGGAAAACCAGAACTAAAGAAGGGAAGAGACTTCCCTAGATTTAGTGGGTAATTTAATGATTACAAAGAGACTTGTGTAATTAAAAAAAAAAAAAAGCAGAGGCAGGAATAGAAAGGTATTTTTAATGTGCACAGAGTTTTGCAAAATCTCAAGCACAAAAAATAACTTTTTACTCAATTTTTGCTCCTTCCAAATAGGAAAGGAAATTTAAAAACTCATCCTGAAACAGAAAACTTTCTCTTCCAAGTTCACTGCAACATAACATTTAAATATTAAGATTTCCTTTCCATTTTTTTAAAGTCTTGGAACAAATCAAGAAAAGTAGCAAAGGATTTGTCCAATCCAAATATTTTGATTAAAATATTTTTATTGTCTTTGTAGTTTGAGTAATGACACTTCCAAATTTGAGGCAAAACAGTTCCATTAAATAGATAAATTACAAGGGTTTTTTTCTGCACAGCCTCTCTGGAAGACCTTTTAAACTCCTTGAGTGTCCTCATGGGTGAAATTTTTATCCTTATACCCAGTCAGAACCTTTCTTGCTTTAACTCATGTCAGTTTTCTCTCATCCTTCAATCAGCACCATTATTTTCACTATGAATATTCATTTCTGCATCCTCCTGTATTTCACTTAGAATTTCTGGTGTCAAAGGACACAAATGATTAAGCCAGAACTGCGCTGAAGTTAAATCCATGTGTGCATCAAGTGGAAAAAACCCCACCAAAAAACAAACCAGGACTTTTCAAAACTCAGTCATAAGCCAGAGTAAACTTCATACTGAATCTCAGTTTCTGATCTCAGGAGAGGGAAGAAAACCTGCAGCTGAGATTCTGTCTCTGAGGTTATCAAGAAGTGTGACTGAGATGTGTGAAGGTCACAGCTGTGAAGGGGAGCAATAGCAGGGATAATGCAGCTAATAAGTCAAATCCAAATTATTTTCAAGCTCCCCATTGAGCTGAATTCACTCTTGCATTGCTGGGCTTGGTAGTGGATTCAAGGAAATGAGAGCTGGAAGACACATGGCTTTGCATCTTTCATTTATAAAATACAAACCCAGGGGGATCCCTGAGGGGATTTAGCTCTGCTTCTGCCATGGAATTTTGGATGTTTATTGGAAACTCTTCACAGCTCAGAGCTCTGCTCCCTCACCTGTACCACCCCGTGCCTGACTTTTCCATCTCAGAACAAATTTGGCAAGACCATGGAGGAGAACGCAGACAAACCGTTAATTTAGTGCCTGTGAGCTTGAGACCAACCTTTTTTTCATGCTTAAAGCTATAATATGACAAAATGTTAACAGAGATGTAAGCATGGATTCCCACCTGGTGTCTTTGTGAAGGGGAATGTCATATCCAGAGAGGTACAAAGTGGACAGTGATGACGACTCATATTGGAACTCTACAGTGATTTGATGTCTTGTGAAGGCTGACCTAGAACAGAGACTGAACAGAGTTAAAGAATAAAGCAGGGATTTATTAAAAGGCCTCCATGGATCCACCTTGGGCAGCACCAGAGCTCAGCCAGGGCTGCACCCAAGATGAACCAAAATGGCCCCAAAATGCACGAGCGCTCCCGGGGTCTCTCCCTGGGATCAGTTCTGCTCCATTTGCATCTTGCAGTTCATTGTCCCATTCCAGCTTTAGCCCCTGCAGTCCCACCCTGCTTGTTTTTCTCTCTCCAGCCCACGGTGTTTGTGCTCTTGGGGCTGAGATTTGGATCATTTGTCCTTGGTGCCCAGCTGGAGCAGGAATTGTTTTGTCTCCCTGCTCTGTGCACAGAGCTCACCATGCCCTGATGTGAAGCTCAGACCCACACACTAAAGCAGCCCAGAATCTGAAAAATATAAAAGTTAAAACCTGAAGCATCAGCTTCAGCCAATGCTTCAGGTCATCCAACCCTTCTTACACCTTCCTGGTTTCCCAGGAACCTTGTGACACTTGATCTTGGAGTGACTTCCGTGGGATTGCATGGCCATGGAGGTCTCTAGTGCTTCTGAGAATCTGGCACCAAGTTCCTTATCTTTATGCAGCACTTTAAAGTCCTTTTCTACAAAGCATCAAACCAGGGTGAACTATCTTCCACTGAAGGTTTCATTTGGGAGGTTTTACAGAGCTAGAGGAGAAGGAGCAAAAAATAATCCTTAATTTATGAATTTTCACTCCGAGCACAGCGACTCCATGTTCAAGCTGATTTTTTCATAATCTGTTGTTAAATCCATGGCTTCAGAACCCAGTGGCAATTTGAGTTGCTGTTCTACACAAGTAGCCCTTAAATAATCTATCAAGACATTTGCATGTCTAGAATGAATATCAGGCTTTCAAAAGAAAGGAACAGGGAGCTTTAAAATGTCTTGATTACCTTGTGCTCAGTATCAGCTTTATTCCCTTTGCTTTGTCTCTGTCCCATTCCATCACAAGTGAGCAACATCTGTTATTAATCCATCTCTTTGGAGCCAGTCCCTGTGTGTCTCTGTCCCCCATTTGATCAGCCATCTGGAAAACAACAGTTTTTTGACAGCTTTAAAACATTTTCCTTTAAGCTGCAGCATTGTTCACATGCAGAGAGTGCATTTGACATGATGAGGGCTTTGGTAGAAGGCTTTGGTATCAAGTAGGGAAAAAAAACATATGCACATTGATTAGAAATGGAACAAACCAAAACATAAAATCTCACAAAGAACCCAAAACAAACAAAATCAAAACCAAAACCAAAAGAAACCCCAAAACAAAACAACAAAAACTGCACAAAACAAACAAAACCCTCCTGAAAAAAAACACAAAGAAGCAAAAAAAAAAGACCCCAAATCATCAAACATCAAGCTCACAAAAGGGATGATTTCCAGTTTCATGACAGTTGTCAACCCAAGCACTTCTACCTTGATTTCATCTGTTTGCCAACTCCAATCAACCCATACCTTAGGACAACGGGAGCACCAGAATGTGGGATAAAAACACTGGAATTTGTCATATAGAAATTTATATAAGCAGCCATTTCTGGAACAGAGGGAGCTGAGGTAGAAAGAGTTTGTTTCTGTCATCTACCAGTCAATACTTAAATATATTCCAGTTAATGTTGTGATTTATCCAAAGTCTTAACTGCAGATATTTGCCTAAGTGATAACAGTAGCCAAAGGAGAAAATACTCTTTTAACTGAGAAGAAAATGAAATTCTATATGACAGCTCCATGATGGAAGGAGGGACATCTCAGTATTGTTCTTTTCTTAGAACATGACATTTTGGATGACTTGAGAGAAAGAAATTTAGAGTGGGTTTGTCTTTGAACAACAACAATAATTTTGTGATGTTGTACAAAAAGAGAAGATAAGCTGAAAATTGACCAATGGGAAAAACATCCTGGAATATTTCAGGATATCAATCTCTGACATAAGTAGAGTTATTGGATTATTTTTAATTTTATGTTCTTATCAATTAATATTATTTTTAATTAATAGTAATATTTTATTATTTTATTTAATATTTAATATTCTTTAATATTCAGTTTATCTCACATACAAGTTGTACAAATCTTTATTTAAAACACATGACATCTCTCTGAAATCAACGCTTTGACAGCAATAATCATAATTTTTAAAAATTCCTACAGATTTCAGTATTATTTGCATGCTAATAAAAAACTTCCCTGTTTACTGTTAAGTATAAAGGTAAGCACACCAGGAAAAACAAATTGAAAAACAAAACAGTTGAGCTTGTGTTCATTTCATCTTTCCTAAAGAACCAGCTGGAAGCAAGGCCAGCACTGCAGATCCTCTCCGAAGCCAGGCTAAAGAAGATAGAAGGAAAGAAAAAGAAAGATAGGAATGGTTTTTTACCCTTTGACTAAAACAGGAGGGCAATTTGATGGTGAGGATTCCAACTTAAACTTCAGCTGAGTTCCTGGAGTTTGCTAGGATTTGTCTAAAACTAGGTGCTTGTGTCCAAATGGGGAAGAAGACGCAGCAGATGGGAAGGGAAAAGGGGAGGGGGTTTTGGCAAGACGCTCATGTCGTGCTTCATGGGAGAAACGTATTTTGGGAAGGGACAAAAATGTCCACACAGAGAATTCCAGGCATGTGGAGGAGACTACGTGTGAGACTGCACAGAGCCTCAGAGGAGAGGCAGATCCAGCAAGGATCATGTTGTGCTTCCATGGAGAGTGCCCTGCTATGGAAAATGCTATGGGAACACAAGGCAGGAGATTATTGTATTTGCAGGGAATGCTGCAATGAAGGCAGGAATGATGAATCTGACTCCATGTTCTCAGAAGGCTAATTTATTACTTTATAATACTATATTATATTAAAGAATAGAATAGAATAGAATAGAATAGAATAGAATAGAATAGAATAGAATAGAATAGAATACTATACTAAAGAATACAGAAGGCATACTTACTAAAAGCTAAAAAGATGATAATGAAAACTCGTGACTCTTTCCAGAGTCCCAACACAGCTTGGCCCTGATTGGCCAAAGAATGAAAACAACTCACAGCGGAATCCAATGAAACAATCACCTGTGGGTAAACAATCTCCAAACACATTCCACATGTGAGCACAACACAGGAGAAGCAAATGAGATAAGAATTGTTTTCCTTTTCTCTGAGACTTCTCAGCTTCCCAGGAGAAAAATCCTGGGCAAAAGGATTTTTTCAGAGAATGGGAATGCCACAGGAGATCAGTGATTACAAACTCTCAGAAGTCAAAACAAGGCATGTTAAAATGACTGCTTTTTTATTTTCTCATGGTTTACTTTCTCAAAGTCATGCAGGGATGAGGTTTCCATATCTGACTGTGTTTGCATTGCTGGTAAAAACACAAAAGGTTTGGGAGGCTGTATGAGGAGAAGACTTTAGGAAGAGGGGTCTGGGGATCAATGTTTAGAAGTGCTCTAAAATGTAGAAAGTTGCCATTTCTTAGAAAGAACAGAGCACCAATAATAATAAGCACACAGAGAAGTAGAATCATAAAATCACAGAGTGCTTTGGATTGAATGGGACCTTAAAGCTCATCCAGTCCCACCTCCTGCCATGGGCAGGGACACCTCTCACTATCCCAGATTGTTCCAAGCCCCATCCAACCTGGCCTTGGACACTGCCAGGGATCCAGGGGCAGCTCCAGCTTCTCTGGGCACCCTGTGCCAGGGCCTCCCCACCCTCTGAGTAAAGAATTCCTCCCTAACAGCGGATCTAAACCTGCCCTCCGTCTGTTTAAAACAAGAGGAAGTCCATTTCCCTCCTTTTGATGACCCCCTTAAAGTAGTGGAAGCATCTCTGGGAACATTCAAGGGCAGGTTGGATTGGGCTCTGAGCAGCCTGGTCTGGTTGAAGTTGTCCTTGCTCATTCCAGGGGTTTGGACCAGGTGGTGTTTGGAGGTCCTGGATTGCTTCAGGATTTTTTGAAGGCTCATTTTGAGCATGCCTTTGGGCCAGCAAAGGTGAGACAGCCCCGTTTTGGGTGTCCTGTGTTAATAATGGGTTTAGATCAGCACACAGGAAAAAGCAGCAGGGAAACAGGGATGCTGGAGGGAAATCTCCCTGGAATGCTGCAACCACCAAAGGGAAGCTTGGATGTAGCAGCTGTGATAAGGAAAAGAAAGAATTGGTTCACAGTTTTAAGGCACATTTTCATCTTAGGGAAGCCAAGCTTAAGCTTTGCAATGTATTACATTCTTATGGGTTTATCCCTTAGCTCAGCTGCATATTTTTTTAATTAAAATCCTGCCCCAAAATGCCAATAAATCCCTGTTATTTGAGTTCGGCTTATCCACTAAAGTGTTGACTTTGGCCCTTAAATATTCTCTTGAATCTTCTCTCCTAAATCAAGGTGAAAAACTGGGAAGTTTTTTTCACTTCCCAGTACAACTCCAGTATGTTTTTTGGGGAATATGTTGTCTCAGAGTGCGCACCGAGATCACAGCCTCTCCTCTGAACCCGTAAGCCTGGTTCAAATTCTAAATTAAAAAACCCTTCTCATTTCCTCATCATTTCAGAGAGTCAAGGCAGCCACATTTCTCAAAGTTTACTTGTCTAAAAATATCTCCACATACTCAGTTTGGATTTTCAAGCAAAAACAATATAGTTACAGCTTAGTTCACAGTATTTTAGCCCAGCATTTTTATTTAAGCCTAGCCTGAGATAAACAGAAAAGCACAGAGTGGCATCAGCAATATCAGTGAGCAGATGATGGGTAGGAAAGAGCAGCATTTGGTTGCTTGAAAAATAAGTTTATTTCAGATACATTGCAAAGGCAAAGAGAAGGGAAATAAAACCAAAAGAGGAAAGAGGAAAAGAATTTTTTATTTAGCAGCCTAAATCTACATAGCAGTTTAAATTTTAAAACTGAGCAGGCAGCTCAATTATTACTCTATAAAAAGCTAAAAAGAGAGGTATCTTTGGCTGCTATTTCGAGTCAGAGCTTTTATATGATGTTAAGAGGCCCCATATTCCATTTCTTTCAGTTGGATTCACTCTGTAATTTTTAAACATGCTAGAAAACTCTGTCAGACACTCAATCTAAAGAACTACATTTCCTTTCAAGACAAATCACTGCCACCTGAGCAGATGTAACAGCCCATTTCTTCATGCTCATCAGTAATATCAGCTGCTCCTTTTCTCCCAGAAAAAGAGGATGGGGAAGAACAGCAGTGCTGAGAAATTGGGAAATATATAAATTCCAGCAGAAATAGCAATGTGTGTTTTTATTTTGTATCCCCCTTAAACAGAGGGCACTGAGGCCATGTATTAAAGGCTGCTCCTAATTGCCAAATATTTATTGTTCCTCTCCTATCCAACCCTGAATCGGGTGTGAAGTGTAATAGCAGTGTTTTCTCTACTGTAATATATATTTTGAGGAAAAAAAAAAAAGATGGATCCTTGGACATTTCAGACTACATGGCCCCAAGCCATGGTTAAAAAAACCAACTGACTTTTACAGGAATGTAATTCTAGAGAAGAAGGCAGTTTAGCACCTTCTTCTCTTAAGTTATCATTATGTGGAGAAGCTCAGAAATGAAATAAAATGTGAATGAGGTTGTTGTCTCTGTTGTCAGAATGCAGCCTTGGGCTAGAACTGACCCAGAGTTCCTTTCCTAGCCAGGCACTTCATTGTTTGCATGGCTTGAAAAAGGGGAATTTTAACAGCTGGATGGTGAAGAATCTGCCATTTCTGATGTAGCTCTTGCAGGTGAAACTGGAATAATCCCTGTTGAGTTTTATATTCTTTTTCTGCCAATGTTGGGATTAAATGCCTGAGATGGTATTTCTTGTTGGGACTCAGATGTTTATCAGTTCTTATCCCTGTCACAGTCTCACAAACCCTGAGCTCTGCAGCACTTCACTCTCACAAACTAAAAATGGAGCCCCATCTCTCTCTCTACAAGGCCTTTGAAGGATCAACTGTCCAATTAAGAAATGACACCTCAATTATTTTTACTTTTAACCCAATAACTGTCGCAATACAACACAAAATGAATGACACTCACACGCTGAGATGTCCAAGGCAAAAAATGTGAGTTTATTTCTGGACCGTGATATTTATAGAATTCCAGAAGTGACCATGGATTGCAGCATGAAATTGCCACCTCTCTAACCACACTGGTCAAACCAACAGTCCATCAAATTTCTCTTCCTCCAGAAAGGAATGCAAAACAATCATTATTTACATAAAATGCATGAGAAACTCCATTACAAAAACATCAGAAGGCTCAGAAGAACTTTAGAAGAACAGGGTGACAAATAACCAACCACCCACACCCGCAATGGGGACTTTTTTATCCAATTACACAAAACCACCCAAACCCATGGAGAAGAAGATGAAGAGGAAGGACCAGCCTCCACCCTAAAACCTCCATCTTGCTTTATGTCCATTACTGTATTCTAAACCCTTAAACTCTGAGTTTCCCACCCTGTGATCTCACACACTTCTATCCAAACTCCACACCCACAATCCCACTTCTCTCATTCCATTTTGGAAGCTTCTCCACAGCCTCAGGTCAATGCAGTGTTCTCTTGGGGGTCAGTGCCTGGCAGCATAGAAATCTGAAATTCTCAGTAACCAGGGCTCCAACACATCCCCACTTCCCAGATCTATCACACACACCCAAAATTGCCACATTCCAGCTCCCAGCTGAGGGCCAGGAAGGTCAGAACATCTGAGACAACACTGACATCCAGCACAACAGGGTGGATCAACATCTTCACACCAGATCATCCAAAGCATCACTGAGTCAACAGCCTGGTTGCTTTGGGTTGTAAGAATTCAAATTATCCATCATTGATTATCATGATTATTAATGAGATAGTAGCTTCTATTTCACTTTTGAATAGCCCTGTATGGGGGTTTATTGTGTAGGCACAATCCACAGAGAGATAAAAAGATCTGCAGAAAACTTTCACCTAACCTGAAGGTCTTAAACCTACACCAGGATTTAATGTGAGCCATAACTTTGCTCAGCTGTGGGTTTCAGCTGAAGATTTTTTACTCCATGTTGATCAATGTGGTGAGGAACCTCACTTCATTTGAATTCTCCTGGGTAAATGCTGCCTCAGAAGGAAGCTTTCACTTCCAGCAACAATCTTTTCAAGCCCTCCAGGTAAATATAGGATAAGGTGGAGTTTAGACAATGTTTAATAGAAAAGTGAAATCACTGGCAAGGTATCAAAGCAGCACCTGCCTTTGTTAAAATCAACCTTGACAAATGCTTTAAAGTTTTTCCTTTCATTCCCATGCAGGGACAAGCTGACAACAGCCTCATCCATAAAGAGCAGAAATCTCCCAGCAGATCTTCAGTTCCACACTCAGCCCAAGGGTTCATATTTTCCATTCTCCGTGGCTCTGGGGTTCTATTCTGACACACACTATTGATGTTTTCAGCCCAGCCAAGCAATTGCTCCTGGATCCACAGGGTTCCTCCCTTCTCAGGCTGTCTCAGTTCTCTCAGTTTAGCTCAGTTTAGCAGCTGGGGTCAGGCTGATTCTACAGACAAAGGACAGGTGAGGTGAGGGCATGAGCACTTTCTCTTTTTCAGAGGGGTTGCTGCTTTTCCTTCCAAGCATTTTTTATACTCTCTGCCCTTTCTGAATCCTTGCGTCGTTTGGCCGAGGATTGAATTTCAATCTTCCTCTCAAAATAAATAAGTATTGCTATAAATAAGGATCTAACTGCCATCCCTGTTTGGCTGTTTATGACCTCCCACTCCAGGGGAGTTTCTCAAAATGCTTTCCCTCTTTCTTGTTGATACCAGTCCTCTGTGACTCCATGACTCCTTTCCCAGCCCATTTTATTCATTAATCAGAAAGACTGAAAAACTTCCATTTCTCTTCTTTATATTTTCTTTTTGCCTTGAAGTTTCTTATCAGGAGGAGGACAGAATATGGCAGCAGGCCTTGTCTTGGTGTATTTTCCCTCCCTGTCAACTTAGAAGTTCATGTAGAGCATTCACATTGCCCAGAGGACTCAGCCTATTCAGGATCTCATTTTTATAAGCATAGGATGCACCTAGAGAGGCATAGGAGAGAGATAAACATTCCCAGCCCTCTCCTTACACTTGTTTAAGTTGGTAAATGTTGCCTAACTCACTCAATATTTTGTTTGTACTTTAATTTAAGGTCTCTAGTCAGGTAATTTTATAAAAGGGGCATAAAGGGCAGACACTGGGGACTGGGGAGATGCCAGGAATCCGGAAAGTTGCAAGAGATTCACTCTTTTGGTGAAATTTCTTTCACAGAATCTCAGAATTATGGAATTGTTTGGGGTGGAAGGACCTTAAATGTCAGACAGTTCCACCCCTTGCCATGGGCAGGGACACCTTCCACTATTCCAGGCTGCTCCAAGCCCCATCCAGCCTGATCTTGGACACTTCCAGGAATCCAGGGGCACCCACAGCTTCTCTGGGCCAGGGTCCCACCACCCTCACAGGGAAGAATTTCTTCCTAATATCCAATCTTGAACCAGCTCTCTTTAACGTCTCCTTTTTTTTTCTATTTTATCTCTCAACACTCATGCTGTTTTTGGCCAACTTTTAAATGATCAGCTTTAGTTACTTCACTGATGGAGCTTTTCCACAAAAAAGGCTGCAAAATTACAAGGTTGTCCTTTCCCAAGTGCTCACCCAAAGGTTTGATTCACCCAGTTCAGCTCGTTCTCACTCCCTCCACAAATGTTTTAATGAGGCAGTGGCAGGGAAAACTGCTTACATAACAAATTGCATAACAAATCTTCTCTTTGCCTCAGAAAAGTTGGGTCACAGCAACCATCTGGGAAATAAAAGCCTGAATCATCTGCCGTGCATACACACACACATATAGATACATATATTTATATATATAAAAATATATGTGTGTGCACATTTGACTCTTACATGAATCACACCCAAAGCTCTACTAAAATGCCACGCCAGCTGAAATCTTCCTCCAAAGCTGTTATTTCTGAATGAAAGCTGTCCCCCTTCAATGAATGATGCATTTGAGCCACTATAGATATGCAAAGACATCTTGTTTGTACTGTGCAGAATCTTCCTGCAAAGCTTCAGCTACTCATCTCCTGTGCTGCTTCAGCACATGACTCAGAGCAGGAGCCACCAGGACCAGTGGAAGGGAAAATGGAGGGAAAGTGTAATTTTGATGAAGAGACAGATTCCTGCCTGTTCTCCACTGGATTTGGGAAAGATCTGTGATGCCATGAAGTTTTGGAGGGCAGAACACAATGCACCAAAATATGATAATTATAAATTCTGTCACTGCCACCATACATGATTTCTCAGGACTTCGAGACAAATACTCATCTCCTAGATAAAAATCAGGTGTAAATGAGTCTTAAAACAGAGAAGTTTGGGCTAAATCATGATCTAACTGTAGCCCAGGAGGCTCCTTTTGGAGTAAAGTGATTGTAAGTCAGACTGCTTTCATGGGTGCAAGATGTGTGCACCACCAGATTGCCCATCAAAACATATTTAGCATGACCCAGGTGTGGGTGCACACTTGTATTCCTTTCAAAATAATCAAAAAAACCCTCCCATGATTTAGTATTTATAGCAATTGCTGTCTTAAAAACTGAATGGTGTCTGCTGAAGGGTACAGATGGTATTTGAGTTGACCTCGAGACTGTCAGGATATATTGCCCTGCAATTTTCATTGTTCTGTTTTTGGAATAAATTTGAAGTGAAGCTCTGTGTGAGTTGATATTCTTGCTCTGTGAGGTTATGGTTGTTTTGATCTGATGTTAAGATGCCTCTCCTCAGGTTTCCTGTTAAATGGAACCGTGCTCTAAGGGTGTAAATTATAAAGTAACATTTGCGTTACAAACCTTACACATGGTGCACAATATTTAATATAATTAATGAATATAATATTGAGTAACTACCTTATATGAGTGCAAAAAGAGAGCATCAGTAATATAGAGACATGAAGTATCATGAATAATAAAAACCACCTAGAATTGACAATAAAAGCAGGAGCAGTGGTGAATCAGAATTTCACTGAAAGGAAATGATGACCTTCTCTACAATGAATGTAGAAATGTTGATAAAATATTTTTCAGTGAATATCTGTGTAAAATTGTGAATGATGAGTTTAGAGCTTTCTTCATCTACAATTTGTATCAATATAAACAGTTCCTCTGAGAGCAACATGAGAGGGATCAAAACATTTGCTTGCAAAACTCATTCTTGGGAAAAATGTCATATTTTCCTTATCTGATTCATTTTCACTTTATAAAAAAATCTTACCCTTTCTGCTCTGTTCACTGTGGATTTTTACAAATCAAAACTTGGGCCAAACAACTGTTAAAAAGGCTGTCAGAGAAAATAATCATTGCTGAATTAGAGAGAAGGACATTATTTGCTCTAAAAAGTTATATAAAAAGTTGGAAAGTGATGATAGGAATAAATAAATATTTCTCCCAATGGATGACATTGAAATGGGATCCTTCTGAGTGCTCTGCTATAACCTGGAATGGTCAAAATATTTGTAACTGACTTAGAACAGGAAAAGGTGAATGGTGCTGTGACATTTTACTGATGACAGTATTTGATTGAGTAAAGATCAAGTACTGCTGGGGGGATTAGAGAAAGGTATTTTGATACCAGTTGGCTTTTGATTGAGTAGGAGATGAGGAAAATACAGCACAAATAATAAACTCTGAGACCAAAATTTGAGAATTATAAGGAAAATAATGGAGAACAAAATGAAAGTATCAGCATGGTGCTGATTCATGGACCTTGGGATGTTAAGTTCTGATTTTCCACCTCCATGATTCATGGCTGATGAAAAGGAGGAATGCAGGATAACACTGTAATAAGGAAACACTTGATTAACTTTGTGAAGAATGAAAACTATTTACAATTACTTCCTTGGCCATATAAAATGTGCAAAATTATTTATTTCTATTCCAATTCATAATCCTGTGAAAAAGTGAAAGTTTTTAATCAATGTGGCTTTATTAAATAACTTTCTGTTTCCTTCAGTATTAATAATGTAAAATGTGCAAGTGATTTTATCACTACAGATGCATAAAAAATATTACATATGTCATGATGTACTTAACTGTAACCTCCTTACAAGGGAAAGAGCCTAACACCCAAAATATCTTTTCCAAACATTGCTATCTTTTGCATTTTTGGCAATATTCCCAGCAAAAAAAAAATAGAAGATTGTAAGAACCTGAATATAATATCCAAAAATGATTGCCTGGAGTCCTACCAAGTTTTCTCTCATTAGCAATAATCTCAGTGGCTTTAGCCAACAAGAAAAAAATCAAAATCTGGTGTTAGAAAGATTTTGAAAAATCTTGGCCAACAGTAAATGAGTGGTTGCTGCTATCAGTGGAGAAGGCAGAAATCTCCTGGGATTTGCTTTCATTTATGACCTATTGTCTAAGCCAGGTCATCAGTACAGAAATTAGCATCAAGGTTAACTAAACTTGTTTCACGTGGTTCAATTTTGGGCATTTTGCATTGGTACACAAGTGCATTCTGCTCCAGCCAGGAAGAAAATCAAGAAATATGCTGGAGAGCTGGGGGTGTTCCCCTGGAGAGGAGAAGGCTCCAGGGAGAGCTCAGAGCCCCTTCCAGGACCTGAAGGGGCTCAAGGAGAGCTGGAGAGGGACTGGGGACAAGGGATGGAGGGACAAAACAAGGGGAAACGGCTTCAAACTGAAGAGGGGAACTTGGTTTAGAGTTTAGGAAGAAATTCTTCCCTGTGATGGTGGAACCCTGGAAGTGTCCAAGGCCAGGTTGGACAGGGCTTGGAGCACCCTGGGATAGTGGAAGGTGTCCCTGCCCATGGCAGGGGGTGGGACTGGATGATCTCTAAGACCCTTCCAACTCACACCATTCCATGATTCCATGAAGAAACAGCTCCTCATAAGATATTTACAAGTATTTTGTGTGCCCTGATTGATTAGAACATATATGGCTTCTACATGATTTAATATTTGCAAGATGCAGTAAAAAACTCTCATTCTGAGACATGCTGTAAGAATTTGCCATTTAAGGGGGAGACTGTACAGGCAAAACCTTTTGAAACTGAAAATGAATTGTGATACTCGCCATGGGATTCCAGTTTGGATCATGCAAAACCAAAATGGACAGATATTCCTTTTCTCCTGGTACAGAAACCAATGAGAGGAAAGGGAGAGATGAAAAGATGTTTTTTCCCCAATAAGTAGTTGGAATTAAAACATTTTTCACTTTGGATTTCTACTCTTTCAGTCCTTTAAATGCTAATGTCAGAAACATCATCACTGGGGCATGTGACACAGGGAAAAGGTTGACTTACAGCTAGGCAAGAGTCCAGCTCCTCAGCAGCATTCTGCCAATTATGTGCCCTTTTAATTTAAGGATTTTCTTCTTCTTCTCCCCAGTTGACTTGGGATATTTTTGACTCCCATTTAATTGCCATTCAGGCTGCATTTCATACATATGCATACAGAAGGTATGCAGAAAGAAAAAATAAATAAATAACAGCAATTTTGAAGTGACTTCTACCAAAATTTTCTTATATAACAAAACCTTTTTCCACTCCATTCTTTTTACTGTTACTGAAACCTCAGATGAACAAGTCCCTGGGCAGGGTATTCCCAGACCCTAAGATGAAAGCCAGCCCCACACCATGGAGCAGGATGTCTCAACACACGTTCCAGCAGGCAGCAGGCCATGGAGCACTTCTACATGTGAGGAAAAAAAGAAGTTAACTTTGGCCAGTGTGGTGATGGTGCACACAATGGTTATTGACCAAGTGTGGAATTTATTGATAGTGTTTAGCAAGTGGTTTTGCCTTCAGCATGTCATGATCATAGAATGGCACTGTAAAGATAGAAACTCTAATTATTTAAAACACTAGCAGGCCTATTTATTTATTTTCAATTGTGGAGATACTGAACTTGAAGTCCAGGGCCTTTCAGAGTTGCCATGGCAACTGGACACTTTGATGGGTGATTATAGTGGTACCATTTTGGCATCAGGCTTGAACTTTGATTGCTATGGCAACGTCACAGCCATAACTTCTATTTCATTCAGCTCATACTTTGTTCCTGAGGAGCCTCTTTGCTTGCTGCTTGTGAGGAAGCTGAGAACTGTGTCAGCTGCATCAGAGAGGAGCTGTTAGGAGCAACACCAAATGGGCTTTCCCAGCTTAAAGAATACTCCACATCAAGGCACGATTCACTCAGTGCTCTCATTATCCCTGGGAAGGAGCTGAGCTTCTTGGCTGACGTAAATGGAGGTGGCTCCATTAAGGGCAGCAAAGTCTCTTGAATCCAAATTGGGCACCAGGGACAAAAAAAATCCCACATTTCTCTGGTTGAATATGCATTGATAGAGGTGAAGAATCCCTCTTGTCTAGTTTGGCATTCAAACAGTGAAATACAAGGAAATGGTAGGGATGACAGAGATCAGAGAAAGAGAGGAAGATTCAAAACCAGAAAAACAAATAAACAACAACAAAAGAAAAACCCTGGAAAAATATGTTTACCAGACAGTTTAGCTTTTTGAAATTCATATCAGCTTGGAGATTAAAAAAACCAAATTTGTCAATATTTATGGAGTTTTAGCATGAGAAAATTTATGCAGGTTTCTTCAGGTACAATGACAGGAGATTCACTTGAATTGTGGGAACAATAGAGAGATTCTGAAAGGCAGTTACTTCTTATAGGCAATAAGGAAGTGAAGGCTTTTTTTTTATTCACACAGAACAATCAGAAGGATAAATTTCTTATAATTTCTTGTTAAAATCCTATTCTTCACCAAAGGATGTTCCAGAGGCCAAACACTGCCATAAACACAAAACTCTGAAGAAATTTAATACAACAAAGTCCATTGAGGATTATTAATATAAAGACAGAATTTTCTTTCAGGAAGTCTCCAAACTGCAATTCACTGGAGACTGGGAGAGCACAGCTGAGCTTCTCCTAAACCCTTCCATGAACAAGTACCAGTGCAAAAGGGATGCTGATCTTGGTGAGACTTGGGTCTGGTTGCTTGTGGCCATCCTCATGCTCTTGGACTCACTATTCCGTGAAAGGGTAAATAGATATATAAGGGTGTCTTCAGAAAAATCACAGAATGGCTTGGAGGGACCCAAGTTAATCTTATCCCAACTCCCCTGCCATGGACAGGGACGCCTTTCACAAGATGAGTTTGCTCAGAGCTCCATCACACCTGGCTTTGCACACTTCCAGGGATGGGATATCCATGATTTCTTTGGGCAACATGTTCCAGTGCCTCGCCACTCTCACAGTAAAAAAATATATTTCTTCATTATGTCAAAGGTAAACCTACCTTATTTCAGTTTAAAACCATTTCTCCTTGTCCTGTCACTGTGAGCCTTGTTAAAAAAAATCTCTGTCTTCCTTATAAGCCCCCCTTCATTTTTGGAATATCTGGAATAAAGTTTCCCCAGACTCTTCCTTTATTCAGGATGAACAACCCCAATTCTCTCAGTCTCACATCACAGCAGAGGTGCTCCAGCTCTCTGAGCATCTTTGTGGCCCTTTTTAGGATCTGCTCAGACAGTTCTAAGTTGTTCGTGTCCTGGGGACCCCAGAACTGGATGCAGAGTCAGCATCCAGAGTTTGGTGTTTAACAAAAAGGACATTTATACACTATGAAGCACAGGTGACAATCTGTAACTCCTGAAGGTGACACATCTCACAACCAGTCACTCCTTCTGACATCTATCTTGCAGCATTAAGTAAATGCACTGACATACTGATTTTGCTAAAAAAGTTCAAGCACAAAAAGTGATGAGTTGGAATAATTATAATGCTTAAAAGTCTGCTCAGACTTTCTTAATTTATTACATCAATTTCAGTTTGCACTGCTCAGAAAAAAAATTGTCTAAATCCATCAGCAAAGAGCAGGACTTTCAATGAGTTGCAAAAGAGAAAAATATGCAATAATTTAACAGGCTTGATAATATTACTCATCTGTATCTCAGTGTAGTTATTTCTAGAACTGAACTCACCTCTCCCTGGTACAAGTATGTGAATAAATTGTACCTCTATATAAATAAATAAAGAGATGGCAGCACTGTGTGGGCTGCAGTAAAGGATTATTCATCTATCACAGAATGTCTGCCAGATGCTTTGGAGCATTAGATCCACCTGTGTATTTTAGCATCCAAAACTTTGATGTTTACAGGATTTTATCTGTTCTGCTCAGCTCAGACTCCAGAGTCCAACACCAATACTTAAAATGATCTGGAGATTTGAAGCTCCTCATGAGTGTTAAAGGTCATCACTACAACCTGAAATGTGCTGGGCTGAAATCTTTAGTTCAATGTGAAATTGGACAAGGAGGATGCTCAAAGTACAGCTGTGTTGGGCCTGGGTGTGTTCTGTATTTATGTTTATGAACCCAGCACCCCAACCTGCTCCTTCACCAACCCCACTGAATTTAAGGAAATAAGAGACACCCAGGGGTGTTAACCACCCGTAACCTTCAAGCACCTTCAAGCCCTGCAGCAGGAGACAAAGCTTTTTGCTAGGACCTGGTCCTCAGAGATTTGTGATTGTCCTGGATTGCCAAGCAAATTGTATTCTATTTGCCATCTGTATGGCAGCTGTCTTCTGTTCAGTGGGCAGTTTTCCTTATCTCTTCCACACCCAATCCTCTCTCAGGGGAGACACCTGCTGATAACAGCCATTGAATGTCACTGCATGGTTGATAAGAGCTACAGCATCCCATTGGGAGATGTGAGCCCAGAGGGAGGAGCCAAGCATTCCTGCCTGGATATAATCTGGAGATTCTGGAACACCAGCACAGCTTCTCCACTGGATTCCCCAGAGGAACAACAGCTGCCTCTTCCCCTGGATCTTCAGAGGAAGAATACATCCTTCTACAGGATCCCTGCTCCAGCAGAACCACCCCTGACACTGCAGGAGGGCTGAGCCACAATTCCAATGGGACTGCACCCAGCACCCTGACCCACAGGGTGTCAGGTTGTGTTCTGACTCTGTCAGTGTTGTTCTAGTTTGCTGCATTGTTTATTTTCTCTTTTCATTTTCTTCCCTAATAAAGAACTGTTATTCCTGCTCTCATATCTTTGCCTGAGAGCCCCCCTCCCCCCTTAATTTCAAATTTAGAACCATTTGGAGTGAGGGGGTTTACATTTTTCCATTTCAGGGGAGACTCCTGCCATCCTTAGCAGACACCTGTCTTTTCAAACCAAGACAGTGATCTTTTCAAAATGCTGAGAAAAGAAGATAACAAGTGCTACTGAAAAACACCTATCTGTTAAGCACAGCAAGAAAAGCACACTTAGTAGAAGGTGCAGGAGAAGGACAAAAATGAAGTGTTCATGCTTGTAATCCTTGTTTAAAAAAAAAACCAAAAAACCACAAAAGAGTTAAAATAACACCAAACTCCAAACCATCATGACTATTTAGAGTTCCGAGAATTCTGCTTTTGACAAAACAGTGAAGGACAGGAACCAAAGTTGCCAAAGCTTGAATTAATTAATGAGTGTCTGGAGTTTCAGCCTTTATTCGGTCTCATTTTTTATTTCTAATGAAAGAAGTTGCATTTCAGCTGGGGGGCTGAAGTACAGCTTCCTTCCAGGAAAACAAAAGTGGTAATCACACTTAGATAGTTTGTCACTGATAAAGCTGTGAACCCTTGGCACAAAGCCTCTCTGTGAGACACTCAGGCTCTTTCTCTGCCTCAGGTCAAAGGCTGTTGCCTGATGCTCATCAGTTACTTCACTTCCATGTACTCCATTCTCCCAGCTGTGATAATGGGAATCATGTGTTATTCACAAGCTTTGTGTTTTATGTATGGGAAGAGCTGTCTGTGTTTTTTACTTCCTTATTGGGGCAAAAGATGTTGATTTTGTTCCTTTCAAAAAGACAGGTTTTCAAAGTGACAGATGGCCTCACTATTGTCAGTTGTCAGAGGCTTTTGATCAGAAGTGAAGCAGAAGAAATGTATAATGGATTTATCAGGTGTGCTCTAAAAAGCCTCAGCAGAGTAACACTCCTTAATCAAAAGCACAAAGGAAAATATCACTTTTTTTTTTTTTGAATGCACGTGTGACTCTTCACAGACATGAAAAATGTGGGCTGTTCTGCAAAATGGAGTTCATCTTTTCAAGACGGGTACAGATTTTCAAGGTTGTGCTTCTTATTGAAGACTATGAAGTGTCAATTTAAAAAAAATCACTAAAAAATGCTTCCTTGTCAGGGAAAAACACCTGAGTCAGCCACTCCTGCAAATATTCATAGAATTATGGAATGGCTTAGGTTGTAGGGGACCTTAAAAATCACCACATTCCAATCTCCTGCCATGAGCAGGGACATCTTCCACTGTCCCAGGTTGTTCCAAGCCTCAATGTCCAACCTGGCCTTGGACACTTCCAGGGATCCAGGGGCAGCCACAGCTTCTCTGAGCACCCTTTGCCAGGGTCTCCCCACCCTCACAGGGAAGGATTTATTCCTAATCTCTACTTTAAACCTATTCACTTTCAGTTTAAAACCATTAAAGCTATTAACTTTAATTTTTTTTCTTTTGCTTTGACCTTTCCCACACAGTTTTTGTACATGATATTGGTGCCTGCCATGGGGCTGCCATCATCCCCCAAATCCCAGCTCAGGAGATCAACTTTGTTGGGTATTTCCTACCATGCACAAATTACGAACGGAGCATCAAGAAGAGAAAAGCACACAGCAAATATTTCTTGGCTGGCACACATTGTGGACAGCAAGGGTCCATTCTCTACCAAGTCAAAGATTAATGCACTCATGACCCTAAAAGTGGCTGCTGGCCAGGCCTGTTTGCCCCTTTGTCCTGTTGATTTGCCATCTTTCAGTTCTCTGTTTCTTCCATGATGGCTTTGATATCTCCTGATGTCCACTCTTTTCTGTCCTGGAATGCCTACGTACCACTGGCTCAAAAATGTAACTTCTCTCACATGGCTTTGACACACAGACCTTCCTCTCACATCTCAAAATCATGTTCCCAGCATCTGCTGCACCAAACTGGGCCAAATGGGGTCACACAGATATAACCACGGGCTGTGGGTTACAAGAGAGGGGAAGAGAAGGGATGTGGGGAGTTTATCCAGCTCTAACTGGACACAGCTCTGACTAAAAAACCGAGTTTCAGAATTTACTACATGTTGGAAGAAGAGGCTGAGTGGTTTTCTTCAAGCCCTAGAGTGTTTAGATTACCAAAACCTACAGGAAATGGACTTAAAGTTCATGATGCACAAACAGTTCATCAGAAGAAAACACATTTGAAAGCAAGGCTCTTAATTATCTTTCAGGAACTACAAAACAAAATGAAACAACTGAAAACAAATAATAGATCAAAAAGAAGAGGGTATTAGTAATTCTCAAAAAGCCAGTTCACTTTCCACTGAATCTGAAAAATTACATCAATAGAATTTGCAATCAGAATAACCCAGGATGATGTTCCAGCAAAGCAACGAAGAGCATCTGATCTGATCTGATTCCTGCCAAGGATGTGCTCATAAATAAATGCAGAAGTGGTGGCATAAATCTCTCATGAATGTCTAAAACAGGATTGTAGCACCCAAACCTAAGCAAAAAATACATAGAGTGCCTGACATCTCAGCAGGACCTGTTCAGTGCAGCAAGTGAGGAACAGAAAAAACTCCTTACAATCAAGAATTAATTGACTTTTAGGAAGAAATTAATCCCATTGAGGGTGGCGAGGCCTTGGCACAGGCTGCCCAGAGGAGCATTTTACTCACCAAAAAACCAGAATCCAGAGGAAATTGTCTAAAAAATTAGCAAAACTTGAAGAGAATGACTGAAGACTTACAAAATTAAGGATTACAAGCACTAAATTAACCCTTTTACAAGATTAATATATCCTCTATTTGTGTTTAGGAATCCCTGAGAAGCACAGCACTCATTCTGCTCCTCTTTCATGATTCATACATTCCTTTCTGGTTTAGGGTTTTTTTTTTAATTATTTGTTTGGTTTGGGGTTTTTTTGTTTTGCTTTTTGTTTGTTTGTTGGGGTTTTTTGTTGTTGTTGTTGTTGGTTTTTCTTTGTGGGGGAAGTAAGTAATACATGACACCAAATATTTTGTGTATAAAGAGAATGTCTTAGTATCATTTTCTTCAAGCAATTAATGGAGAAGATTCATCTTCTGTGGGTCTGGAACAAAACTGAAATTTGAAAGAAATTATGAGGAACTAAAAAAAAATTTAAAAGGGTAAAAATAAAGGGTTTGTGCTCAGCTTTTTAAAACCCCTGTGATTCCACTGGCTGGATAATACAGGGAGTTGTTCCATGCTCCTTCCTATAAGTAGGTACTGAAGGAAAAACTACCATCCTGGAGCTTCTTGTTATAATTTTTCTGCCAACTTTGCTTATCCGTAGCTGAATCAGCAGAGATAACAGCTCCACAGTCGCTCCTGTGAAGATTTTGATAACTTAGCTCAAAGCTTCCTCATGAGGAATTTATTTGTGGCTGGCTGATTCTTGGGTTAGAACAGAATGCTGTCCTCTGATAAGCAGCCTACAGTGGTAAAAAAAACCTCCTGGATAAGGTGAGTACTTTGTGTTTTAAACCAGTGGTGGGAAAGAACAAATAGGGAAAAAAAAGTGGTATTTTAATAAATTTATTGGGATAAATTTAGCCATATTGCACTGGAGAGGTCATCATCATAGAATCATTAAACAGCTTGGGTTGGAAGGGCCCTCAGGGAATATCTGGTCCCAGTTTTTCACCTGGACAGGAATTGACAGTCAGTGGTGATCTGGCTGGTGATATTGATGGTTTTACAATAACGATCTAATATCAGGCTAATCATACCCTGAAATGGTTGTTCTGCTAAGGGAATAATTGAAGCCCAGGTGGATATATTGATAGTGAAAATTTTTACTCTGTGGACATGTGAAGGAAAATGAAGCTCAGCCTTAATGTCCTGATTGATTAATCCAGCAGGAAGGCACTTCCCAACCTGAACAGCCCAGGGAAGTTGTTTTCCCAGGCTGTCAGGGAAATGAACCTCATACTAATATAATATAATATAATATAATATAATATAATATAATATAATATAATATAATATAATATAATATAATATAATATAATATAATATAATATAATATAATATAATATAATATAATATAATATAATATAATATAAGAAACAAAATGGTAATATAACAATAATTAATATAATAATATTATAATAATTACTATATATCAATATCTAGAATAGATTAATACATAATAATTATATAGATATATAATAATTATTAAAATAATCATACATACATATATGTATATATGCATATATATAGTTATATACATTTATAATTATAATAATAATATTTACATAAAATATATAAATCATAAATATTTATAAATATGAATTTATCTTAATATATAATATTAATTATATAAATAGAGAATGATATACATATTAATTTACATATTAATATGCATGCTAATATATATTAATATATAGTGTAATGTATTATATAATTATATAAATAATAATATATGTATATATACATATATGTATAAGTTAATATGCATACATATAATGTTATATATTATATAAAGTATAAATAATAATAATGTTAATAATTAAGTAATGATAAAAATGGATAATAATAATGATATAATGGATAATGATATATAATAATAATATATAATAATAAAGAATAATATAATAATAATGAACCTCATAACACTGAACCTGACGCGGTTGCCCTGATGGAGAGGCTCACTCAGGGATGGCTGTGCACAGCCCCTGGTGTTTTTGTGCTCGGGTGATCAATGGTAGCTGTGTGCTTTGGAGAGGGCAATATCTCAACTCCAGCTGTGCTGCTCAGCTGCAGAGACGGAGCAGCTGATCTTCTCACAGGGATTCTCCTCATTCTCTCACAAATATCAGCAATACAAAACTTTCCTGTTACCTTTGGGGATTTCTCCTTACGGGGTGTGGAAGGTTCAGGGGTTTGGGCACATGGGAGGTGTGAGTGAGGGACAAAAAGCAACACCCAGTCAATTTTACTTGCTAATATAACATAACCTTAACCCCTTTACATAAATTCCACGTATGTAGTCAGTGGGTGAATCCACACCAAACCCAAAGTCTTTTTTGTGATTAACTGATTTCCAAAAATGGTTCTTCCCCTGTGAGTGTCTCACTCCCTTCTCTGGCCTCCTGTGGAGCACTCAGCATAGAAATTGTTCTCTGCCTCAAAATCTCTCTTCTTTGGTGATTAAAACAACACTTACAGTTAGAAAACCTGAACAGTTCTTGTGGATGTGTCATTTAATTCAGTCCTGCCTCCAAAGTCAGAATTTATTCTGTTTCTGGAGAAAATGAGAAATTGTGGGAGGTACTTCTTGGGGATAATGTTCTTGAATGGCAACTTCTTGCCTAACCTAAATATTCCCATAATACTGCAGGAAAATTCAGGAGGCAAATTTGAAAACTCACATCACTTGTGAGCCCCAGAATGAAAGAGCTTGGTGAGGAGAGTTGAAATACTTGCTGAAATTTGTATTCTTTTTTAATTCATCATCTATTCACATGGGAAACTCACATATATTTGCCCTCCCAAAATTAAAATTCCTTACAATAGGTTTTTTCAACTTCTTTCATCTCTCTTCCTTTTCTGATCCTTATTTACCCCTCAAGAATCTCAAGTACCAACATCCTTTAAGCCTGAAACAAAGATTCATGAGTAAAAAACCCACTCAATTCATAAGTCACTGACATAAATCAAAAACCTTGGAGACGAATCTCTTTGAAAATCAAAAGAAAGAGAGAAACTTGATTTTCACACAGTGTTGGGTTTCATTTTGGAAATGTAAAGGTGATCAAAAAGTTGTCCAGATCTAAAATAAGCCATGAGCAAAGTGCACATCCCCTCCAAACACTTGCTGGATAAACAGTTTTTCAAGCTGAGAAGAGGAGGGTGAATTAAGAGATTTACAAATTTGGATAAACTTCAGGCAAAAGTGAACTTCCATAATCCAAATTATTCCATAATTCATCTGCAATGCTTGTATGGCTACACTGTTTGCTTCTGAAATTTGTTCTTTTTAGTGCTGGCTTTCACTGCACTGAATTTCTCAATCCACCCTGTATCTCTTTCAAACCTAACATATTTTTCTTGTCTGTGCCTCAGCATCTTACTACATGTTTCCTTTTCAGCTGCTACATTTCATTTCTACATCTGAATTTATGGTCCATTGTTTCCCTTTAACCTTTCTGCTTGGACACTGAGGATCCCTGTGCTGCAGTTCCTTCTTGTGAGTAAACAGCAGCATGAAACAAAGGTCAGCTCAGTGATGCAGGCTTGTATCCTCCTCAGAGAGCAGTCTCTGCTCTGATGGAGATTCCCTTTGGGATGATAGATCCACTCCAGGTATAGTGCTGGAGAGGCTGGAACCAGCAACCCTTTCTGAATTACTGATTCCCATCGTGTTTATCCCTGGAAAGAACATTATTCACATGCGCAGCAAGGCTGAGCTGGCCCTCAGCTCCTCAGAGACGCAGCATTTATCCCAAAGGCAAGAAGCAGGATCAGTGCTCTGGGTAGCTGAGCCTGTAGGAGCAGTAAATTCATCACCCTTGCTTGTGTTCCCATGTGGATGCAGTTTGTGCCATCAGCTCTCTGGGGTCTCCAGCACATGAAGGACCTGGAACTGCTGGAGTAACTCCAGAGGATGCACCAGGATGATCCCAGGGATGGAGCAGCTCTGCTGTGGGGAGAGGATGCGAGAACTGGGATTGTTCAGCCTGGAAAAAAGGAGCTTGGGTTGTTTAGCCTGGAGAAAAGGAGACTCAGGGCTGCCCCCATCACTCTCTGCAGCTCCTGAAAGGTGCCTGTGCCCAGCTGAGGCTGGGCTCTTTCTCCAGCAGCACTGACACAACCAGAGCACACAGCCTCAAGCTGCACCAAGGGAAATACAGGTTGGATAGCAGGAAAAAGTTTTTGCAGAAAAAGTGATAAAGTTCTGGAATGGCTGCCCGGGGAGGTGGTGGAGTCCCCATCCCTGGGTGTGTTTAACAAAGCCTGGATGTGGCACTGGGTGCCAGGGTTGAGTTGAGCTGTTGGGGCTGGGTTGGACTCGATGATCTTGAAGGTCTCTTCCAACCTGGTCATTCTGGGAATTCTGTGAAAAGAGAAGCTTTTGGGTGACCTCATTGTGGCCTTCCAATGCCTAAAGGGAGTCTGCAAGGAAGAGGGAGAGAGACAGTTTACAAGAGTATGGAATGACAGGACAAGGGGGAATGGCTTCAAACTGACAGAGAGGAGGTTTAGATTGGATATTGAGAAGAAATTCTTCTCTGTGAGGGTGGGGAGACCTTGGCACAGGGTGCCCAGAGAAGCTGTGGCTGCTTCTGCATCCCTGGAAGTGTCCAAGGTCAGGTTGGACATTGAGGCTTGGAGCAAGCTGGGACAGTGGAAGGTGTCCCTGCCCATGGCATGAGCTAGAACTGGATGATCTTTAAGGTCCCTCCCAGCTCAGGGCATTCCATGATTTTATGACTCTTCTATGATTCTGTGAGTCGATGATCACAACTGTTAGAAATTCTTCAAGGTAATTCTGTCAGCACACCAATACTGAGTGCACTCTGCACAGGGGTCAGTCATATCAGAATGCTCCTCCTGTCCTGAAATACAAGGTTAAAGATAAAAAAATTATCAGTAGTACCAGGCTCTTGTCTATCTGTACTTTTCTACTACTAACTGTAATGTCTGCTTTGCCTAAACACAGCAGAATCAAGGAATCAGAGAATGTCCTGAGCTGGAAGGGACCCACAAGGATGAGCAAGTCCAACCCCTGCCCTGCACAAGAAAACCTGAAAAATCCCACCTAATGCTTGAGAGAGTTGTCCAAGTGCTTCTTGATCTCTGTCAGGCTTGGTGCTGTGACCACCTCCCTTGGGAGATTTTCCACAGTGAACCTTTTCCTAATATGCCACCTAAACCTTCCCTGACAGGGCTTAATGCCATGTGGAATTTATGGCTGGGCACAGACAGATTTCTGACCTTCACAATTAATTTTCACCCTCTCCTTGCATCTCTAAGTGAATCTTTGTTGTCACTTCTTCACTGTTTCATTGATAGATATTTCACCTTTTACTTTTCCTATTCCCCTCCATGGTATAAAGCAAAGGACATCATTTTTTTTTTCCTGTTTCATATTTTTCCCTCTGTTTGGTCCAGATGGAGAATTTCATAGCAATCCTAAATGACACAGGAAACAGTTCTGCCTGACTGACTCAGTCTTTGCATAACAGGAGCTGTACTGGGAATCTTCACTTTAATGCATAATTGTGGTAATCCAAAGGCATTCTCAGCAATGTGTATTTTCTTGTGTATGAAACACACTTGAAGCTGTTGATTGATGCACTTAGAATTGCTTCATGCACCATCTGTGTCCATCTGTGCACATTTGAACACTGTTTAAAACCCTCACTCCATCACCAGTACATTAGAGAAGTGGTATTTCTGCTAATAGAGTGTATTAATAAAGACCAAATGATGTCTCACTTCATTCAGCCCTATCAAACACATTCATTGTATGATCTGTTGAAAATTAGAAAAGTCTCACTTAACATATGTCAATGTTTCAAGCACCAACTCTCATCATTCTCACTAAAATTATTGCACTGAATGACTGACTTGTTTTGGAAAAATCCAGAAGCAGCAGTTAAAAACTAAACTATTAAAAAACTGAAAGCATTTTTAGAAAGAGAAATGTTTAGAAGTTTTTCTCCCCTTTTTAATATACCTATTTTGGTCTAACAGGAAATTTGACCAAAAACTTTGGAAGTTGTCTCAAAAATTCATACAGAAATATTCTTCAAACAGAACTCTTTTAACCCAGGCCTTCTCATTTACATAATAATTTGCATAAATCCCAGAACATACCAAGGATGCTTTCTTTCACTAATTATCAGTTCCTTGCCAGTGAACATAGGCATCTGGGATTTTGATAGGAATAAAATGACTTTAAAATCATTACAAATACAAAATTATTTTAAATATAGCCTGCCCTAACAGAGATCCTCAGAACCTTGCTGGCATCTCACACAGAATCATAGAGTCATAAAATCATGGAATCATAGAGTTATAGAATTTTGGAGTCATAGAATCACAGAGTCATAGAATCATAGGGTCACTGAGTTATAGAAATCATAGTCATAGAGTCATAGAAAAACGGAATCATAGAGTAACAGAGTCACAGAGTTATAGAATCATGGAATCATAGTGCTGAGACACTGGAACAGTTTTCTGGAGATATTTTGGCTGCCCCATCCTGGAAATTTTTCTGACCAGGATGAACGGGGCTTGGAGCAACCTGCTCTAGTAGAAAGTGTCCCTGCCCATGGCAGGGGTAGAACTGGGTGTTTTTTAAGATCTCTTCCAACCCAGACTATTCCCTGATTTTATGATTTTGCCATCCATCAACCTTGCATGGATATCTGGAATGACACCAGAGGACTTTCTGAGGACAACAGAACCGAGTCCCTTGTGAGAAAGTCCAGTGCTTACCTCAAAATACATCTCTCTGAGAAGCTGAATCACTCTCTGAAAACCACAGATAGCAAAAGGCAGCTCTGCCCTGACTGCGAGGGCCCAGACCTGCACGAGGATGCCCAGCACTGATGTCTCCCTCTGTCAATTGTCTTTCATCCAGGGAGACAAAGGTGAGACAAATTTTTTTCACATTCTCTGAAAAAAATTCTTTCATCCAAGATTTTTCGCCTGGGAAGCTGAGAAGCCTCAGAGAAAATGAAAACAGTTCTTATCTCATTTGCTTCTCCTGTGTTGTGCTCACATGTGGAATGTCTTTGGAGATTGTTTCACTGGATTCTGCTGTGAGTTGTTTTGACTCAATGGCCAATCAGGGCCAAGCTGTGTTGGAGCTCTAGAAAGAATCACAAGTTTTCATTATTATCTTTTTAGCATTCAGTAAGTATCCTTTCTGTATTCTTTAGTATATTTTAGTACAGTATTCTTTATTATAATATAGTATTATAAAGTAATAAATTAGCCTTCTGAGAACATGGAGTCAGATTCATCAGTCCTGCCTTCATCAGGACATTCTCTGCAAATACAACAAGAGGGAATGAATATGACTCAGAACTTCATGTCATTAAGTTCAGCAGAAGTTGTTTATCTGGACCATTTTTCATGATGGACTCATTTTAGTGAGTCTTAATTCCAGGTAAAATCCCATAACTTAAAAAAAAAAATAAAAATCGAAAACACCATCCACAGATATAATGGGATTATCACCAGACAGGGATTCTTTGCCTTCCTAGACATAAGCCAGGGGCGGCTCCAGCTGAATATTTCAGAAGGATTCCTCAGATGTGCATTTCATTAACTGCATAATGCCACCTCTTAGTCCTAAATCTGGATTTTTTTCCCTCGACACATGGAGCTCTCAATGCACCCTGCATTTCTCTGTGCACAGAGCTGCTCCCTTCTCAGGAAAGCTCATTTCCCAACAACCCCAATTACTGTCACCTCCTTTTACTTGACATTAATTGCAAGACAAGCAGAACTAGCTGTACTTAGGCCTGCCACGCTGATCTGCAACTGATTTAACAGCTGCATTTTTGCTTGTTGTTCAGTGCAGCACTACAGAAAACAGCTGTGGTGCTATTAGTTTAGGGGGAAGAAAAGCTTTAATTTCATATTTTATTTTAAAAAATCCTATCTAAGACATATTTCTAAAGAATCCTGTCTGAGACAAAATGCTTGTTGGAAATCAAGAAGTACAGGCAGCATCTCTCATGTATGTACATAATCAGCAGATTTTGTTTTTTGGGGGTGGGTCTTTGGTTTCTTTCTTGATTATAATAATCTTGAGGAAACTGATTAACCCAAAGTAAGTGATTTCAGTCTGAAAATGCTTATAAGGAGGGAAAGTGAGGAGGCATGAACCATTTTTGCTAGTCTTCAATATAAATATTTTTTTAGAAAAATAATTCTGCTATCTTTTGCTCAGCTTTGAGAAGGCAAGAACTAATATTTTATACCAGTGATATAATTATTTCTATACCTATGTTTATATGCATTGAGTCCCAGGCTGAACTGTCCTCATCCTGCTGACTTTCAAAGGGTCAGCACATCTCAGGAACTTAGAAAATCTGCGCATAAAACCAGACTTAAAGTTTCTTCTCTATAAACAGGAGATGGACCCTGAAGTTGAATCCATGGTTCTGCTCAGACACAGTCAACATCCCTGACCTCTGTGTGCCTCTGTCTTTGCCTCTGTCTCTGGGTTAATCAGGACTTTAATATCATCTGTACCACACTATTTTAATGTATTCAAACAATTCCATGGGAGTAAAGTCCAGGCATTTCCTCAGGGGGCAGGGAGTGGGAGCTGGCTCTGGTTTTAATTCCAGTAATTGAGTTCATTACCCATAGCTGTCTTTTGAGCACAAACAGGGTAGGAAGGCAACATGACCCCCTGGGAGAGGAAAGCTCCAGGAGTCTGATGTCTGAGATGATTTTGTTCCTAATCTGCTTCAGAAAAAAAGGCTCTTCACCTCGGACATCCTTTATCTTGTCATCTCATTTCAAGTATTTTTAGTGCCAAAACAAGGTCTGTCCTTCATTGTATTTTATAATACTTGAAATGATGTGTTTCCCATCTGAGCTGGAATATACATAAAGTGCTGATATAGAACACCAGGTTATGATTTCACACCATGATAGGGGTCTTTCCACTTAATTCACTGGTTCTGGTATTTACATATGAATTTCTCATATAAGGACTCATTATTTCCACAAAGAAACTGACTGTTTGGGGAAATTAAAATTGTAATTGGGTTTCAGAATTCTGGGACATGTCAGGTGGATTTTTTTCTCTAACAATGTCTAGGACCTGAAGATTACCCCTCCCTAAGGGGTCACTGGTGAGCTATAACTGCTTTTAACTCACTCAGGGATGGTGAAGTTCCAGACTGAAGTCATTTAAAATCCTCCTGGGCATCCAAATCCATCTTTACCTTTGTGGTGGGTTTGCATGGCAAGGTCATGGCAGAGAGGTGAATAAAGAGGTGGCTTCTGGGAGGAGCTGCCAGGACCTTCCCCTCTGTCCCTGTTCTGGGTTGTAAGATATGTGTGCATTCTATTTCCCATCTGTCAGAGGTGGGGCAGTTCTCTCCTGTCCATGGGGCAGTTTTCTTTATCTCTCCCACAGCCAATCCTCCCTCCAGGAGATCTCTGCTGTCCATGGCCACTGAGTGTCCCTGCAGGGCTGATCCAATTCCAGCAGCCCATGGGGAGATGCTGCGCCCAGGGGAGGAGCCAAGCATTCGTACCTGGATCCAATCTGAGCCTGGAGCAGCACAGCAGCCTTTGCCCCCTGCATTGCCAGAGGAGCAGCTTTCTGCTGCCCTGCATTGCCAGAGGGAGCCCAGGCCCATCTGCAGCAGCCCTGGAGCTGCAGAGGAAAACTCCCCCCTTGTGCAGGATCCCTGCTCCAGCAGCAGCACAGCTGGCACTGCAGGAGGGCTGAGCCCCCATGGGATGGGGCTGTGCCACCCCCTGACACACAGGGGGCAGGGCATGGTCTGACTCTGGCAGTAGTTTGTGTTCTTGATTGTACTATTACATTTGTATTTTTAATTTTCCCAGTAAAGAACTGTTATTCCTACTCCCGTATCTTTGCCTGAGAGCCCCTTAATTCCAAAATCATAATAATTCAGAGGGAGGGGGTTTACATTTTCCATTTCAAGGGAGGCTCCTGCCTTCCTTAGCAGACACCTGTCTTTTCAAAGCAAGAGAGTCCCACAGAGCCAATTCCAGCCATGAGATGCTCTCAACTGATTTCAGCAGGTGCCAGCATCTGCAGTGCAGGGATCCATGAGCAATTTGCAATCAGAAGGAGATAAACCCTTTTAAGCATGATTCCTCTGATGCAGTAGCAATATCTATCCTTCTGCTGATTTGATCTGCTCTCAATAAAACTTATTTCTCTCTTCTGATGCTGAGGAGACTCTCAGCTGAAGATGTTTACATTGTAGACCTTTATAAATGGTCAGGCACTAGCCTATATTTACAATCTGGATGTTCACCAACTGATTCAGTCTGAAACATGAGACTTCCTGGCTCTTAAAGTCCATCTTATGAAATTAGAATTACATGTAAAGAGCACGGCTTGTAGTCAGGCAAGGGAAACTGAACAAAGCAACTTGTGCTCCTGGAGCTGCCTTTGTATGGGGAATTTTGTGACTACATTTCTGAAAGACATATCAGACACTCAGCTTCCTGGAGGTTTTGCCAGCCTTAAATAATTTCAGCCCCCCTGAATTTCTGAATTTCAGCATTTCTTGATCCACCAGCTGCTCCACGTTTCCAGTGCACCCACAGATGCACATCCATCTCTCACTGCATACACCTAAATGAATTGGATTTTAATATGAGCAGGGGGAAGTACTATAAAACCAAACAAGATTATGTTACAGGAATTAAATCAGATTACATCTCAGCTCCCCAAGTCGATGGGAGAATAGAGGGAGGGACTGTGTTAATTAAAAAAGATGATGTTTAGACATGCATTCATGGCTATGAATGGCTGAGAGCAGATATTAGCTGAGGTCACCATTGAACTGACTGCTGAGCTTGGAAGGGGAGGTGCAAAATGACAGGTGAAAGAAAAATGCTCTTCTTTGGGCTTGGCTCGTAGGGATGAGCGGCTGTCACACCATTGTGGTGGTGGAATGTCTTTTTTAGAGCACCCACAGTGAGGGATTTGCTACAGACTGGGATTTTAGAGGGTGTTGTCACCACCCCAAGCTGGCCTTACATGACCAGTGTCACAGACACGTTTTATGAAAAATCCTTTCCTTAGCATTTTTTCTCCTGAGAAGCTGAGAGGCCTCAGGAACCAAATGTAAACAATAATTATCAATAATTAACAATAACAGGTGCATCTTTGATTGGTCTCACGTGGTTGTTTCTAATTAATGGCCAATCACAGTCCAGGTGTCTCAGACTGTGTGGTCAGTCACAAGATTTTATTATCATTCCATTTTCATTCCTTCCTTTCCTTTCAAGCCTTCCGATTTCTTCTATTTCTTTCTTCTATTCTTTTAGTATAGTTTTAATATATCATTTTCTTTTAATATAATATATATCATAAAATAATAAATCGGCCTTCAGAAACATGGAGTCAAGATTCTCATCTCTTCCCTCATCCTGGGACCCCTGCAAACCACCACAAACCACCACAGACTGCCTGGTGCTGGCAGATTGTTGCAGCACTTTCAGATTTTACATTCTAACGAGAGAAAATCTCTCATACACAGCTCAGACAGACTCTGACTGCCCATTGCCATGCACAGGCACTGAGGTAAATTTGCAGAGGAATGATAATCCCTTATCTTCCCAACCCTTAACCCTGGTGTCTCTCCAGCCTCCTCAATAAAGCAAATTATGCAAATTTTGCATGGTTTCCCATCAGAACAAAAGTATGATGGGCCTCCAGCCTCCTGGTGCTGCAGTAAACCCAGACCTGGCGAAGGAAAATCAAAGCAGAGAGAGAAAGAGAGGAGTTTTTACCAAGAATCCTCCCTCAAGTCAGCCTGAAAGCACATTTAGCTGCCTGTAGCATTTCCTTTTGACAAAGAAAAAAGTAATAATCATCCCCAGCTGTGACCCTAGCAATAAACACATTCCTATTGTCGTTCTCAGGCCATAAACCCACAGTTTCTCTGCTGGAAACAAAGAGTCGTTCAGGTGCCAAGCATGAAGGGCTGTTATTTGTACAAAAATTGCACTTTTAGGGGAAGTTCACAATCACTCCAAGAAGTCTGTGTGCTTTCAAGCAGTGTGAACCCAGCGTTCCCAGCAGTCTGCACATCATCGAGTTTGTGTTGACTTCTCTGCAGCCACAGAAGACACAGAGTTTAAAATATTGTTGTGTTCTTCCAATTCAATTTACCAGCTTCTGCCTCAGATGGCTCACCTGCTGTGGACCTAATTCTGCTTCCAGTTATACAAGAGTAAACCAGCAGGAAAAGCTCTCTCCAACCCTCAGTTATATATTGGAGGGAGGAAAGAAGAAGCTGTACAGGTTCCCTGTGTCACAAGGACTGTACAACAACACCAATCCTCCTAAGAGCTAAAGAAAAGGGTTCCAAGAAACCATGAAAATAATACACATTTTTTTTTCTTTGATTCCAGCAAAAAATATTGGCCTACTGGACCCTAAAGGGGACTTACACAGGGGTTTATGGAAATTCATTAGGTGTTCCATTATTCATTCCTTTTAATTTCGAAGAATAATAATCATTATTGTGATAATGCTGTTATGACCCAGAATATCAGTTGGTCTTAGAGAACAAAAAATAGTCTGAAAAGAGCCAAGAATGGTCTGAAAGAATATGATTTATCTGAAAATACTGTGTAGAGGTCTGTACTTGGTTGTTTCTCTCAACTCTTTCAGAATCACTGGGAAATAAGGATTTGTTGGGGATGATTAATCTCATGTTGAAATAAGTGTCTGCAATAAGTCAAAGGAATCATCTGTTTCTCTGTGTTACTCATAGCAAGAAATTCAGCTCCTGCTGAGCCATATTCATCAACAATGCAGATATCTCACTTTATGGGAGATATTTAATCATGGGGTCAGACTGTAAGGTTATACTTCCACAGAGAGAAAAATAATTGATATTTTGAGGTAAGATTTCTATCCTTTAAATGGAGGTTCTTGCAGGTTTTGTGCTGCTGTGCATCAGCAGAATTTGCTCATCTTGAAAGTTTTTATGGGATGATGGGCATGGACACAGTGAACAAGAAATTGACTTAGAAAACTGAGTTTTACCCATCTCTGCTTACTATGAAAATCATCCTATCAATTTTTGCTCTTCCTGTGGCCAGTAATTTTTCCATCCAGATAAATCTGCATGTCTTTTTTGAGACAAAATCCCAGTTTCACTGGATTTCTGCATCTGTGGAGGCTGACTGGAAGGAGTGGGCCCTTCAGGATTCACTTTGAACTGAGTGCAGCTTATGTACAGTTCCCTTATAGCTATTTCCTAGCATCCAAATCCCATTAGAAACCCCCAAATTCAGTATTTTCCATGCTTCTCAGGGGTTGCCCTGGCTTTCTTCTCTCTGTGAAAAGTACTGAAAATCCAGAGGAGTGAAAATTATGTTTTCTTTCCTCCTTGTCCATGTGGTCCCTGCAGTTCCCTGCCCTTTGCACTGTGCTTGACTTTAAGGAAGAGCACACAGCCCTTAAGCTTTAAGCACACTGTCAAAAATCATTTAATCTCCTAGACAGGAAAGACAGTTTGGTAAAAAAAAAAATAAAGGAAAAAGACCAGTTTCTTGGAGTATATTTCAAGATGCTTCACTTTACCCTTAGGATTCAGAGATGCCATATAATGTATTAATAAAAGAAGAAAACATTGTAGGTGGTTTTGTCGTGAGGTTTTTATCCTTTTTTAATGTTTTTTGTGCTTGTCACTACAGCCCTGCAGACCTGCTCTGCAGTAATTAGAGACAGGTTTTGTGTGGATTTCTTTGGCCTGTCCCTGTGGAACCTGGGGGGTGATGAGGATGTGGAGTAGAGAGAACAGGAGGCGGCTGGAATAGCAGCTTTCCTCCTGAATACCCCTCTGCACACTCTCTGTGCAGAACTCTCTATGTTCTCCACCTCCTAGCCACAGGAGAGGCTTTTGTGAGCTGCTCTGCAGCTTTCACTGCCCCATCTGTGGAGAAAATATATCGGCGGGAGAAATGCGGCATTCGATACGAACGATCAGCAAGACTCAAACTTTATTGATAGGCATACATATTTATATTGGTGTTAATGAAGCTAATGCATATTGCAAAGGCGAGCTCACAATTGGTTAGTTACTTATCAGTCAACTACGCCTACTTCTGCATTCTTATGGCTATTCTATTGAAACTTTTCTTCATATTCCGGCTAAAGCCTCTCTCCCACATCCTAATGTTGCACCAAGGGCGCAGTGTCCTTTGCTTTATATGGACACTGACTGCTGACTCTTACACTTGTCTATCTCTTGCTTATTCATTGGTATCATGTCGACATGGCCTTTCTCAGCTAACCAACTGTCCACAAAATCCTCTACACCCCATCCACCCCTCCATGGCTCCTGACCCTGCCCCAGCCCTCGTTCACAACAGAGAAGAGATCTCCTGGGTTTGCTCTGGAAAAAGAAAGCTGCAGGAGCCAGTGGCACATGCTGGTCACAAAACTTTCCCTTGGGGTGGACCAGAGCAGGAAAACCTTGCCTTGGAAGGTGGTGTAAAAGCAGCAGGATTGAGGGGAGCAGTGGCACGCCAGGAGACACTTTGCTGTCTCAGGAGCAGTGGTTGTGCTCTCTTTTACATCTGGACTTTGCTGAGTTTCAAGTTTAAGGGTCCAAACCCATGGGGACCAATATCAGAGCCCCATTATATCACCCAGAGTGGCAGCACCTTTGTTTGTTACATCTGAAGGACTCCACAACCCCAGAGAATATTCCCTCAGCACCCAAAGTCCTTTTGGTAATTCTCCACGAGTACCTTCTAAACCAGCTCCTTTTCCATGTCTTGCAGCCCCAAATTTTCTGCTTCAAGGAGAAGGAAAGGGAAGGAAAGGGAGTTTGGAACAACACTTGGCTGTGTATTCTGTGCGCTTAACAGGGATCATGACATTCATATCTTCCTTTCCTACAAACCCTCCTTCATCCTTCCCTTGCCCTGCTCATTGTGTGCAGTTAATTATCTTCTCTGAGACTCTCTTTAATTCCACTGGAGGGTAAAAGCTGACTGTAACAATGCAGCACATCCCCATAAAAGCAGGAAAAGAAAGAAAAAGAGATTCCAGCTTCATACTGGGTGACAGATCAGTCAATTCTTGGCTGCCAGCTGATAGGATTATCCTAAATAGGCTTTGTGAGGCTTGGGTTTTATGCACACACACTCATCCAAATGAAGTGATAATGTTTTTGATGCTTGAATTAAATAATAATGTGAGGATATCAGGCACTGATCGCTTCAAACAACGACAAACACCAATCTGGTATCTTATTAATCATTAAAATGAGCCCCATGAAAACAGCAGCTCCTCAGCTTTTATGAACTGGCATTTCTCCACTGAAATCAGCAGCATTGGATTAATTTTCTGCTGTGGGGAATTCAACCCATTATGTTTTTATATTATTGTTAAATGTTACATTAGGGCTGGCACTGCATAGAGGCTTTACAGGGAGAGATACACATAAAATTATCATAATGATGTTAATTGTGAACACCTTTCCTTTTTAGCAGTGTTTCAGTTAATTGTTAACATTATTTGTTCAAAAGTGAGACATGCCTAGGATAAGCAGAGGTGCAAAGCACAGCATGGTGTTAAATATAATATATAATTTAATATACACAAAATTATATAAATACTTATTATAGAAATATAATATAAAAGAAAGAGAATCTATAACTGTGTGATTCTGTGGTATGTGGCTGAGTACATGACAGAAATTCTCTCTTATGCACTCACGCATTTCAGGCAAAGGCAAAATTCCCCCGTGTTTTTCAGCACAGCTGTGAAGCAGAGAATGATATTACATGCAGAGACCTCCATCACAAACCAAACTCTTAAAGAGCAAAGAATAATTTTCTCTTCAGGATTCAGTTTTGGGTTCTAATTATCACAATTTGGCAAGTTAACTAAGTTGTTGTAATGGCCCATAGGCACCACATCAGCCTGCAGGAAACATTCATGCCTGAAAGCTGAACTCCTTTTTATGGATGCTTGGCCTTTTCACAAGTGCTAAGTGAAATATATTAAAATTATCTCAGTGAGTTTAAGTTACAAGACAGTTCATTACATGTGCCACGTGGCTGACAGAGTGCATCTCATCAGTAACCACTGCTCAGGTGATGATAGAACTTTAATTGGCTCATTAATTTGAGACTTCAGCTGGTGCATTGGAAGTAGAATTTTCCTGGCCTGGTGGAGGCGCACAGACTTTCCAAATTCAAGTAGCAATTCTTGCCAGCACAGGAGGGGAAATTTCTTGTGCTGTTAATTCAGGAGTTTCTGTTGCCTGCACACCCAGGCACTGTCTGCCTCAGCTCCTGTCGGGATCTTCATTCCAACAAGCTGTCACACTGGCTCTACTGTGTGAGCCAAAAGGAGCCAGTCTGCTCCTCCACACCAACCTCTGTAACAGCCCAAAATTCCATCCCACCACTCATTTTGACCGTCCAGTGACTGGCCTCAAACCAATCTTGACTGAAAGATTTTCTCCATGAAGATTTTACTAATTTTTACTATCCCTGTCACCCTGCTTTATTACATGTTCTCATTTCTGGTTTGATTTGTCCAACTTTAATTTCCTTTTAGAGTCTACTGTTTTCCCATCTTTTGCCAAACTGTAAGGATGCCAGAGTCAGAATTATGTCTCCTGTAATTACTCAGATATCAGACACAAAGGGATAACTATAGTGGCTCATAATAAAGTTCCTTCCCTTTTACTCTTTAAAAAAGTTATTAACGCACAAAATTTTACTGTGGTGATTGCTGGTTCTTTTGTCATTTTGTGCTGTTAAAAAAGCTGCAAAAATCTCTCAGTTAATTCAGCACACCCATGAATTAATACCGCCAGCTCACTCTGTTTTATTTGGCGCCCTGACTCGCTAGACTGTTGGGTCTGCTGTAAATTCAATTATGCAAAGCACCCACTGGGCTCCTGAGCAAGAGAATGTCCTCGTGCTTGTGTTCCACACTGGTGGAGTGCAGCACAAGGTGTTTGGAGCTGCCCAAACTCTAAAGTTTAACTAGGGTGATGTTGTGTCTGGGCTAATTAATCCTGTTTCTCTGTGGAACTAATTAGCTGGAGTGCTGTGGTGTGGTAGCTGAGTTATCGTATCGAGTTTGGTTCTGTCATGATTTCCTCCAGCTTAGAGATCTCTGTGCCTCTCCTGAAACCATGATGTACACACAAAACTGAACATGAAGGGAGTCCCACTGCAGAAAACCCTCAAATCCTCAATACACAAAATACATCAACCATGAGCATTAATGAGGGTATCAGGGACTGTTCACTCATCATGTACAGGAAAAGCTTTCTATGCCAAGATCTTTTGAAATATTACCCAAACCCCACATCCAAATCAGTGACAAACCCAGGCTGTATCACAAAAATAAAACCCAAACCAAAAAGACTGAAAACAAGTACGTACAGAAAGAGAAGAGCTGACAGAAGATCAGGGAAGTGAAGATCTCCACATCAGTTCTGAGTTTGGATCATTGATTCCAGTCATGGCTAATTACCTGAAGACCATCAAGAGCAGTTGACTGGATGTGGTTTCCTCAGTTCTTTACTTCAACACAGCAGAAGGACATGGAATTTACCAGCTTCACCATCCTGACATGATAGAAATGTGTTATCTCTTGATGTGCAAGCACAGTTTGCTGCCAGTTTGAGGAGGAAAGGGTGTGGAAACCCAGGGCAGTGGGAATATTTCGCTGTCTGCTCTGGGGTGCCCTGACCCCCAGGGCAGCACTGACTTTGACCCTCATTCATGGAGAAAGTTTCCCAGGCTTCAAGATAGACTGGAATCCACAAAAGTGTGCAATAGATTATAGAGAGCAGTGCAGGTGTGTCACTTGGTGAGAAATTGAGGTTTTGGGATTTTTAGTGTGTTGTGGATGGAAGCAAGATGGAGGGCACAGGGTGTTGTCCTGGGTTTCTTCTTCATGCTTCTTCTTCCTTCTTCTCCATGGGTTTGGGTGGCATTTTGTAATTGGGCAGAAAAGTCCCCATTGCAGCTCTGTGGGATCAGTTATTGGGTTAAAAGGGAAAATAATCCAGGTGTCAGCTCTTCATTGGATAGTTTAGTCTGAAAAGACCTTGGAACAAGAGATTGTTGGCCATTTTGTGCCTTCTAATGAAAAGCTGCTGAACTCACAGTAGTGAGACTGTTTTAGTGATAAGAAATATTAAAACACCTGAGTCTGAACATGAACTACTGTCTCAAGTGCCTTCAATCCAGACCCAGAGAAACTGACTACTGGTACCTCCACAAAGAGGTGTAAAATGTGTAAAGTCACTGTGGAAAGCTCTGAACCTGCCTCCAAACTGAGAAGACTCCTAAGGGGCTGTCATTAAATGACAAGAAAAGAAAGGAACATTGAGTGAAAAAATCTTTGCTTTTTTGGAAGATCCACATTCTGCCAGCTCCCAAAATACATAGAAACTGGCACAGCAAGCTTCAAAGCTTCAGGGGACCTGAAGGGATGATTTATTTGCCCAAAGAATCCTTGCAAACCACCCGACATGTACGTGCCACTCAGAAGTGACAGCATCTCTGACAGCTGCTCAAATCCAGTTCACACCCTCAGTGTGAACACAACTTTCAGCTGCTGTCCAGAGCCAGGATTCTGTTGAAAGGTGTATTTGAAAAATGGAAACGATCTGCCATGACCTTGTTTGGTTTTGAGAACCTGCCAATATCATTCTAGACTGAAAGAAGTTCCTGCTAAGGCTTGGATTAAGAAGGTCATGGCTCGATTGGAGCACCCTACACATGGATAAAAACACAACTCCCATGAAGTAAAATGCAAAATACTTGAGGTAGTTGGAGTAGTCAGGCCTATGTATAAGTTTGTTTCTTTGTGGGTGCTCTTTGGGGTACATTCTGATGGCAAGACAACTTTTAATTGATGTTTGGAGAGGAATCTGGAATGATTTGCTTGATGACTTGCAGGGATGACTCATGTCCAGCAGGAAACAAGGCAGTGATAAACTCAAATGAGGCTGTGGGAGGCAACATGCTAAAAGCTCATTATAAGCATCATTCTTTTAACCAGCTTTATGATGCAGAACAGATTCCAGGTTATTGCAATCATTTTACAGCAAAGGGCAGATAAGGACTAGGGCGGGACGTGCTTCCAGGCAAAATCCTCTTCTCTTTGTAGAAAATGTGGAGAGTAATTTTCAAAAGAATCTGGACTCAGAGCAATCTGGTTCTCCTCTGCACCTGGCATGCTCTGGAAACTTTGGAAGAAATTCTGCTTATTTGAAGATGCTCTATGAGGTGTCAGTGTGAATGTGATTTACAGAGAGATGAAATATAGACAAGTTATTATGAAAAGGGCCAGGAAAAGTCCAACTCCACAGCCACTCTGTGAAGGAAAGGATCCCAAAAATCCCTGTCTTTAGTTCCCTGTCTTTCACACAGATGAAGACCTGTAGTGGGTTGACCTTGTCTGGCTGCCAGGTGGCCAGAACTTCATATAAAAGCCAAGAAAAAGGAGGAGGAAGTGGGATACTCCTAATTATGAGCTTTGTCTTCTGAAACAACATACTCTATGTCCTGGGAAGAGACTGGATATTCTCCATCTGCTGATGGGAAGCAGATAATATATATTTCACTTTCCTTTGGACCACACACAGCCTTTGCTTTTGCTTTGTTAAACAGCCTTCCTCTTGACCCAAAAGGATTTTTCCATCCTGTTTTCTCCCTCTCTGCTCTGCTGAGGAGAGGAGTGATGGAGTGGCTTGGTGGGCATGTGGCATCCAGCAATGCCAACCTACCACAGCTTTTTATGTGGTTTAAACCACAGCCCCATCCATCTTTGCCCTTGCACTGTGCAGTTTGGTCCCTGATTAAGGAAGGTCTGACTCACACTACCTGTTATTTGATAGCCAAAGGAAAAAAAAAATGCTTTTATATATATATATATATAAGGTGCGATTTACAGAACATTTTTTGTGCATCACCTTGGAGTTTAGATCAGCAATGAGAAACTAAATTCGACTCCTTGATCATGGATGGACAGGAACTACTTCTGCTGGAAAATAAACCCCCTCATTATAGCAGATAAATCACATCTATGTTCTTTGGAATTCTGTCTTCATTCCACTGTAAAGTATGGATTACCTGAGTTGGGATACAAAAAAAATTTGCATTTCTGCATAACCAGTTAAGTTGATTCACCTCTTATTCATTTATTTGCCATTCCTGTTACAATATGCCATTTCCTGTTATATATATGGAAAATTTTAGGGGCATCAATATTATTCATGGTATCCTTTAATAATCATGTTTTGGTTTTTTTGAAAAACAAAGGGTTTTTTTGAAGAAAACAGTTCAGTAGGGGAAAAAAAAGAATGAGAAGAAGCCTTAGTGGATAACTATAATTTTCTTATTCTTGTGAGAACCCTGCATTTCTGATTTCCATACACAGACTCTCGATGCACACTGGATAGCTGTGTCCTTGATATTTGCAAAATTAGCAGCAAGATATGCATAGGAAATTCTTGATAAGTACTCATTAGTCAGTCATCACTACCCAATTATGCTAATGAATCAGAGGAATGGGAAGTGCTGAAGGAGGGACTGCACTTTTAGATGAAGCTTCCAGAAGATCTAAATTGAGGGGGCATTTTAAGGCATTCTGCAGTGAAACAGAAATGGAAGAATTGTAGTGGTGATGTTTAAGGGAAGTTACACGAAGTTTTTTATCAGACAACCAGAAATAAGCCACCTGTTTGCTTGGAGAATTAAATCAAACTTCCTGCTGTAACAGAGTGGAATGTAAAGGGCACTAATCGTGGGGATTTTGGGTGTAACAAGATGGTGGTGGTTATATTTATAGAGGTTTTAATAGAGGTTTCTGTTTTGTAAAAACCAGAAGAAGCTAGAAAATAAGTAATAGACAAATATTTTGAGAAGAATCCTGCTGGTTTTAGCAATCATAAACCTACCTGATTAGTTTAAATTAAACTCTTCAGTAACCTCAGTGGTCTGTAAGGAGAGAAAGATACTTACAGGCAGTGATTCATCTCATCTTAAAACATTTATTTACAATTTCTGCACAAAAATGCCTTCTAGAGGTACCTTTTTTTTCTTTCTCTCTTCTTTTTACTTGGCAGTAAAAGGAACTTTATAAAACAGATGACAGACATCTTTAGGTTTTGAATAGCTACTAGATTTAAATTATGTTTGGAGTTATCCCCATACCTGAGCAGGGCTGGGATTCAAGGCCTCTGAAATATTTCAAGTTGTTCTTCTAATGATGAGTATTTGATTAGAGAAGGCTGGAAATTTCTCAAGTGGATTTTCTTCCTCTTGAAAAAATGCTGATACATAAGGGAGAACATGGTTCACCAAAAAAAGCTGAGGATTTTTATGGGAATACTATATAAATACTGAATATATGCTCTCAGTCTAATCTTGAAATACAATTCAAAATCAAATTTCACGTGGAGGAGAGCAAAAGGTTTGGCTATAACATGGTTCATTACCACTATGCCAGCATGCTGCTGCACATTTACTTACTTTCACAGATGTAACAACATAAATCTGGACCCAAATGCAATGGAAAAAATAGGAATTTCCTCTAGTCACTTATGAGTGTTTTCATTTGTCTTCTTTGTAGTCTCATTCTGCGTCCCTCTGGTTGTGCTGCTTTGACAGAAATGCTCTAACAGAACACCGAGCCTGTATTTCTGTCTTCTTTCCAGGCTGAGGAAGCCTCCCTGGACTCCTCTGTGAGTGGGATTTTGCTGTTGGAATGTGTAACTGAACCAGTCAGTGAGGCTGGCTGCAAAATCAAAAGTGACCACGTCAATAAAATCAGTGTGTACAACTGAGACAAAAAACACACTACAAAATCAAAAGAAAATAAACCAAAAAACCCCACATTAACCCCACAAAATTAAAAGCAAGCACAATAGCCTAAAAGTATCCATACTAAATACAAATATTATGGACTCAAAGATTCTGGAGAGCACTGGATGTGTTCAGCCAGGTCAAGCATCTTCACAGTTTCCTAATATAATCCATCCATCCATCCCTCCATCATCATCCCTCCATGAAGAAATTTTTGTATGATTTTGGAGAAAAAGCTCCTTTATTTTTAATCTTTGCAGGCTTTCACAATCTGCAACCTTACACCATTCTCTGGCTGAAAAATTGAAGGGAAATAGCTATTTTTATCAAGCAATTTTCAAAAAAAAAAATATATATATATATTACTTCAACCATATCTAGTACATGTTTATTTCTGGGATGAACAAGCTTTTACCATCCCTAGTAAAATAACTATAACAGTTCTTTACCAGTTCTTTCTCTGACACAAATCTGAATGGAAAATAAAAGATATAAAGATCTGTCAATGCAATAGAGGGTTTAAAAATCCTTATTTTATCTCATCATGTAGCTGAATAAAGGATAGCATGGCCTAGGCAGCACAAAATACCATAATAGCACCCCAATTTCTGTTTTAATATTTCATCTTTAATCTATTCTTTCATCTTCACTATATTCTTAGACATAGCTCATGGCTTAATCTGAATGCAGAATAAACAGGAAAAAGTGGGACTTCAGGTCACTTCTGAAAATGATGGGTCTTTAAGTAAGACTTATTTTGCCAGGTACAGTAAAAAAGGGGATGAAATGAATTTAGGAGGATGTGTGTAGTTCTGACATGGAAACTTGCCCATTAAAATTTCAGCAATTGGTCAAGACAAGGATTAATCAACAAAAACTGACTCTGTAATCTGTACCTGAACCTGTGACTGGTGGTTAATATCAGAAGGGAACCACTTAGATGTCACTTCCCTGCTCTGTGACAGATTGTCACATTGATTTGAAGGTTTGTCACTCAGGTCCAGCCTTGGCAGGGATTTAAATGCAGGAATCACCACCAAGATATTTGGGTGAATTTCCCTTTACAAAAATCTCAGTATAATGCCTCACACAGAAAAACTTACACAGGTAATAAACAGTACAAAAAGCTAAATTTCTAGAGGAATGTTTCAATTCTAGGAGGTGTGTGGCATTCACCAGAAAAATCTTCCAGAAAAAACATTTTCTGGAAAAATCCCTTCACCCAGGATTTTTCTCCTGGGAAGCTGATAAGTCTCAGAGAAAAGGAAAACAATAATTATATGATTTGCTTCTCCTGTGTTGTGCTCATGTGGAATGTGTTTGGAGATTGTTTACCCACAGCTGATTGTTTCATTGGATTCTGCTGTGAGTTGTTTTCACTCATTGGCCAATCAGGGCCAAGCTGTGTCAGGACTCTGGACAGAGTCACAAGTTTTCATTATCTTTTTAGCCTTCTGTAAGTATCCTTTCTGTATTCTTTAGTATAGTTTAGTATAGCATTCTTTAATATAATATAGTATCATAAAATAATAAATTAGCCTTCTGAGAACATGGAGTCAGATTCATCATTCCTCTCTGCCACAAGGGTCCCAGCAAATACAACAGAGGTTGATTTACCTGCGTGAGCATTGACACAGAGTCTCAGGTTTGATTCCCAGGGACACTGAGGCATCCCAGAGCTGGTGGATCTGGTACTAAAACCTGTCCCCTTCTGGAGAGGCCAGCCTGAAAATAGCAGAACATCTGAAATTGCACCAGATTTTTATGTTTAAGCATCTAAATCATATCTCAAACTGACACTTAAAGGTGAAGGACCGAAATATTCCTAAAGGTTTTAGGACTTTTTCAATTGGGCAAGCACAGGGCTACAGCACAGCTTGAGATACCACTGTTTTATGGGGTGGATTTTTGAACGCCTGGCACCATTTCACTTCTGCAACATGAAGAATGTGCCCTGATGTACAGATGATGCTATTTAATTTGGAAAAAAAAAAATTTAAATTGTGATGGTCAGAGGCTTGATACAATAATCATTCTTTAATTCAGTTGTAGCCGATTGCCTCTTCAGCCCTTCCCTTTAAAATGTTTTTCAGCTTGGAGGGAAAAAAAGGACAGAAAGGATTGACAATTTGCAAATTCCTTTTTTCACTAATGAACAAGAAAAGCAAAGCAAGAAAAGCCTCTAAGGAGCTCTTTAACTTCCCTTAGAAAACACCAAAACACTAGGATTGAATTATTATCCCTGCGATCCACAGTTAATTCTATTTTCAGCATTTTAAAAAATTCACTACTCAGGTACTTTTTTTTCTGTAAATAACAAAAAAATGTAACAAGCTTTTCTTCCAGATTTTATATTCACCACCTCTAAAAAAGCCAAGGGAACCTGCAAAGAACAGAATAATCTGTTCAATTCATAGGATGATGAAGAGCACTGAATAGTGTTTTCCTCCTTATCATACATTAACCAATGTCATGGTACACTAATGCTCTCCACTACCACAAAAAACTGGAAATAAAATCTTCCACTACTCTCTGCCAGTTACAGCAATCCCCTGTTAATATCAATACTCTCATTTTGTTAGTGGCAGCTTGCTTTAAAATGAGATTTTCAGAAAGCAATTTGCTTACAGAATTGCTGAATATTTGACAGCAATCACCCAGCTTGTTTTCCTTGGCTAAGAAATTCCTCCTGTGGCTGTGGGTACTTTCACCTACTCACAACCACTTTCTAGAACATTGCTGTGGAGGCATAAATTGTTTTTTTTTTTTCCTCTCTTATTTCAATATTTCATCTGAGGAACTCTGCCAGCTCCTAAGAGAGATGCTTTTGGTTTTCCAGGGTTCCTTTGAGGGTTGTTGAATGACCCTGCCATGGTGATTCCCATTTGGCTCCAGGAGAGCTGTGCAATCCCCCTCTGGGTATAAATTATTCAGGGCCTCTTTATTGCTTCATAAGGTTAATGTGAGAACAGCAGTTGGTGTCGATCAGCTACACTCAGCTTGTTCAGAGCTGAATTAAAGACAATATTTCAGTGCAAACCATCCCAGGACTTCCACAACATCATCTTAACACTCCATCAGTAGCAACAAATGTAAAGCTCTGTAATTAATGTTATGGGGGAAGTTTGGAGATGCAAAATTTAATTACCTGCACTAAATTTAGCTGGAAAATCAGGTTAATTACCCTATTTCAAGGTGCCATGGAGAATAAAATGCAAATGATGGCTAAAAAAACGCAGAGTGGAAACTGAAAAAAAAAAAAAAGTATTGTGAAAAGTTTAGTGGTGCTTCATGGCTGTGTTCACATCCTTTGTGAATGTCATTCCAGCTCCACTCTGAGGGAAAGAGTTTATTAATGATTTAATTAATTTAATAATGTATTATCTATTTATTAATATTTTATATTGATTTTAGAACAATTCAACTCAATGAAGTACCAAAATTGATGTGGAATAATGAAAATCATCATGGATAAATCAAACCATTTCTCCTGCCTATAATTTTATTTTCTTTTCCAGCAATAAGACTGAAACTTTACTTATTTGGCCTAAGTTACACCTTGGTGCTGGATTAATTCTGCTCCACATAAATCAGAAAAACTTAAAACCTTGTGGGAAGAGCAGTGCAGGCCCCACTGATACCCACCTGATATCTGAGCTAATGTGGAGAATTTTGACTCCATCATTTGCTGAATATTTGACAAGATTTAAGTGGATCTTGCAAAGGCTACAGGTGGATTTTCTGAAAGTATAAATTATCTGAGACTTGGGTGTTATTGAAATCTTCTTGAGGTATTTAAAAGCTGTTCCATCAGTGGGTGCCCTGCCCTGGAGCAAAGAGCTCCAGTGGCCAAGGGCAGAGCAGGATTCAACCTCACTGGGATGTCCTGGAGAGACAAAGCCAAAAGACAGCAAGAAGGGATAAAAGCAGTCAGTAAAAATAAAAAAAAAAAAAAAAAATTAAAGACCCCACAAAATTGAAAAAGGAAAAAAAAACCCACAACAAAACTAAACAAAACCCCAAAAATAAACAAACAAGAAAAAGCCCCCAGCAACAACTAAAAGCCCCAAACCAAAACAAACACAAAACCAAAAAAAACATAAACCAAAAAACCCAAACCAAAACCAAACAAACCTCCCCTTAAAAAAACCAAAAAACCCCAATTTTTCTTGCCTATTGACAAACAAGTAAAACAGTAAGAGAAAAAAAAGAAAAAAGCCTAACAACAAAACCAAGCAATGTTTCTGACTTATAATTTTTGTTCTGTTGTTTGTCAATGCACGCTGTATTTCTAGAGCCTGACAAAACTACTATGGCAGGGAAGACACATTTTCGACAGGAAACAAAAGAAAAAAATGGCATTTTGAAGTTACAGGGAGAGAAATCCACAAAAACTTTTTTATTTTTTAAACTTACATGTCAGAGTCCGTGAATTTTAACTAAAATGCAAATCCCACAGCTTCAGAAACTTGCTGTAAAGCACTGAGACACGAATACAAGAGATGAATTAAAACCCAGTGCTATTGATTAAGAAATTTATTTACATATTTTATAATATTATAATATATATTATAATATTATAATTATAGATTATATTAACACAATAGTATATAATATATTAATATTACATACGTTTAATATTAATATTAATATTAATATTATGGTAGAATATATTATTATGTTATATCAATCTACAATTATACAATGTTATATGTTATATTTATGTATCTTTATTTTATCTATTTATATATTTTAAGAAAAATTAAGAAATTTATACTTATTAAGATATTTCTATATTAATAGTTATATAGTTATATATTGATATTAATATATTTATATTGAGATATTTATATTTATTAAGAAATAGTAAAAAATTTAATTAGGAATGGAGACTCCCATTATTTGCTCTTCCATATTTATAAATCATAACAGGAAGTAGTAAGAGCGGCAATAATCCAGATTATTTCAAGACTTTTTCTTGCAGAAAAGTGTGGTGTCATGATGATTAATAATTGAAATGCAAGAAATGAACCCTTCAGTTGTCTTGAGAGCCAGGTATTTACCCATCAGCACTTCCAGGCTGCCACAAATCCTGAGTAGCACCAGAGGAGATGTTTAAGGAAGTGATCAATGGGCTTGGAAGTCTTCAGTGGTGCCCATCGCTTGCAGCCTTCAGTGATAAAAGGAAAAAAAAGAAGGAAGAAAAAGCCATTTTGAAGTTGTAAATAATTTTATTTACTTTGCTCGCTCACTGTTTCCCAACGAGATTTTATTTCTTAATTTTAAAGGATGGATGGATCTCTAAAATGACAAAAAAACTGGAATGTCCTGGAGAAGAGCTGAGCTGTGTATGATGAAAATAAGAATTCATGTGAATATGAGACCATTATTATGCTGTGCAAATACAACCCTATTAGAAGACTCTACAGTGTCACCAGCAATGGATTTGGAAATTGTACACTCTGAAATTATGATGACAAAAAGGAGTTCACTTTTCAGAAAAGATTGCCTTGATTATGCTTAAATTAAATTATTTCAAATTACCTCATCATATCTACCTGTAGCTAAACACAAGGTAGAAAAGATTTTTCTTTTTTTAGAAACCGGATTGTTGAAAATGAAAAAGGAAAATTATTACTTGCCTTGAATCTTCCTTCAGCTTTTTCTTCTTTTAATTTTTATTTTTCCCAAAAGATCATTAGATGCTTGGCACCAGTGCAGGCATATGAATACATCTCCCAGTAATAGCTTTTACAAATCTGATGACACATTTCAGAGGAGAAAGCTTTCCTCTTAACTGTAATAACTCGTGTTAGCAGCCTCAGTGAAGGAGTGGAGATGGTGTTAAAAATTATAATCAATGACTCAAGGGAGAGCTACAAATTACTGTGCCACATTACAGGAAAATCGAAACTCAAACAGCAAACCTGCCGTGGTAATGGGTGAATAAACAGGAGACAGGAATGAAAAACAGGGATTATGGCTGCCCCTGCCCATCCTGCAAAGACATCCCAATGCCTCAGGTTTTAGCTTTTATATTTTCAGATTCTGTGCTGCTTTAGTGTGTGGGTCTGAGCTTCGCATCAGGGCATGGTGAGCTCTGTGCACAGAGCAGGGAGACAAAACAATTCCTGCTCCAGCTGGGCACCAAGGACAAATGATCCAAATCTCAGCCCCAAGAGCACAAACCCCGTGGGCTGGAGAGAGAAAAACAAGCAGGGTGGGACTGCAGGGGCTAAAGCTGGAATGGGACAATGAACTGCAAGGTGCAAATGGAGCAGAACTGATCCCAGGGAGAGACCCCAGGAGCGCTCGTGCATTTTGGGGCCATTTTGGTTCATCTTGGGTGCAGCCCTGGCTGGGCTCTTGTGCTGCCCAAGGTGCATCCATGGAGGAGATCCTTTGAATAAATCCCTGCTTTATTCTTTAGCTGTGTCCAGTGTCTGTTCTGGGTCAGCCTGCACAAGGCATCAATCCCACCAAAGAGAGCAAAACAGAAATACATGATGGGAAGATAAGACCTTAAACCCTTTTTAAATGAAAAAAGCTTTTGGAATTTGGCAGGGTGGCCAACGGTCAGAGCACCGAGGTTAAAGGCTTTCATATTCAGAGCCATGAATGTAGTGGAAGGTGAATATTCAGAACATAAGCCACATTTGTAAACATCTGCCAAAGGTGCACATCTCCCAGGCACACTGCAGGTAGGAGGTTATGAAAGGAAAACCCAAAGTTTACCCAAATTCTTCTTCATGAACTCCCTGTAATTCAGATATGCTGCATTCCTCTTGAAGGTTTATTAATTATTTCTCTTTAAAAACCTGCTCCTTGCCTTGTTGCACAGCCCCACCTGTTACATCCCTTGGCCTCTGCTCAGGATCAGGATGGATTATGGGATGTCTTCTTTGACCCAAATACCCCTCCAGGGTTTGGATGCCCTCCTTATTATGCACTTCCACACCAAGAGTATCCTGAGGAAGATTTATTTAGGACTATTTTCTCCTTCAGCCAGCAGCCCCCATTAACAGCTACCCAGGCAGCCCTTGAAATTCAGAATAAAGGGCACCAGGCAGGTTTTGCTCCCCTGGGGAAGCGCTGGGGAGCTGCTCACTGCAGATGCACCAGCCTTATATCATTATTGTCTTGAGAGTGAAATGTTCATGTCTCTCCAGGCACCCTGGAGTCTTTCTTAAGACATCTGTCTTTTAGACAAGAGAAAAATGAGGTTATTTCAATTCTGCATGCAAAGCTCCAAGAAACAGTTTAGAGGCAGAAGAGCATAAATAAAAGATTATTAGAACTTATAAAAATCTGCATAAATAAAATTCATCCACTGAACAATGGGCTTGGCTTTAACCCAGAGGATCAGCCTCACTTTTCATGCAGAGGAGAAAAAGGCTGTCAGAAAGTTTATTCAGCTCACCTAATTGATGTCTGGTCTTCAAGCAATACCCTCATCCCCTCCTCTATTGAATAAATCATAATCTGAGCCCACAGCTGTCCTTATATGTTCATTTATACAAAAATTCAATATCTAGAGAATTCCTGGTCATATGACAAACCTCCAGCAAATTTCTTATTTATTCTGTTTACAATTATCTAAATTAAAATTGGGTAAACATCTCAAATAATAAATCAATCAGCCAGAACAGTGACCACGGCACCACCTTGCAAATGTGTTAAATCAATTTATCCTCCCAGGCATGGTGCAGAAGTTGCCACAAGCAAAGGAACATTCCCATTTATCCATGCAGACCCTTGATCCCATTTGGAAAGCTCAGAGAATTTCATGGATCAGAGCTAGCAAATGCTCTCTGGCCCATCTCAATTATTAATATGGTTTTGGCCTGGCTGTGGAGCCTCAGATGTGCTGATGGATGTGTGGGCTGGATGGAGCCATCAAACAGGGATGGATGGTGGGGATGGAGACAAGCAAACAAAGGTGGCTTCTGCCAAGCACAGAGATGGGCAGAGCTCTGGTTCTGGCTGGAGAAATCACAAACCCATGGGAATGCTGTATTTCTCACAGATGAACAGCTTATCTTTGGAAAACCATGTGCAATGAAAGTTGTACTAAAAACCATTTGCCATGTGAACATAGGAAGAAAACCCATAGAGAAAGTTTGGGTTTGGATGCTTGTAGCAGAGACAATCCCAGGCAGAATAATTTATTGGGAATTACAGCAGTTTGGGGGTGAATGGCCATCTCTGGGTAGCTCTAAGAATCACAGAGGGGTTTGGGTTTGGGAGAATTTTAAAACTGATCTTTTGTTCCCCCCCCTGCCATGGGCAGGGACACCTTCCACTATCCCAGGGTGATCTAAGACCCATCCAACCTGGCCTTGGGCACTTCCAGGGATCCAGGGGCAGCCACAGCTCCTCTGGGAAAGCTCTGCCAGCACCTCCCCATCCTCACAGCCAAGAATTTCTTCCAAATATCCCATCTAACCCCACTCTCTGTCAGTTTAAAGCCATTCCCCCTTGTCCTACTACATCAATTATTTACCTCAGTTTGGGATGAATGACTCTGTCTGGCTCTCAGGAGTCACAGGATGCCCTGAAGCTCTTCCACAGATAAAAGAAACTTGTTCCAGGCATCACTTGCAAAACCTGACTATTTAATCCAAGTCCAGAGGCCAAGGGTGTCAGTTCTAGAGAGCTGATGCATCCCTCACCATTTTATGTGTCACACACAAAAGGAAGGCCCAGAGCTGTTAATAAAAATAAAAGATCAGAATTTGTTGTGTACCACATCTAAAAATGGATGTGGTTTTTGGCTTTTCAACAGCACAATGCCTCCAGTGCAGTCTGGTGATTCACTGGTGTGGTCAGAAGTGATGGGCTCATTTATTCCTGGAGGGTGATTTACTGGAGTTCCTATTATTGTCCTAATTCTCCCACTGATGTCATCACTAACTTCCCCCTCATAAATCAAAAATCAGAAGGCTTTTTATATCATCTGCTTTTACATCCTGTGGAGCATAGTCCAGGGATTTCTCTAACTGGTTCTTCAACAGGTTTCTACTCAAAAATTTATGAAGAGCATTCTGTATCAGTATCCTTCCTTTAGGTACTTTTATTTTTGGGTAATTGCTCACAGTTTGTTTTAGAATAGTTGACTGTGGAAACCTCTTTGAATTCAGATGAAAATAAATTTTTGGGTTGTTTTCCCCTGAGGGTGGAATTCAGCTTTATGAAAATTAAGATATCAACCTGCTGCCATCTATATGAGCCTTTTTTATTTAATATTAAGTAAGTTTTGTTCATTATTTCTATATTAAATTATCCTTTATTCATTTTTTTTATATTACACATACATTGTAACCATGTTTTCATCTTCAATCACCAGGAAACCAAACACATAATATTTACATGAGGTTATAAATTATTTTACAGTGATTTTGTTCTCAGCACAAATTTGTCTTGTACATCCCACAAAGGAATAATTTAATATTTGTCTTGCAGATGTCACTGAAATCTATATTAAAAACCAAACAAATCCCTAAATTTGAATCTTTCCTCAGAGAACATGCAGCAGGAAATGTTGTTTGGTGTAATGCAAAAACATTAGAGACTGCACACTGAGTCACTTCTTGGATATAAAACATCCTCCTTCTCATTCTGGGTCTCCAGGGTTTGATTTTTTAGCATAATTTGAAAAGCTTAAGGCTGTAATAAACAGTTTACGAAATTATATCCTCTCAGATTCTGAGATGGGAATTTATGACAATAAATCCAACCTGCAGATAGCCCTGGAAGGGAAAACAGCAGCTACAACAGGTGAGTGGATTATGGAAAAGAGAAAAATAACAGGAGGGGTTTTTTTCCTTCATTTTCAACTCACTTATTCTGAGTATTTAATTTTTTTTTTCTTAATCAACAAAAGAGATTTCAAGCCTGGGAGCTGTCAGAAGAGCTGTCATGTTCTATATGGAACAATAAGAGGCACAATATAGAGACAATGGCTATTAGCTTTCTTCTAAACCCTTTAAGTGAAATAATTGGGATCGGGATAGGTTTCCAAACATTCTTACTGAACTTCTTAACAGCACATTTTCCCCTCATTGTTCAAAGCTGATAAATGGAAAATGGAGTAAGGAAGAGGTCAGTGGAGATCATTCAAGCCTGGGGTATTTTATGCCTGTTGCTTGTCAGATGTCTTCATTTCCATGTCTGTATTACACTATAATTCAATTTTAATGAGGCTTTTGTTTGCTACATTTCTGCTTGATCCAAGAATAAAAAAAAAATCAGGATTAGCTTATGCTTAGAATTTTTATCTCTTCTCTACATTTGAAGCTGAGCGTTAACTAAAAATCACCTGGACCTTGTATGAAAAAAATCAGGATAAGCTTATGCTTAGAATTTTTATCTCTCCTCTACATTTGAAGCTGAGCATGAGCTAAAAATCACCTGGACTTTGTAATAAATTGGGATTTTGATATTTGGGGCTACTTTTAGGCCATACATTTATTACAAAGTGAAGAAGTTAGTGTCATGTTCTGATTACAATCTAGCTTTGGCTCCTTAACATTTCTGCTCTTACTAGTCAGAAACAATTTTTTTAGCCTGGAAAATGGAATCAAACTTTACTCTCCAAGCAGTGGGACCATGATCTCAGGTGGAAAACCCAGCTGAACTTCTTTCAGTTCCCTCATTTATTCAGGCATTAATTCACCACCCTATCAGACAGCAAACATGGAATAAATAACTGGTATTTTAAAGACAGAAGCTTGCAAAGTCTCTCAGAATAATTCCCACCTAATTTGGAATGTCATTGATTTGTTTTGTTGCTTCACCACAGCAGCGTAACTGAGGTATTTAAAAATAATCTTTTTTTTTATTATTATTTCCACCCCCACTCTACCCCCAAATATGTTTAGATGCAGTTTATTATCTTTGAAAATCCCAGCCAGGAAGATTAACTAAGAATAACAATGTAAGTCAGGGATAGGCAGCTGTTAATGCTGATAAGAGCCAGGAGGGTTGATAATAGTCATCAGAGAGCAACTAAGAAAAGGAGAGGAAATCAATGGATCTGAGCAATTTTCCAAGGAAATCTTGCTTTAAAATGTGGTGAGAAATCAGGGTGGGGAAATCACCTTGCTGCTGAATGTATTCTTGCCTATAAAGATGTATGAATAAAACACCTCTTGGTAATTCAGCCTCTTAACACTGAGAATTTAAACTATTCCTGCTAAGATTATAAAAGATAAATAAATATTCCTTCTGTGTTTAACCTTGTACTATTCAAATAAAGTTCTATTTTGGAGCTGGAACTCCTAAACAACCATGGGTTATAGGAATGATCCTAAAGGGTCTTAGTATTATTTCTTAATTAATAAAATACACATTTTTTTACTTTTTTACTTCTTGTTTTTTGTCTTAGGAAAAAAAAACAAACTGCAATGACAATATTTTTCTTGTCTGCTGAAATAAATCCATTGCTTTCAAATCTTTGAAAGCTTTGGGCTGTCTTTTGTGAAAGTTGCTACAGATTAAATTCCATTACCTTTCACTTCCTAGCTTCAGTGCAGGAGGGAACACAGATGTTGGCATTCCTGACACTGGAAATGGAAATTTTAAAAACAGTAAGTCTAAAATTCCTTCCTCTTAGTGAAACAAATTTGTAGTGCCCTGCATTGTTGCTTCATATCTGCACTCTAACTCCATGAGATAGTTTATTCTAAAATAACATTTTAAAAAATACAGCAGCACTTGGAACAGCATTTTTATAAGTTTCTATAAGTTTTATAAGCATTTTTATAAGCTTCTTCAGGTTAGATATCTTTAAATAGCCCAGAAACATGTTCTGTATTGGCATTTCAGCTTCCCCAGGTGTTTTATCTTCTGACTCTCCCAATATCTGAGTAGCGAATGTGTGATGGTTCTACCCCCTTTTCCTGAATTAAACCTGAATTATTCTGACATCAGTGACCCTGAAGGACTGAATTTGGTCCTTAATGAGAAAATCCATTAAAAATAGTTGGTTTTTTTTTTAAATCAGCCATGTGTTTTTGTCTCCTCTGAAATGGAGCATTTCCATTAAACCATCTTGAGGGACCTTCCAAGGAGTCCCAGTGTGGCTGGGGTTGGAAGGAACCTCTGGAGATCATCCAGCCCAACCTCCCTGCTGCCACCTGGAGCACTTTGCACAGGATCACCTCCCTGTGGGTCCAAAGAAGGAGATATTTGTTGTAGGCAAGTAGAAAAATCATAAAAAGAGGATTCATTAAGTCAAGCCTGCTCTCCTGGAATCAGTGGCTGGCCTTGTCAGAGCTGGAATTGAAAGCAGTTCATTTACATAACAATCTATTCCTGGGTGAAAAACAAATTGCACCCATAGAAACTGTTTTTACACTGTTAGAAAAATGAAAACTCTCTCTCACAAACAACTTTTCCTGCACATAGACACCAAGAGTTTGAGTGATCAATCAATACAGAATAACAACTTGTTAATAACCAATAAAAAAATTAACAAAAAAAGCTAGTGACCAATTGGAGTCCCACACGAGGTCTGTAAAACTGTATAAAAAGGAGTTATTTGAATAAAGAAGGGCCTTTTCCACCATGAAGAAAATGGAGCCTGTGTGATTTATTCCCAGAGATATTTCTTCTCCCTGAAAATTACTTCTTCAAAAAAGGAATCTCAGGAGTGAGGGAAGAGCTGGGGAAGTCACTGTGCCTCACAGAGCTGTACAGTGAAGGAAACACTCCTGATCATCTTTGCTCTTCCCAGGCACAGACATCCCAAAGGAAAAGAAAAAATAAAGAGAGAGAGAAAAAGAGCAGTGCTAGTAATTTATGTGCAGAAACAACCCATTAGACCTAAGTGAAGGTGACAGTAAAACTCATAGACTACAAACCCTGCAGTCTTTTTATTTTTGCTGTGAAAGATAAATGTTCCTCATTTTCCACCTGTGTGGGCTTGTAATGGATTTACTCAGTGCCTTGAAGCAGCTGTTCCCAAGGTGTGGCTGGGAGGAGAACTCTGAACCTCAATCTGCCTTTTCACTGGGGTACTGCCATCCTTTGGGCAGCTTCTGACTGGGATGGAGTTAATTCTCCTCTCAGTAGCCACTACAAGGCTGGGGTTTACATCTGGGCTGAAATGTTGTCGGAATATCGAGTGCTGATTTTAACCAAATAATGCTTTCATCTGAATTGGGTTTATTTCCCCAAAACAGACAATGTTCCCGAAAGGAATCTGCCCAGCAGGATTAGAAAATGGACAGTGGGAATTGGAGTGTTTTGAAGGGAAAGTGGATATATTTACTCACAGCAATGATACCCACAGTGCTCAGGGAATGCAGATTTGACACTGTCCTTGCTGGTCTGGTGGAAGGAATCCCTGCCCATGGCAGGGGTTGGAACAAGATCATTTTAAGGCTCCTTCCCACCCAAACCAATCTGTGAATTTTAGATTTTTAGTGATATATTTTTTTTAGATTTTTCTGTGATTTTTAGATTTTTGTGATTATTTTTTAAATTTTTTCTGTGATTTTTTGTGATTTTTTTAGATTTTTTGGTGATTTTTAGATATTTTTGTGATTTTTTTAGATTTTTCTGTGATTTTTTAGATTTTTTATGATTTTTTTAGATTTTTCTGCGATTTTTAGATTTTTTGTGATTTTTTGTAGATTTTTGTGATTTTTAGATATTTTTGTGATTTTTAGATATTTTTGTGATTTTTTTATAGATTTTTCTGTGATTTTTCGATTTTTTAGTGATCTTGGTTTTTTTTTATTTCACTGTGAATTTTAGAATTTTTTGTGATCTTTTTTCTTTTAGATTTTTCTGTGAAATTTTGAAATTTTTTTGTGATTTTTTTATTTTTCTGTGATTTTTCTATTTCTAAATTTTTTTTTAGATTTTTCTGTGATTTTTTAGATATTTTTATGATTCTTTTTTTATTTTTCTGTGAATGTTAGAATTTTTTGTGATTTTTTTTCTTTTAGATTTTTCTGTGAATTTTAGATATTTTTTTGTGACTTTTTTATTTTCCTGTGAATGTTAGAATTTTTTGCGATGCTTTTCCTTTTAGATTTTTCTGTGATGTTTAGATTTTTTTTTGTGATTTTTTTTTTTTAGATTTTTCTGTGAATTTTAGATTTTTTTTTTTTTTTGATTCTCTTTTTTTAGATTTTTCTGAGATTTTTACATTTTTTTGCTCTGAAAACAGAGTCCCCTAGAAAAGGCCAAGCTGGAACGTTTGTACCTCAAGTCAGCTGTGGCTGTAGATAAACCCACAGGTGTGGGGACACTGAGGCTCGCAGGTTGTTCCAATCAGCACATTTAATCCTGAAGCCAGCCCTGCAGAAAATGACGCCACAAATGGCTTTGTTTTCCTCCTCTGCCCTGAAGCAGGGGCACTGGTGGCCATTAGTTTTGTCACTAAGGCAACTACAGGCAGGGAGGGAGAAGGAAAGGTTTTTCAGAGCAATTTTCCTATGGCAGCTCTGCAGCAGCTTCCCTAACACACAAATCCTTCCTTTCCTGGGAGCGCAGGAATGAATGCCTGCTTTGCTGCAGGGGAAATTATTTACCCCTGCAATATTAAAAGAGCAGACAAGGGCTGTGGGAGGTAACAGAGGTGAAGCTGCTTTTCTGGGCTCTGTTTCTCAGTCCAGGCATGTGTTTCATGAACAAAAATCAGTTTAGAGCAAGATGCCTCCCTCCCACTCCCCCACCCACTCCCCCAGCATAACACAAACCAGAAGCTCCTCAACAAGCCAGAATGAGGGAATCAATTACATCTCTGCCTCTTAGGAAGAAGCAGAGCCTATAATGCAGATGTTTTTACAGCTGGGAGTACTGCTGATGATTTAGTGCTTTAGGATAATTGATCCCTAGCATAGTTGTTTTTACAGATGAGAAAGGGGGGGACAAGGTTTGAGGGGGAGGGAAGGGGAAGAGAGTGATAAATGTTTGCGAAAAAAGGAGATGAGCTGCCATTAAATGCATCCCTCTTTGACAAGATATGGCACTTTAAAATAATATTTAACAGAGAATGTTGGGAGAGAGGCTTAGCACACACAAAACAGCAATTCCAGCTCTTGCTGAGCCCTCACTGCCTCTGGAGCTGTATCCTGTGTGCACAGTGCTTCCCTGTTTGCAGAAATCCTTGGCTTTGCTCTCAGACCAAAGGAGAGTGGGGAACAGGCTGAGACACAGCTCACAGCTTTGTTTGCTGCACTGGGAAGTGGTTCTGCCTCTGACTGCGCTGTCCACACTGTCAGAGGATCAGGTTTGCTTTGATAGCTTTGGTGTGGCAGCAAACCATGACACTTCTCACCCCCATTATCTCCTAATGAGCAGCCAGCCTTGCTATTTGGGACGTCACTGTACATTATTTATCCATCAGGATCATTTTAGAGTCCAGCTTAAGCAAATCCCAGTCCCAGGACACTGACAGATGATTTTTTTTTTCTCTGCTACATACATAACAATTGAGAGGGACCATAGTGACAGTAAAAAACTCCAGCTGATCATTTATTATTTATCCCTACATACCTTAGCAGATGAAATAGTTGTAAGAGCTAAATAACCAGAGGAGGAGTGAGGCAGAGAAATTCTCTATTCTTGCCTGAAATCAAAACCCAAAACTTGCAACAGTGTTTAAATAGTAAGATAAAAGTGAGGTCTTTGATGGAAGCTTCCAGGTGCCCCCATGGTTATGGGCACACCCAGCATCAGATTTCTACAGATTTTATAAGCTTAACAAATTAGAATATTTGACAAATATTGTCCAATTAGAAGAGCAGTTGGTTAGGTAATTTTTCCATGTTGTGCCCCATTGGAGTTGGTCCAGAGGCTTCTTTGCCCCATTTCTTCTTGTGTCTTCTCAGATTCTGGCTGGAAAACAAAACGTCCTTTTGGAGGTTCTCCTCTTGAAAATAAGATTAAACAGTATTTCAGCCATGTGTTGGAAGGTTAGCCTATTGTTCTGAAAAAGAGGGGGAAAGGGTAGGAAAACACCATAAGCTACAACCATCTCTTAGCAGTCTGCAAAGCTACAAATATATGAAAAATGTATAGAAAACAAAAATCTGTTTGGCAACAGAAGCCAACTCTGGATTTCTAATAAATAGATTCCAAATTGGAACAAATCAATAAACACAAGAACCAGTATTCCTGTGCTGTTCACTTAGTCACAGTGCTTCTGTGTAGCCTCAAAATCCAGGCCTATATTTTTCCCAAATTATTAGATTTAGTGTACCTGATGGATTTAATTGATTAGACATAAAAGCAGTAATTGTTATTGCCATAATTGATGCATGACAAGAAATAAAAATAGATTTACTATTTTCTCCTGTCCCTGCACAATTATGATTTGGAATATCGATCTGGTATAATCACTTTTTATTTTTAAATCTGTCTTGACACATATACTTACTCATAACCTCAGAACTGCTTGGCATGGATGTTTCTTTGCTAATGATGTCAAACCCAGAGTAACTTCTACCAAAAATATATAATCTAATTTTGGATACCATTCAGAAAATTGGAGGTTATTTTAAATCCAAAGGGAGACTGAAATTTGCTCGTAGAGTCTGTGGGTGAGATTTGCAGGTAGTGTAAAAACTCCCCAAGATTTCACCTGCATTCAATGGCATTTTTCAGATTTATTCCTACTGAGGTGTGAGATCAGGAAGCCTGATACTTTCTACTGTTGCTAAAACATCTCCAGGGCAGAAATTCAGGTATTGCTGATATCACAGTTTTGAGAATGTGTGTAGATGTGTGTGTGGAGATGATTCCTGTAAACACTGTCCAAATTTGTCACCTCTGTACAAACATTGTGGCCTTGGGCTGCTCTCATTTGAGTCTTCTCTCATCTGAAAGAGAAGGGAAGAAACCCAAGATGATTTAAGTTGAAGCAGGGATGGTTTTTGATAACCTTAAATCATGGGAAGGGAATATGATGTGGACTGGGATGGCCACATTCTCCATGAGCAATTAACTGTTTAATTTGTCTTTATTGGCTGAAGTAGGTAGGAGAATTTTTCTATGAGTTATAGTTGAGGTAAAACCTTCTTGTCAGAGATTCTGAGTGCTGACACCTCCCAAAAGTTTCAGGAGAGATCACATTGAAATCTGAAAGCCTGTCTGTTTCTCATATGAGTTGGTATCATAAAAAAAACCCAAGACTTTTCCATACAAGCTTCACCAAACTTTTTTTGTCATGGACAGAAAATGGACAGATAAAAAAGAGAAGATTTGAGAGCTCATGGGTCAGCTCAGTTGCCAAGTCAGCAGCTGGTTTCAGGCCACTGAGTTCAGCTGAAATTTGTTAGAATCTTGGTTCTCAGCCCATTTTTAATCATGGAGAAATATAATCAGGGCTTCTATTCATAATAAATGTAAACTATTTGATCAAAGGCACAGACTTAAAAGACTGTGTCGTAAATGCATTTTTAGCAGAACAGGATACTGATTCTTGCGAATGTTGTTTGTCTGGAATTAGGGGTTTTTTAGACTGTTTTTTTCAAGTAAGACAACAACAGAATTCCACAGTTTCTTTGTTCCTCAAGGAAGATAAAACAAATGGTCATCAGGTTACCTTCAATATGGAGGGAGCCTTGGTGGGAGGCAGTGTTAGAATCCAGCAGTTTCTGTCCTTGGGCTGCTTCCTGTGTGAAACAGAGACTTACACAGCAGTGATTAGAAAGGTTGCAGCTGGACCTGTCTGAATGATCCTCCCCAGATATCAGCTCCATCTGATCTCCTTCCAGCAAGCTGATGGAACAACAACAACCTACAACAGCAGCCTACCAGCAGGTTAACATTCCCTGGAAATGTAGAGCAGCTAAGGGAAAGGTTTTACATCTGCCCTACCCTTCTCCCAGCCCTGGAAGGAAATTCTGGGACAGACAATGAGTGGGAAATGCAGGTTTCTTGGAAAGACCTTCACTTTAATTTTTTTTTTTCCTTTAACTCACAATATTTTGCACCCTGAGGTGCATGCACCAGCCATGGGTTGGGTTTGAGGTAAGGTCCCTTCAAAGCCTTATTTCTGTGCCATCCTCCCAAGTACCTGCTCAGCAGCTCATTATTTTGTTAGAGCACATTGCTGTTGCAACAGGTTTGCTTCAGAAGAAAATGAATCATGCCTTGAATATTGACTCTGTGGACTTGATGTGCATCGACTACAAGGGAGTGTGGGCTGAGTGAGTAATGGAAATGTCTGCATTTAGCCAGCTCTGCTTTTGGAGAAATGACATTGAGGGCTTGGCTCTCCCCTGAGCTGCCAAACAGCCACAGGATCAGAAGATTGCAGAGGACTGAAGAGCAGACCAAGAACTTGGGTGTCAAGGGTGGAGGCTGCTGAGAAATGTTTGTTTCCAGTGTTTGCCATCACTGTTCCTTCACATGAGCCTATAGGACAAAGGGAGTGAGTCTCACAGATGGGAAGGAGGTGGATGCTGGAGGTGGGTGTGGGCAGATTTGTTCAATATTATGAGATGCTATAAAAATGGCATCTGCAAAAAAAGCCTACAACTATAACCAGAAATGGTCCTGTGCTGAATTAGATGCCACTTGTGATCAGGGTAACTGAGAACATGGAAAGGCTGGACTGGGGCTAATGAAGTTTATATAAAATATATATGACTGTGAGGCAACAATTCCATTGCATTTATGTGGAGATGTTGGTCTTCTTTTCAAGAATTTCTGTGTGCAGTTAAACAAGGGTTTGTAAATGACTCATGATTCAATTTGGATTTTACCACAGGGGAGAAATACACTGCAGTAATTGAAGTTAGAAAACAATGAACCTGAAAATATTTCAATGAAACTAATAGTGGGTTAAATATAAGGGAATTAAGAGCATCCACTCACCCAACCATCCTCCAAGTCAACATGAAACAGTAAAAGAATGGTGAAAAAAATCCATGTGTTTTTTGCGAGAGGGAAATCTGCAAGGAAGCTGTTGTGGTAGAGGCTGTATCCCAGAACACCAGAGAAACACTCATTTTAACCAAATAATCCTTTAGTCTGATTTGGATTCATTTCCCCAAGACAGACCACACCTCAAAAAGGAATCTGCCCAGGAAGGTTAGAGAATGGACACTGGGAAGTTGAGTTTTTTTGAAAAGAAATGGGGTGTATTTACTCACAGGAACTTTTCAGTGCTCAGGGAGTGCAGCAACCTCTTGACATTGCCTTTGCTGTTCTGGTGGAAGCTGTCCCTGTCCTTAGCAGGACTTTGGATCTGTAATGCTCCTTCAAACCCAAACCATTCTGGGATTTGACATTTACCTCCTTCCTCTTTCTCATCCCCAGGAGCAATGTCTCCAAGGTCACAGCCATTTCTCTTGTTTTCTTCTCCTTTTTCATGCTTCCAGCTCCTCTTTCTTTCCTTAAATCATTGTTTCCTTTCTCATGGACCTGGAAAAGTTTGGGACAATGTTGCCATTTCATCTCTTTTCCAGTAATGAGGTTTGGCCAAAGAGCACTTCAGCCTGTGGTTGTTGTGATATTTCTCAGCTGTTTTGTGGAGGAAAAAAAAACAGCAACAGAAGAATGAAAAGAAACCAGCACACTGTCATCTCCATGTAAACAGGGATATGTGTTACTTTCCCCCAGTGCATGAACATAAATTGCTCCCAGATTTTGGTGAGTTATCAAAGAGGATGCCTTATTTTATTTTGAAGGGAAGATTTACTGACTGTGTGCGGAACTGTGGGTGGCAGCATCAGGGATGTTACATTTGGCTTTAAATGGGGCATTTGGGGGAGATTTAACATGCACAGAATCATAAAAGAGCTTGGGTTGGAAGGAACCTATAAAGATGTTCTAGTCCAAGCCCTTTTGGGGTGACTCAGAGTCATATCCAGCCTGACCTCGAGTGTTTCTGGGGATGGGGCATCCACAGCCTCTGTGAGGAACCCGTGCCAGTGTTTTCCCACCCTCACAGTGAAAAAATTCATCCATTAATCTAGTTTGACACTCTACTCTTCAATTTTGAAGCCATTACCCTTTGTTCCATTAAACAGAACCTGCTAAAATATCTTTTCCCATCTTTCATATAAGTTCCACTAAGTAAATTAACAGGAACTATTAATGCTGCCTTAGGTACTGTGGAACTGCATTTCCTTGTCTGGCTTGCCAGGGATACAATTCCTGTTGATACTTTAAAACCATTCTTGAAGGAAATTACTTATTTATGAAACTTTTTCCCACTGGCCAGGCCAGGAATGCCGCATAAGACATCACTGAAGTATCTAATTATGACTTATGGCATAATTATGATATGGCCACAAACAACGTAATGTGAAATGGAATTGTAAATAACAGCTTCTACAGAGTCACAGAATCCTTAAGGCTGGAAAAGACCTCCAAGTTTGAGTTCAGCAGTTCACCCAGAGCCACTGTGTTCATCACTAACCTGTGCCCCCAAGAGTCACATCCACAGGTTCTTTGAACACTTTCAAGGATGGTGACTTCCCCGCTTCTTTGGACAGCCTATTCCTATTCCTCACCAAATTTTCAGGTGCAGCTCCTCTGGCAGAACTTCAGTTTCTTGGTTTGAAAAAGATAGGTGTCTGCTAAGGAAGGCAGAAGCCTCCCTTGAAATGGAAAATGTAAACCCCTTTCCTCTGAATTATTATAATTTTGAAATTATGGGGCTCTCAGGCAAAGAAAAGGAAATAGGAATAACAGTTCTTTACTGGGAAAATTAAAATAAAAATGCAGTAATACAAAACAACCCTGAGAGAGTCAAAATAGAAGCTGCCCCCCTGTGTGTCAGGGGTGGCACAGCCCCATCCCATGGGGGCTCAGCCCTCCTGCAGTGCCAGCTGTGCTGCTGCTGGAGCAGGGATCCTGCACAAGGGGGGAGTTTTCCTCTGCAGCTCCAGGGCTGCTGCAGATGGGCCTGGGCTCCCTCTGGCAATGCAGGGCAGCAGAAAGCTGCTCCTCTGGCAATGCAGTGGGCAAAGGCTGCTGTGCTGCTCCAGGCTCAGATTGGATCCAGGTAGGAATGCTTGGCTCCTCCCCTGGGCGCAGCATCTCCCCATGGGATGCTGGAATTGGATCAGCCCTGCAGGGACACTCAGTGGCCATGGACAGCAGAGATCTCCTGGAGGGAGGATTGGCTGTGGGAGAGATAAAGAAAAAACTGCCCAATGAACAGAGGATAACTGCCCCACCTCTGACAGGTGGCAGTAGAATACACAGCCCCATTTCCAACCTAAGACATTGAGGAGATTTCCTCTCACCTTTTGCTTAGAAGAAGACCCTGCCCTCTGCCTGGCCAAGCCTTCCTTCAGGTAGTTGTGCAGAACAATTAAGTCTCCTCTGAGATTCCTTTCTTCTCAACTGTAGGAAGTGTAGGAGCACTGCAACTACATCAGCCAGGAGGTTTTTCAGGATGTGAGGCAACAGGCACAAATTGAATTACAGAAAATTCAACTCAAGCATAAAATACCTTCTTTGCCATGTGGGTGATCCAATACTGGAGCAGGTTTCCTAGGGAGATTGTGGAGTTTCTGTGCCCAGGAATATGCAAAACCCTGTTAGAAACAGCCCTGCACAACCTGACCCACTTGATTCCCCTTTGAGTGGTGTAATTGGATTTGAGATCTCCAGAAATCCCTTCCAACCTCGAGTATCCTGTGATTCTCTTACATTTAATAAAGATAAATCTGGAGGCACAGAAGGCCAGCAGGTGAATCCATAGAATTACAAAGGCATCAGATTTGTGTGGTTTGGGAGTGAGGAGCAGAAGGATCACAACTCATTTTTCACTCCAAGGCTGCTCTCACAGCTGCTATGTTTCATTCTGACACATCCCAAGTCTTGATAAAATTATCAGAAAATTGGTTCCAACAATGGAGAGGAAAACCTGCTCTTGGTGGCAATGTTGTTTATGGACAGAGGCCACTCCATTTCAGAAAATTGCAACAGATTTACAAGCGTATAGAGGATTTTTTGCTGTACAATATAAGTGATTATTTTCAGAAATGAACATTTAACTTGATCTTTTTTTTTTTGAGAATTGCCCTGTCCTGTAGCCCTTCTGAATCAAAACAGAGTAATCCATTTCTCTTATTTCGAGTGAAAAATATTCTATCAGCCCATCTGTATCCAACAGGATGAAAATTTCCTGACAAACAAAAATGCACTGAAATGTCAAAAATTATATTAGTTCTACTATGACAACAAATACAATTGCTGTTGATTTCCTGAATTTGTAGCTGTCTTTTTTGTTTTATTCAAAAGCTTATTTGCAGGAAGGAACTAAAAATAAAAAAAAAAAAGAGGAAAAACAAAAAATACAAAACAAGCCACAAAAAACCCCCAACCAGCCAAACAACCACACTGAAACACTTCTAATTATAAATGATATTTCACAATGTACTGCAATAAAGAAATTATGATATTGCACTGCAACAGAGTGTTTTAAGTGTCAGACATGGATAATTTGGGCAATCATGTGCTGCACAATTGCTGTAAGATTTTGAAGAATTATTTTAGTGACACATTAAGCGTGACAAGAAAAGCCTATTCACAAACACTTGCACATTGTCATATTTGAACAATGGCCCATTAATAACATTTCCATCAAACTTTTTCATGTCATGAGGGCTCAATACTTGAGAGAGAGAAATGACAGATGATTTGTAGCTGTACTTTCAGGTGCTTTCTTCAATCCCTTCATCTCTGGGTAGAATTTAAAAAAAAAGACACTGATTTTGGAAAAAAATGCCAAAAAGCCTGATGATTTGAAGTCAATATAAAGGACTGACAAGATGGCCACTGTATTTCCAAGATCCCACTTGGAGGACTAATGCTTAATTTAGAATCACAGACTGATCTAGGTTGGAAAAGCCCTCTAAGATCACAAGAGTCCACTCATTAACCCAACACTCTCAGATCCCCCAAAATAACATGGCCCTAAGTACCACATCCTAATGGTTTTTAACACTTCCCTGGGCATCCTGTTCCAATGCCTGACCACTCTTTCAGTCAAGAAATTTGGAGGACAACTACCGTAAGAACAATTTGGTTATGGTGAATTATTTACCAACTAATTAAAATGTTCATGTTTATGGAGATAAAATTAAATTACTCAGAAATTCACAGGAAAAAAAATCCTATTTACAATCTTTCCCATGTAAAGCTGGTCCAATTCTCTCTGAATCAGTTCTGTTTATCCAGCTGGCCACCTTTTCTTCTCTAGGTGCATATATCACCAGAAAGTCTTGACAACACGATGGAAAATAATGACAGTCAACATCCCAGAGAACATTTCAGGATTATGAAAAAATTCCAATCTGCATCTGGCTAAATGCAAGAATTTTCAAAAGTTTTTCATTGCAAGACAAAAGGAAATTATCCATTTGAGAAAAGCCAGTTTGTTGTGACACCCACCCAGGAGCATCAAATGGTTGTTGGGAGCCAAGACTTTGAAAACCCAATCATTCCTCACTTGTCATTCTCAAGGTTATAGTGGAAGATCATGGCAAAAATTGTAACAGATCCTCTAATCATTTTTGGGTTATCAGCCACCCTACAAACAACAATCCCTTCTGGAGAAAACCAGCCAGAGTTTCACTTGAAAATTATCAAATCTGTGGCTGTGTTTCAGTTATTCATTAAAAACTTGTCTGGACTTGACTCCCTGAGCTTTCATTCCTCTGAGTTTCCCTGCACATATTAAGGCTCAATCTTGAAGAAAATGGGTGTCAACTTTTGCCCAATGTGTCAAACTACCCATCCACTGCACAAATATTCACTGACAGGTTTTTTGAGGCTGTGTGATTTAAGAAAAAAAAGGAGTTTTTACTGATCCTGCAGTTTAGAGATTCATAAATCTTCATTGGCCAAAATTTGCTTTCTGACTCATGACTTCTGGTGATTTATACCTCAATGTATGCACTTCGTCACAGAAGAGTTTTTAGAGAGAAAATGGAGATGTGAAGTTAAATATAACACTCAGAACTAATCAAGAGCATTTAGATAAATTACTCTGATTGTCCACTATTTGGTTAGTTGGGCAAAAAGAAATTAAAAAAAAAAAAATAAAAAACAAACAAACAAAAAACATCAACAACAAAAAACAAAAACCAACCAACAAAAAAAAACCAAAATCCCAAAACAAAACAAAAAAATCCCACAACATTTTCCAGACAAAAGTCCTTATTCAGAGTGGTTCTCAGCTGAAAACATTTGGCAAGCCCCATTTACCACTGCTCTGTTCCCAACATATGACAGATTCATCCATCTTACACATGAGCACCTCTTCATGCTGGGATGAAATGCAGCCACCCACAGCTGAATTCACATTACAGGAGTGCACCAGCACATAGGAAATACTTCACAAATGTGAAAGTAGGCGTGTGTGTCTAAATTCTCAGCCTTATAACCTGCTAATCCTCCTCTCTTCCCACACAGCTGTGCTAATGGCTCACCTACAAATCCACTATTGAAAAATCTGCATAAAATTTCTGTATAATGTGTGTCTGTATTTCCCTCCTGTTGTATCTACCAAACCCCGGTTCATCAGCTCACCTTTCACATACTGCTACAGTGTCGAGTTTTATCTTTTTTTTTCTAAGGTTGGGATTAAATGTGTGAGATTAAATGGTATTTTTTGTTGTGACTCAGATGTTTATCAGTTCTTATCTATGTCATAGTCTCATAAACCCTGAGTTCTACAGCACTTCACTCTAACAAACTAAAAATTGAGTAGTATCCTTCTTTCTACAAGGCCTTTTAAAGGTAAACTCTCCAATTAAGAAATGACATCTAAATTATTTTTATTTTTAGCCCAATAACCAACCACCTGTGCAATGGGGACTTTTTTATCCAATTACACAAAACCACCCAAACCCATGGAGAAGAAGGTGAAGAAGAAGGACCAACCTCCACCCTAAACCTCCATCTTGCTTTATATATCACTATATTCTAAAACCTTAAACTCCGAGTTTCCCACTCTGCAATATTACACACTTCTATTCAAATTGCACACTCATAACCTCAGTTTTATCATTTAATTTTGGAAGCTTCTCCACAGCCTCAGGTCAATGCAGTGTTCCCTTGGGGGTCAGTGCCTGTCAGCACAGAGTCAAAAATTCTCAGTAACCAGGGTTCCAACCCTACAGACCATTGAGTCTTAGCTACCCCATGAGATGAATGGTGAGCTCAATCAAGAGGATTCACATTCCCATCAGGTGTTTTCCTCCTTTTTTTTTTTTTTCCTATTGGTTTCTTGTTTGTCTATCAGTGATTAAAGCTGCAGTTCCACTCATTAGTGAAGTGTATTAAATGGTAATATCAATAACAGATAACAGCACTGCCCTGGGACTGGCTGTTCCACAAATCTATATCAACAAGGCAAAGAGAGCTTTTTGAAAACGTTGTGTCTTCAGGCATGGTGGGAATGTTTACTCCCTGCTTGGCTCAGGATCAATGCCAGAGATAGAACCAGACAGTACCTGTCAAACACAGTAGAGTTGTGCTCCATGGTTTCAAATAAAACTACCTTATACTCAGAGATACCAAGATAAGTTTAGCTGGGTTTAGGGGAAAAAATAGATTACAAAAAAATTAAAAAGAAAATAACCATCACATCTACTCTATGTGAATTGCTTCAACAACTATCACTGACAAATTTGCCAAGTTCAGGATTTTGATATATGCTTAAAACTTGTACTCTTAGAAATAGAAACTACTTAGAAGTATCTTGTAATACTGAGGTTTCAGTCTAGATAATTTTCCATTTTGGGGAGCTTCTGTGACAGATAGAGATGTAAATCAAAACTGTCCTTACCATAAAGCCCGCAGGTTTTCTAATTCTCTGTGGTCTTTCTATAAGAGTTTAAAATCTTAATCCAATTAATCCAACTGCTACCTTCCAGTGCAAACAATGGGAGTATTATTTGCATGGATTTCATGCCCCACCTCCTCTTTCCAGCCCATCTGGGTTTGGGTGTGGAGACCTATCCCTGACTCCAGCAGGAAGAACATTCATCTCTTAATTTAAAACAAGCCATCTTAATTACTTACAGGGTTTCTCAGGTTTATAGAGGAGGGGTATTTTGGCAGAATTAAAAGATCCTTGTCACTACTCAAGGACAGTTTTGTTGGTGGAACTATCTGGGAAGTCACTTAAATCTCATCAAAACTGATGACAGCATTTCCAAAGTTTAGTTCACATAACAGAGGTGATTATTTTGTTTGTCACAAAAGGAGAATTGCATGTGGTAAGTGACCAAAGGAGTTGCTTATTTTTAGAAATTAATATTTTTAGGTGTTGCTATGGAAGCAGCTTTGAATGTGATCAGAATGGGATAATGCAGGACTTAAAATAAACTTGCAGAGAGCTGCCTACTCACTCTCTGAGCACCCAAAAGATCTCAGGAAATACATCAGACGCCTCAAACTATAAACACAAGAGGAGACATTACATAACTCCAATCAGGTGAAATCATTTCGGAAATGGATGCTGAGATTTGAAGTGATGAGGTGCAGTCTTAAAACAGAACATGCACTGCAAGCTGGAAGATGTTGTTTCCGGATGGAACTTCAACTTTATTCAGTAAAAATCCTCTCTGAAGGAAGATATGTCCCGCACAACAGTAGACAGGTTGATATCAATTTGTAAAATTTGGGTTTAATCTGCTACTCCAGCTAGATAAGGTTATCTGTCCAGATACACTTTCATCAAGCTCTTCTGAGCTAAATGAATGAAGACCAAGACCTCTGTCCAAAATTTAAGAGGTTCAGGCAATGTTGGGTCAAAAATCCCCCAAATTCTGCCAAGTTGGTTATTTCTCCATGTATTTCTACTTTATCTTCCTACTAAATGCTAAATCACTTTTGGCAATTCACTAGAGGTTCCAGGCTGAATCTGTTCCCCTCTGCTCAGGTGAGAGCTCACCTGCAGTGCTGGGGTCTGCTCTGGGACCCTGGGCACAAGAACCACGTGGAGTTGCTGGGATGAGTCCAGAGGAGGAAGAAAAGGATGATTTAAGGAGAACCTCAGCTCTGGAGCCAGGATGGGAGAGCTGGGAATGTTCACCTGGAGAAGAGAAGGCTCCAGGGAGTGTAATGGTGTTCACAGGGGTCTGAGGATGAGGGAAGAAACAAGGATCTGACTCCATGTTTCAGAAGGCTGATTTATTATTTTATTATATATATGATATTAAAACTATACTAAAAGAATAGAAGATAGGATTTCATCAGAAGGCTAGCTAAGAATAGAAAAAGAAAGAATGATAACAAAGGCTCTCTCTTGGACTCTCTGTCCGAGCCAGCTCACTGTGATTGGCCATTAATTAGAAACAACCAACATGGGCCAATCAAAGATCCACCTGTTGCATTCCACAGCAGCAGATAATCAATGTTTACATTTTGTTCCTGAGGCCTCTCAGCTTCTCAGGAGGAAAAATCCTAAGGAAAGGATTTTCCATAAAAGATGTCTGGGACAAGGGAGAGTTCAGAGCCCCTTGCAGGGCCTGAAGGGGCTCCAGGAGAGCTGGAGAGGGACTGGGGACAAGGGATGGAGTGATGGGACAAGGGGAAATGGCTTCACACTGACAGAGGACAGGTTTGGATTGGATATTAGGAAGAAATCATTCCATGGGAAGGTGGACAGGCCCTCCGGGGGCCCAGAGAAGCACCCCTGGATCCCTGGAAGTGTCCAAGGCCAGGTTGGACATGGAGGAAACTCAGAAAGTGGAAGGCATCCCTGCCCATGGCAGGGGTGGCACTGGATGTTCTTTCAGGTCCTTCCCAACCTAAACATTCTGTGATTCTGCAATGTATCTGTAGCCAAAGCTCTCTTCACAGAGAGCAGCAGGCACAATTTCCCAAGGATTTGTCCTGGGAAACGTAGCGAGAAACCTCAGAGAAAAAGAGAAAAAAATTCTTATCTCTACGTGCTGCTCCTGTTGTTTTTGCACGTGTGGAATGTGTTATGGAGATTGTTCACTCAGAGTGGGTTCTTAATTGGACTCTGGTGAAGGTTGTTTGGACTTATTGACCAATTAGGTCAAAGCTGTGTCGACTGTTGGAGACAGTCATGGGTTTTTCTTTAGTATCTCTTTAGTATCTCTCTAGTATAGTATCTCTTTAGTATAGTTATAATAACTATATATATATACACAATATTGTAAGATGTATTATATTAAATTAATAATAATTAATTTAGTAATATTAATTTTTTTAATATATATTCAGCATTCTGAATCATGGAGTCAGAGCACATTATTCCCTGGCTGGGGGATCACCTGTTTCTGCTATATGTATCAACAGTGAATAAGAAGAAATAAATATTTTTAGGAGTTAAATCCATGCAACTTCCACTGAAAAAAAGGTGAAGTGCATGGAAAACTAACAAGTCCATATTTTGTCTCCATAAAACCCTCAACCAGGCCAGCTGTCAGCTCAGCTTTACAAAGCACTGGTTGTGTTTTGCCCCCTTTCCCCACAGAACCTCAGCCCTGGGGATGGAAGTCCACAGGGAGAAAGGTGAAAATTGAGAAGTCAGAGTTTTGTTTCTTTCTGTCACCCTCTGAAATTTCCACTTGAGAAAATGAAACTTTTGTAGGTTTTGCAAATCTTTTCATCTTGGCTCCTATAAGGAAATTTATAGGGCTGAACATGAGGAAAATTTCAATCTCTTATGTAGACTTTTTTCAGCATTTGTTTCACAGGGGCATGATTTGGCCCGTAATTAAAAAAGGTAACAAATTTTAAAGAAATAAGTCAGTTTTCCTGTAAATGTAACTTTTGGGTGGATGAAAGTCTGCGAAAACTGAGTAAAATGTTAATTTTTAGTTGTTCAATTAACATTTATTTAAAAGTTATTTTAAAAAAGGATATTTTTGAGGCATAGTACCCCAATACTGATTGGCAGGGGAATAAAACAAGGTAGAAAACAGTGCTGAACTAAGGGATTGCAGCTCCATTAAGCACACATTAATGTGTGCCTGGACTTTTTGATGCACTACAATCATCTTTAGAGTTGACAGCACTGACATTTGTGAGTTCAGTCAGCCCAGCATCCCATAGAGAAAAGAGCAGGGCCAGGGAATTTGTCAGTGTCTTCAGGCACAGATGAGTTTCCAGTCAGCATCTGCAGCCTAACTTCCAAGAAACCTTGATAATTGCTGCATTTCCAGTAAATATTCCCACCTCCTGAAGGTTCATTAAAAATTTTGAAAATTTTCTTAGTACAGCACACCTGGTCTCACACCTGCTCTGTTCATGGCTGGGAAATTAACAGCAACGTGTAAAAAACCAAACCAAAACAAAACCCAGTAAAAACCGACTCTGCAATGTAGTTTGAAATACTAAATTTAGTGCAAAAATGCTTTTTTTTTTTTTTTTAAGCAGAGAAGAAACTGGTAATTCAGGGTAGGATTTCCCTGGATGGTTAAGACACATAAATTTAAGACTGCAGATTAGTGAACTTCTCAGTGCCTCTCAGTGCATTAGGTGTTTATTCAAAGAAGATTTAATCAATTAAACTAAATACAGCCCAGAAAACATAAATTTCCAAGGACAGGGCTCTTGAGTTCAGCACCTTCCTTCAGGTCCTGGGGAAAGACAAGTGAACAGCAGCACTGCAGGGGATTAAATCTCACATTCAGTACAATAAATCCATTTAAAACACCACAGAAATTCTTCAGGATTACAAATTATTCCTATTTTGGGTTTGTTTGGGATTTAGTGTTTTGATATCTTTTCCTTATCATTTTTCTAGGTCTGATTAGAAAGAATTTAGTGATAGAGCTGATTCATTTATATCCTTGTCACCAACATCTTTAAAATTCCCAGATTATTTCTGTGCCTGCATCTCTATATAAATGTTCTCCAAGCCTGACATCATGAATGGACCTTCCAAATGTAAAAATGGGATTGACAAAACAATTTTCTCTGGAACAGGCAACATAAATTTTGATCCTACCAAATATTAAAGACAGAATTGTATTTATCATTACCCACAAGGCATGTGAATAATGCTGATAAAATGCAGAAAATATAGGAAGGTATAGATTAATGGGAAAAGAAAAAAAAACCAAACAAATGAGGAATAAAAAGGAGTGATTGACAAGGTAAAACGACCTGCTTTTCTAAACACCAGATGCATGAATGTGAGAAAACAGTTTCATATTTAAGGAATTTAGAATTGTACAGCAAATTGTGGATTAGTAAAGAAAAAATCCTGTGTTGTGAGGGATGTGGATATCCATATCCCAAGAGGCCAGTCCATCCCTGGATAATGTGTTTATCTGTTCTCTGAACTGCCCCCAGCTTGTGAGCATTTAATGCCTTTTGCTCTGCAAGCTTTTGAAGCTGGATCATTCAAACATTCATTTAAGCTCTGGTCAATAGTGCTGCAGCAGTTTATTGACAAAGCCAGGTCTGGGTTCACAGCCTGGGTCACCCAAGGGTTTGCAGCATTGCAGAGAGTTAATCCAGCTGCTGATTTGAGGATTTAAAGTGCAGGATATGCAAATTTGCCAGGAATTACTTCAGTAGCTGTCCAGCTTCTTGTGGTCTTATTTGCCTAGAAGAAAAAAATAAAATACAAACACTTTTGGCTCACTGCACACAGAGGTTTTCCTCTTTCTTATTTTAAAAAAGCTTTATCTCCATGGTGTTCGGGGTCTTTTTACATTTGTATGCATTAAAACACACCATGAATTCCACACAAAATCCTTTTCATGCATCTGCTCCCCTTGAAATCACCTTGAGGCAACAAATCCTTGCTATAAACTGATTCAGAAGTGCAGCCCCTTTATACACTGTTTTTGAAATTCAGCACACCCTGATTCTCTATCACTCGTGTCTCCAGCATCTACAGAACAACTTTTATGTGCTCCCTGCTGGAGAAATTGGAGGAAAAAGACCTAAAAAGCCCATACTAGTTCAGTGCTTCTCTTGGTTCCAGTTTGCTTGGGACTTAATAATGACAAATTTAAAAAAAAATCATGATAACAATTATTCAGAGCGAAAAACTAAGGGGAAAAATGCAAACTGATTTCTAGAATTATTTTTTGTCCCAGAATTTGGCCATATGTGTAAATTCAGGAAAGATCTTTTTTTTTTTTTTTCCCAATCTGGGCATCCTGATTGCTTCATTCTTCATTACAGCACCTCTTTACTCAAGGACTGAAAACAAAACCAAGACCTGATGCTCAGGAACCTGGTTTAGTGGAGGGTCTGGCAGTGCTGGGTTAATGGTTGGACTCAATAATCTTAGAGGGCTTTGCCACCCTGAATTGATTTGAAGTGTTCTCACTTTTTTTTTTTTTTTTTAATTTGGACATTTTTTCAATTACATTTGCAGTTTAGAAAAGAGAAGACAAACCAAAAATCCAAAGAGAAAAACAAATATTAATGAGGGCATAAAATAAAACAAAAGCAAACCCATTTGAATAAGAACCTGGTGCTAAACAAGGACTTTATTCTTGCTGTTGAAGTGTTTCTCACCAGCAAAGGAAGAAGCAGGTGAGCACTTAAGGTCTCTTCTAGAAATCAAGAGAAATCTGACTCATAAATAAGCATTCCTGTGCCTTCCATCTCTGCACACATTACAGCTCCCTTGCTATTAGAGAAATTCAAGAATAATCAACTTAAATCCCGCGTTGGAATGAAATTTGGGCATCATTTTGAGCATTTAATGCTCAAAATGCTGCCAGGGGCCCATAGGAGAATGTTATCCATGCTCATCTCCTCACCTTCCCTTTCCTCTCGGGTTTTGTGTTGCTGAAATGGCTCCCAAGGTATTAAAGAGTTTTTTTCCCAGCTCTGGTTTTCAAGGCTGTTTATTTTCTCTTATTTATTCCATTCTTTCTCTGACCTGCTGAGATCTGTCCAGCAGGTCGGGTTGTAGCACACTGACCACCCTTGGGGCAGTGTTGGCTTTTTATACTAAAAACTCCGTGTACTTTATTTACAATAATTTTCCAATACCTATCACCTATGTTAGACAGTCTGTCTCTACCCTAAACCAATCCAGAAGTGTCACCATCACAGCAGAAGATGGAGGGCAAGAAGGAGAAGGAGAAGAAGGACAGGACACGCCCAGATTCCTCCATCTTGCCTCTTGAGCCCCCGTTCTAAAATTCTACACCCCAAAATTCTACTTTTTCACCCTGTGATAAATTCACTGTCGTTCTACTCAAACTCTTGTGGTTTCTAAATCTTCACACAAAGTTGGTAATTGTTTCCATGGGTTAAAATCAAAGGCACAGGTGTTTTTGACTCCGTGCCAAGGTCTCTGAGCCCCCTGGCAGGGTCTTGAGTCCTCCAGAGCAGCCAGAGGAATGTCCTGGGTTCTGACACTTTCCCACTTGTGCTCCTGCAGGCAGGCAGAGGGGTTGGTTCAGCCACAAAAACCACACCAAATTAATCAGTTTCCAGCTGATAAAGCTTCTAATCTGTTCCTTTGTGCATCCCAGAGTACAAAAGCTCCATGGAGAGCAGCAGCTTTCTGTGGGCTGGAGTGGCTGCACACCCACAGCTCGAGAATTGCTTTTGTCTGCTTTGGAGAAATGCTGCCACATGTCAGGGTTTAATACCTGCAGAGGATATTAAATAGTAATTAAATTGTAGGTGTTGCAGAAGAACAAATTGTTGCAAAAATGAAAGCTCATTTTTGGCTTCATTTCCCTCTTCTCTTGTTCTGTGCAGAGCATACATGATAGAACTGTCCTGCAAGATGTAAACATGGAATTTCTGACCTGAAATCCTGAAAATAGTGCCCTGCACAGTGCTCAGTGTACTCCCAGCACACCACAGAATGAGAAGTTAGGTGTTTTCAAAGGTGACAAAATCTCCAGTGGCTGCCAATTACTTGATATAAAGTCTCCTTGGTGTCAGTGAATTGGTCACTTATCATTACAGAAGTGACGAAACTATTCCAAGTAAAAAAACCTAAAAAAAAATCAAATCAAAACAAGGAATGAAAAAAAAATTCTTTTCATGTTTAATTGGTTATAAATATATATATTATATATACCTATGTATATATAAATATATATATATATAAAATTACATGCCTCAATCTCTTATTTTCCCTGCTTTCATATTTTTCTACAAAAAAAAGGGATTTAATTTTTTGAGTCACAATTTCTGAACTCCCTCCCATCCAAAATTTTCCTTCTTTGTTGCTTCATCCAAAAAACCTGAACTGGTTATTTACGCTCTTCTGACTGATCTTTACCTTGTCTAACCTGTGATCCCAGCTTTGACTTTAAGCTTTATTTTCATGTCTTAAACCTTGCTGAAGGTTCCCTTAGCAAGAGATATTTTCTCCTGTATTTTCCACTTCATTTCATTTCACACCTCAGCCTAACTCTCAGCAATCTGTGGAGGAGATCTTTCCCCACTCCTGTGGAATGAGGGGACACCCGGGGACACAAGTAGGGAAGGTCTCAACAACCCATTCCTCATTTCAGATCTATCAATTCTCAGAGAAAAATCTGTTACCTAATTTGTGATATATCAACTGGGTTGACGAACAAAAGAGAAGAAATCACTCTACCCTTGGAGCTGCTCAGTGATCCTGAGTTAGAAGACATCAGATCCACTGTTTTCTCCTAAATTACAATGCAATTTTTAACCTTTTCCTTCTAGTTTAGCCCATTAGGAATGGCATGGCTACAGCATTGGTAACAAAGTTTTTCAGCTCCTAAATGATTGCTCATCCTATGCTGATGTAACAATAAAGCTTCCTAAAAACCTCCTGATTGCTCAAATATTCAGTTACTGAATAGCTAAAAATACCTTAGGTGCCCTCTGAAACCTCCTTTTATCTGCACACTTGTTTCCTCTCTCCCTGTCCAAAAACTGATATTAAAGTGATTTCTTTTTCCATCCCAGAAGGCATCTTTGCTAAATTAGAGCTATCTAGTATTTTACAGTCTGGATCCTTTTTGGGGGTTAGAAAATCCCAGATTGCAGGGGTTTGTCACAAGTGCTAAGGTTGGTGACATTTTATTGCAGTAAGATGAAATTTCCTTTTTGTCAGACATTTTGAAGCCATGTTGAGACATCAGTACAAAATTTCCTGTATCATCCCTGGTGTCAGTTACATTTGCTAATCTGACTGGATCAGTCTGCAAATCTAAAATATTATTTGTGATTCTCTTACACAGGTGGTGTGAATGTGGTGCCTGAAACAACTCCTGTTTTGTCTTTTATCATTGTTTTTAAGGATGCTTTAATTAAAAAAAGGTATTTCCCACTCCCCTCAAATTCTTTCTCACTCATCACTACTGAATTCATTTAATGTACTTGTGAAAATATTGCCCCAAAACTGACAGGAATGAGCATAAATATTACAGTAGGGTTTGGATCAAGCCCCCGTTTCAGTATTGGCCAAACTCATTCTATAATCAATATGCTAAAACCCACAAAGACAAACATGTACAGCTGCTGGGTAAAGCTGAATCTGGTACTGTCAGCCAGATGATGCAGGAATAGGAACTAATTATTTCACAGAAACATTCCTTTAAATGCTGTTCATTTCATCTTTTTTCACATTGAAGCCTTAAACAGTATTAATGGTATTACCCTTTAAATTCCCCATCTTTTGTGAAATTCCTCTTTGCTGCTGTTTATTTTAATCCCAGCTTTAACATGCTGCTCATCCTGGACATCCCTGCTATTCATGGGTTTAAAACCAAACAGAAATACAGTTTTATTTAGTGGAACTATGCACACCTGCAAAGCAGGAAAATTTATTTTGCTTTGTTCTCAGGGGCAGCATAAGCTTTCTCGGAAGGTAACAATAAACAGGAGAAAGGAGATAAATTCATTGTGCTTCTAAATGTACTTGGACAAATATCAAATGTAAAATATCTGAATACAATAAAAAAGCTGGTTGAATTCCATTCTATGCAAATGTACTTATTTGTAAAATAGGGTCAGTCAAGGAGTCTTTTTGTGAAATGACACAGCTCAAGAAGTGTTTGGACAATGCTCTCAGGGTGGGAATTTTGGGGTGTTTGTGTAGGGTTTGCATTCAGTGATCCTTGTGGGTCCCTTCCAGCTCAGGATATTCTGGGATTTCATGATTCCACTGTGTTGGGAGTTACTCCTACTTCCCACTTGATAGTGATGTTGTCCCAAGATCTGTCTTTCATTTTCAGCTGAAAATTATCTTTACCAGATCTGGTCAGGAAATAGAGGATATTTTACCCTGTACCATGTAGGTCTCACAATGAAAAGGGAGGAAATTAAAAAGTCTTTAAATGGGCCCAGTATCAAAATCCAGATTTTCCTGTGTGGACACACAAGTTGTTGATTTGTGTCCCAATAAAAAGAGCAGGAATGTTAGGTTTGGAGAAATTCCCAAGGAACCCTTAATCTCAAAACAAGTATTTCTGATCCTAAAACATATATATTCCCCAAAAATATGGAAATTCAGAAAAGGAGAGATGTCAGTGAGCTGGAACTTTCCTCTGAAATGATTTAGTCAGTGCTGGTCCCACTGATGAGATGATTTCATTTAACCAATGTGGGTTTCATGAGCGACAATCCTGTAAAACACAACACACCCTAATCACATTTGGAGAGTGTAATTGCTCATGGAAAGCAGAATGGAAAGGAAGAGGAATAAAAGGGTTACTGAACTCTTCCTTGATGTTCCCAAACTCCTGGGGCATCGTCATAGTTTGATAACAGGAACTGGCTCTGACCTCCGTGGAATTGCTTTAAGAAAGATTTGGACAAGGAATTCTTACATATAAAATCATTCAGGCAAATCATAAACTCACATTAGATCTTTAAAAACGGAGAAATCAGCAATATCAGCACAAAATAACCCCACAGTTACAGTTCTGCTGCTCCATCTTTATTTACGAGTAGGTGGCAACTGAATATCTGCAATTCTTTGTGTTCAATGAAGAAAAGGACTCCAACTTCCACTGATTTTTTCCTCAATAATTTCCTCAATAATTTCCTCAATAATTAAATATAAAAAAATCATTTAAGTTCTTAATTTAAGATCTTAAGCTCAAGAATTTGTTTAAATATAGTTGGATAATGTTTTGCTTGATGAGGCTGAGATTTGGCCTCGTACAAACACAAATGTAGTCTAAAAAGAGAGATTATAATCAAAAAAGAAGGTACATTTTTATTTCCTATACAACACACAAATTCCACATGGCACTGAAATAGGCCATCAAAAGAATGTAGAATGAATGCAACCTATTTCTAGGGCCCTAACTCTAAATTAATTTCATTTCAGTTAAAGGAGATTTTTTTCACTGATTTTCCTCTCATTTCCCCAAAACTCCACTTCATAAAGGAGTTGATATTTGTAAGACAGCTTTGAAATTATTTTAATGATTCGAGGTTGTATCCAAAGAGTGACTGCAAGAATTTTACCATGAAGTGGGCACTGCCTGCTGCGTTTGTGGGATGAGGTGGAGGGAGGAGATCAAAGCTGAGCTTTAATTATTCCAAGGAATGCTGTGTGTGCATATTTTCCCTTTACTTTTAAAGAAAAGCAGCCAGGAGTGGTTTTCAGGAGCCTGAATTTCTGCTGCTCCTGCTAGTTCAGTAAATAGTAGGAATTCAAAAGAAAAATCAGAACTTGTCATTTACCCTTTCAGCCTCTTCACAAAATTAACATTCCCTGGAACTTAGATGAAATTCATAAAGTTCTGATTTTAGTAATTTTTCCTGCTACAATGGTAAAAAAACTTATCTGAGAGAATATGAGTACTTTGGAAAGGGAATTAACTCTTCCAGCCTGGCTGAATTACCAACACAGTCTTCCAAATCTCCAGGAGGACTCCTGAGACTCCTGTGTGGAAAATATCAGTGTTTGGTGCATTTTAAATATCCTGTTAGGCAGAGAGGAAGTTAAAAGAAAAGTGGAAAAGAAATAACAGAAGTTTGATGTCTACCTACAGAATTCCAAAGCCCATTCCCATGGAAGACACCTAAAAGGGAAGCACAGCATTGGCAGGGATTTCATTCAGGAGCAATCCTGGTTCTTAATGTTCCTATTTTCAGAAGAAAAAAAAATCACTTTTGGTTAAAATTTTTATATGAGATATTGGTTGTCACTATAGGACATGAAATAACACGACACAGACATGCAGCTCTCTCAAGGCAAAAACGAGAATATTTAATTTCTGACTCCAACATTTATAGATTTCCAAAAGTGACAGTGGATTGGAGGGTGACAGTGCCACCTCTCCAATGACACTGGAAAAACCAACAGTCCATCAAATTTCTCTTCTTCCATAAAAGAATGCAAAACAATGAGTTATTTACAGAAAGTGTGTGAGAAAGTTCATTACAAGAATGTAAACATCAGAAGGCTTAGAAAATCTTAAAAAATCAGGGCAACAACTGGTGCTCTGGCCTGACTCTTTTTCTTATCACCTGTGAGGGGGGCAGATGGGAAGGATGTGTTGGCATCTAGGAGAAAACAACAAATTGGTTTTTATGCATCACAAAGTACACAAAAAAAACCCCAAGAACATATTGAAAATAAATATATACACTTACTGGAGCAATGGATATAAAATATAGAGTATAATTCACCTTAGAGGAAAGAAAGAATTTGGCACACCAAGTTGAAAGAAATATGAAATATATAATTTTTTTATTATTTAAGACACACTATTAAAACTTGGCTTCATAGTAGAAAAACCACTGCATCTTTCCCTGCTTTTATTACTTTGAAGCAAATTACCTGGAGAAAAATTAAAACAAAATTCTGTGTGTTTTAAATAGGCACAGAGAGCTGGTTGCATTTTCTTGCCCAAAACAGTGGCTGCAATAATAATAGGGTGGTCCAAACTGAAAACCACAAAGGCTCAAACTCAGGCAGCTCTATCCTACATTTAATCAGGGTTTGTTTTGTATGTGGGGATCAGGACGGTGGTGTCAGTTTTCTTCCTCAGAAATGCTGATTTAACCAAAACAACCTAAAAGAGAAAAACTCATTATGAGCAGCTTTCAGCAGGAAAAATCAAGAGATGAAGCTGGGGTAAAATTTGGTCAGTTATGACAAAATTAACACCTCTTGATGAAGTCCTGGATATTTAGACCACCTTCTAAATGCATTGAGCCTGTAGAATTCACTTTGCCTGATTTCAGTGTCTGCAGGGGAGTCCAGACTGCCTTACATAAAAATATGTATCTCATGATTCATGCAGCACATTTAAATACCTGCCTTTGCAGGGATGAATCAGGCCTGAGTCTCAGTGACTCTCTTGATGACTGTGCTGAACAAGCTGTGTTGAATAACTCAGATGCTGATGATTCCTTGTGGGGCAAGGGCTGGACATTCCTCTGGCTCTGTCCAGGGTGTTTTCCAGATGCCTTCTGTCCCTTCATGGTCACCAGAAACTGAAGCCTTGTGAACAGAGGCTGGACAGAGCTAAAGAATAAAGCAGGGATTTATTAAAAGGCCTCAATGGATCCACCGTGGGCAGCACAAGAGCCCAGCCAGGGCTGCACCCAAGATGAACCAAAATGGCCCCAAAATGCACGAGCGCTCCCGGGGTCTCTCCCTGGGATCAGTTCTGCTCCATTTGCATCTTGCAGTTCATTGTCCCATTCCAGCTTTAGCCCCTGCAGTCCCACCCTGCTTGTTTTCCTCTCTCCAGCCCACGGTGTTTGTGCTCCTGGGCTGAGATTTGGATCATTTGTCCTTGGTGCCCAGCTGGAGCAGGAATTGTTTTGTCTCCCTGCTCTGTGCACAGAGCTCACCATGCCCTGATGTGAAGCTCAGACCCACCCACTAAAGCAGCACAGAATCTGAAAATATAAAAGCTAAACCTGAGGCATCACTGACACATGAAGTTAAACCAGCCATCCATCCTAAGGGATGTAAAAAGTAGAAAAGTAAGGACACATAGAGCAATGGTCTGTGTATTAACGCTTGTCTAGAATAACTCCCTAAGCTGCAGAAAAGTTTATCTAGTGAGATATTAGGAAGTTTTAAGCTTAATAATGGAGCTCTGTGCATTGTGTTTTAAGGCTCACAAGCAGATATTGTATTTGAAATAAGCAGGCGTTGTTTTAACCAAAGGTACATGTGCTTTTAGTGGTTGGATTACCTACTGTCAATGTGTTTCTGCTTTGTGTGATTGGTCAAAAAAATTATAAAGTAAGTTGTAACATTATGATCTTGATCTGCTGCCTGGGATGTGAGTTGATGGCATCTTCCCATTGTCATAACCATGTAATGAGACTGATGCTGGAAAATAAAACAGCCCAAGGCATGTTCCAAGCTGTCCCATCCTGTTGGTGATTTGTACACAGCCCCCGGTCAGCAATAGTTTGCAATGTGATTGTCAGCTAAAGGTTTTTTGTTTGAATATTCATTCACCCTTCTGCTTTGGGAAGTCTCCTCCTAACTCCACAAGGAATCTCCTCCCAGTTATTTATGAGGAATTGAACACACGAGTTGCTGCAATGCCATATCCAATAGCTGAGCACCAAGTCCAACAAGAGCCAGCAGTGCATCCTTGGAGCTTTGGTCTGAATTAGGGAAAGGGATGGCAGCAGGTCAAGGGATGTGATGTTCCCTGTCTAGTGAGGACATCTCTGTGGTCTTGTGTTGAGTTCTGGGCTCCCCAGAGCAAGAGACATATGGACACCCCAGAGAGAGACCAGTTAAGGGTCACAAATGTGATTAAGGGACTGGAGCACCTCTCTTTTGAGGAGAGAATGAGAGTTGGGAGTGTTTGGCCTGGAGAAGAGAAGGCTCAGTGGGGATTTATTGATGTGCAAAACTATCAGAAGTGAGAACAAATCTGTTTAGTGAATCAAGACCAGAGGCCATGGGACCAAACTGAGGTACAGGAGGTTCCCTCTGAACCTCAGGGAACATTTTTCACTCAGAGGGTGATGGAACCATCTAATGGATTGCCCAGGGACTTTGTGGAGTCGCCCTCTTTGGAAATATTTAAAACCTGTCTGGACACAGCCCTGGGCAATGTCCTGGGTGGTCCTGTATGAGCAGGGGGGGTGGACCAGAGGACATCCAGATTTCATTTCCAGCATCAGCCATTATTCTGAGACTGTGTAATAGGGGAATAATGGGAAATCTGCTCCCCTTTAATGGTCAGAATTTAAAACTGAATGTGTCAAGGAGATGGAAAACTGACCTCACATGAAAACTGGAGGCAGCAGAAATGTACCAAGGCAGCCTGGCTTCCAAGCCCCTCCAAAATTTGCAAACCAGGCATAACAGAAAGTGGGGTCTAAAAGAAAAGCTGGTCAGGCCTACTGGGCTCAGCATGTCAGCAAATCACTTCCAGCTGCTACAGCAACCTTGAGACGTGGCATGGTGTGTTGAGACTTAACTTCTTTTTGCCAAGGTTGGGATTAAATGCACGAGATGGAATTTCTTGTTGGGACTCAGATGTTTATCAGTTCTTATCTCTGTCACACTCTCACAAACCCTGAGTTCTGCAGCACTTCACTCTCACAAACTAAACATGGAGCCCCATCTCTCTCTCTACAAGGCCTTTGAAGGATCAACTGTCCAATTCAGAAATGACACCGCAATTATTTTTACTTTGACCCAATAACCAACACTCAGGGCCCACAATGTAGACTTTTTTCATCCAATTACACAAAACCACCCAAACCCATGGAGAAGAAGGTCAAGAAGAAGGATTAGCTACTGTTTTAAAACTTCTATCTTGTTTTATCTATATTACTACATTTTAAACCCTTAAACTCTAAGTTTTCCACTTAAAAAAAGTGTGTAATGTGATATCACATACTTCTATCCAAACTCCACATCCACAATCCCAGTTCTATCATTCCATTTTGGAAGCTTCTCCACAGCCTCAGGTCAGTGCAGTGTTCTCTTGGGGGTCAGTGCCTGGCAGCACAGAAATCTGAAATTCTCAGCAGCCAGGGTTCCAACAGTGCTGCTGTGAAATTCCAAGGGATTGTGGTGAGATTTGCTTAAAATTTTGGGAAGTTAGTAATCATGGAAAAGGTAATCACACCTAAAGGGAAGACAAAGCTTCCTCAGTTCATAGCCTCCTCAACTTCAGCACTTTACCTCTTAAACTTTACTCTGGAATTCTCTTTCCCGGAAAAAGAAGATGAAGGAATCTCAAGGATGTGCTAAGACTGTTGCAATCAGAGCCTCTCTTGGAGCAAGGTCCCCACTGCTGACTCTTTCTTCACATGGAACCATTTCTTCCTACCTGGGACCAATAAACTCAAACTTGTGTTCACAGACAAATGTCTCTACTGATGAAAGTCACCACTTGTTAAGAAGTATGCATCTTTTTAGGGAATGATAAGCCAGAAAGATTTAATCAAGAAAATGTGGGTATTTGTCAGCTTGTTTTGCTCTGAAACTCTCTGAATCCCTTTGTCCTATTCCAAGCAGGTGTCTTCTGCCATGGCTCACAAATTTGTTTTTTCCAAAGGTAATAAGAATAAAAATGTCACACTCTTTTGAATTTTTAAAAGTAACCTATATTTCCAGCTCTCATCCTACAGACCACCAGATTTTTAAGCATTTACTTCCCCAGACAAGGGCTAAGTCCTGAGCTGGTAATGCAGTTTGCAAGACTTGTGTGCATAGGCCTGAGCTAGGCAAGGCTTGATTTACCTTTTGTTTAGAAAAATCTAAAAAAATCTTTCTGAAAAATCAGGGTATAGAATGTAAATACAGGGCAGAGGAGTTTCTGGAAGTGCACAAGTTCATAGGGAAATATACCCATTGTTTTGAAGATTTTAGGTTTGAATCCTACTGAAATCAATCAAAGGGTTTCAAGTTATGTGCTGGTTTTGCTTCAGGAAAAAAAAAAATTAAAAATCTTTATAAACAGGCCATTGGTTTTTCCTTCACCAACCAGCTGACATACATGAAAAGCTGCATTTCTTGTCAGCTAATTACAGCACATCAGGGATAATGAAACATTTTTGAGAACTGATCCATAATTCTGCCCATGCCTTATGAAGCTGTTTCATAAAAGCCAGAAATAATCCCCTCATAGAAATGACAATGTCTGAGGGACATTAAATGCAAAAAAAAAAAAAAAAAAGAGCAAGGGGGATGGATAATTGAGGACTTTTGGACAAATGATGGACAATATTCCAAACGCACAAAAAAGAGTTTTATGAGAAATGAAAGTTGATTCAGTGTCTATTAAAGTGACTAAAGGATTTATTTTTACTTCACGTCTACAGGACAGCTGTGTATCTGAGGGTCTGCATCAGTGTTTCTTTTCAGCTTTGCAGCTCTTGATGGTAAAGATTTCACCTGTTCTTGGCTTGTCAGCAGGGAATTGACTTGGAGTGGCTGGGAGCACAAATCAAAGCATGGCCAGAGGATGGGACAAGGGATTGCTCAGGGCACTGCTGCACTGCCACCAGCTCTGCCTTTGTTCCTGTCACCCAGGAGGGAGCTGGGTGCAGGGGAAGCTGAATGGGACATGAACAGTGCTGCAGAGGATGTGTGCAGAGTGGAGGAGTCCTTCTCCAATTAATTAATTAATCTTTGGATGTAGCCCTACACACCCTGCTAATAAACTCAGCATAGTCGCAGTATCTCTCGAAATGAAAATTGAAAAGAAAGCAAACCAGGGGGTTTGTGTGTGTATTTAAGTAGCTGCCTTCCCCCTCCCTGAGGTGCCTAAAATCTGGTTTAATTTCAGGTTTGTTCATATTAACCACTAAGGAGGCTCAATCAGATTTTCACAGTGGTGCCAGTGCTTAAGTGAAAAGTGAAAACTGCCAGAATGCCCCTCTTGCTGTTTGTTTCTAATGGAGAGTGAGGAAGCACCATCTGCTTTCTACTGTTTTCAGGCACTGCTTGATAGTGAAAAGGCTGTGTCAGCACACAGACCTTGGAGCCTAAGGGATGAGGGTGCTGGAGCTCTGCCTAGGGACTGCTTTCTGAAAAAACAGGGTCTTCTGCATCAACAAGTTGAGCACATGGAGAAACAAAACTGTCTGTCACAGTATTGGACCTCCTTCAAAACATGCTCAACTTGGCCACTAAGTGCTGTCTGTGACAAGGCAGGAAAAGCACATTTCTCCTGGTGGGGGATTGATGCCAAATTTATTGTGTGGTGTAAATTTACTGAAGGAACCTTTTAGAATACTCTGTATTCATATTAACTTAGGCAGTAGTTTTCAGCTGTGTCTGTGCTAATGCATTTCACCATAACCTGACCCCCAGGTAAGTGACACACTCTCAGCTGTGCTATTTAATTCCCTAGGCTTTCAGGCTTTCAGGGAGAGGGACTGTACTCAAACTGTTCTTTGGGTAGAGCCCCTAGACAAGTCTAAAGACTGAACTGGAGTGCCAGGAGTCCCAAATAACCCTGGCCCAAAGGGGAGCAAAGACAGGTACAGCAATTACCACATTCATCCTGGATTTCAGTGCTTGGATGCTTTCCTTGGCATCTTTGATAACACAAGTACTGCTCATTCTCTGTAATTTGCATTGCTAGTTATTTCCACTTAAAACAAGATTTTTTATGCTGCTCTCCAAGCCCATGATCTTCATCTCTGATTCCACTCCTTATTGTTCCATTATCCATTAACCTTTCTTGAGGGTGTCTATGATGACCCTCCAGTCCCACACTATATTGAACGAGTCTCTAAAAATGCATCTTCAGGAACTGTACTTAGTGTGGCAAAATATTTAGTGAAGCAGTAATTACTGATTGCTTCAAGGCTGATCCCTTTGGAAAATGACTCCATTTGCTAATTCTCCTTTCAGAATAACCAATTTCAATCAACCTTTTCCTTAATTAATCCACTGCCTCCCAAAGTCTTAGGTTGCAATGCAAGACGTAACCAAAAGAAAGCATTCCATTACCAGGTGGGGCAGTGTTCTTTATCTTTTCCATGATTCATCCCTCATCAGTCCAGGAGATCTCTGCTGTCCATGGCCACTGAGTGTCCCTGCAGGGCTGATCCAATTCCAGCATCCCATGGGGAGATGCTGCGCCCAGGGGAGGAGCCAAGCATTCCTACCTGGATCCAATCTGAGCCTGGAGCAGCACAGCAGCCTTTGCCCACTGCATTGCCAGAGGAGCAGCTTTCTGCTGCCCTGCATTGCCAGAGGGAGCCCAGGCCCATCTGCAGCAGCCCTGGAGCTGCAGAGGAAAACTCCCCCCTTGTGCAGGATCCCTGCTGCAGCAGCAGCACAGCTGGCACTGCAGGAGGGCTGAGCCCCCATGGGATGGGGCTGTGCCACCCCCTGACACACAGGGGGGCAGGGCAGGGTCTGAGTCTGGCAGTGGTTTTTTGTATTACTGCATTTTTATTTTAATTTTTCTGGTAAAGAACTGTTATTCCTATTCCCACATCTTTGCCTGAGAGCCCCTTAATTTCAAAATAATAATAATTCAGAGGGAGGGGGTTTACATTTTCCATTTCAAGGGAGGCTTCTGCCTTTCTTACCACACACCTGTCTTTTCAAACCAAGACACCCAACAACAGCTGCTCCCAAGCTGAGTCAGTGAGAATCTGACCTTGTAATTTTTCCTAACAGGAAAACTCACCCCTGAGTTTTTCTTCACTCCAGTCAGGATTCTTTGGATCCACACATTGTGCCTTTGCCATTGGTACAGCTCTAAGGACCTGATGGTGCAATTAATTATTTTTCCTAATAATCCCTCTCCAAACAATGTGAATATGTGTTTTTCCCTACTGACACCTTTCCCCCCCAGGAATTCCAGTGTCATGCCTCTAGTCCTGATCCTCTGTGAGCTCTGCATCATCCTTGCTCCATGACATTACACATTTTCTTATCTGTTCACATGTAGATGTTTCTGAAGATGTCATGGCAGAAAGGGAGTCAATGAAAAACATGGAAAATGCAGGTAGAGTTATGGCAGTTCCACTATTTAGGAGTTCAGATGTTAGCTAAAATCAGGTGGGTTGAATCCTGTTTTCCACACCAGTTCTGTGGTTGGTCTCAGCCATGGAAAACTGGCCTTAGAGGTCAGATTTTATCTTCCAGTCTTTATTATCTGACTTGACTAAGTATATCAGCAAAACCAACAGATATTCCATCAAGCACATAAACACCCAGGTTGTGTTTAACATTTCTGATTCCACACAAATGCTGAAGGTAATGTCGGCCACGTTTAAAATGGAAAACATTAGAGTTTATATTCCTTAACCACAGAATCACAGTCCTCAAATAATTTATATTGAAAACACCTATAAGATCATCAATATACAAATCTTACCATTTTCTGCAAAAAGATGTGACAAAGATATTATTGTCCATAAAGTGATGTTTGCTGATAGGATTTTTTACTGCTAATGTACAAAGATGGGAGCTTTGTCACTGAGTGAAAATGAGTTTTTAATGTGGAACCTCATTAATGCCCAAGGCTTAGTTATGTTCAATTACTGATATAATGGAGAAGTTTCAGTGGCTCAGTCACTGATTTCACACAGTACTCATACAACTGAGGAGAGGTTTGGCCACTGATTTCACAGTCCAGTCTAGGAGATACTGGAATTTTTTCCTATTCTTCTTGTGAGACTCTGCTTTGACTGAAACTTTCCCATTACTCATCCCTTTAGCATCAAGATGCCTTGACAGGCAGGCAGGCAGGCTGACAGATAAAGTAGAGGTGGTAAGGAAAACAACTTTTTTGGCAAGGTACGTCCTCAGCAAAGCTCAGAAATTTCTTCAGGCTAGGAAAGAAAACTTATGAAAAATTGACAACTGAAACTCTCCCTCAAATCGCTGGAAAACAAAAATAAGGGTAACCAAGACACTCCTTTAAAGGAAAAGGAGCCCCAACAAAAACCAAAACCAAATATTTATGCACCTTAAATTGAAAAAGATATTTCCCTAAGTAATTGTCCTGGACATTTTTACTTCAATTTCTAAGCCCCCTATAACTGCTTATAATTTTAATTATGACTTTAATATAATTTTTCCTACTGTAAAGATGGGCAACTAGAAGGAAAACTTCTTGTATTACCTCTGACTAAGGTAATACAAGAAGTCTGTGGAAAATTAGAGAATTAAACAAGGTCCCTTAACTTCTAGGCTAAGAACATACTTAAAAACACCAGCCAACAACAGAAAAATGTCAAAAAATAAGAAACAACCATAACTCACCCCCTCCATTTTATTTTTTTTAACTAGAATCTAAGGTGTGAGAAATATTTTTCACCAAAGGCTGAGGAAAAAGCCCCAAAGCCTCATTTTGCACACCTTCAGAGCTGAGCGCCACGAAGTGAACAGCATTTTGGAGAGCCAGCACTCAGATGCAGTCACTCAGAAGTTGTGTGCTGTGTTTTCCCTCACTCCTCAAACACTCAGGCACGTTTTCTGATGACAGCTTTATGCAAGTGACAGCTTCTCTGTCAGCATATGCTGCTTCATGCAGGCAATTTGGCAAGCAGAAAGCCCCTTTTACCAGAAACAGGGTGTGAGATGATGTCATTTCTCTATAAAGATATCTTCTCCTACAGAAGGCACTGGCCAGTGAAAATATCTTCCCTAATAAATATTTTAGAGCTTTTTTTTTTTTTACAGCTCTGCTGTTCAAATTCTACCTTCTATGTATGCACACCACAGATAAAGTATTGGAGATCAGCCTTGTGTGCCTTTGCTTTGTGTCTTACAGAAGCAAGGCAACATTTTGGAGCTGGGGGTGCTCAGCCTGGAGAAAAGGAGACTCAGGGCTGCCCCCATCACTCTGTGCAGCTCCTGAAAGGTGCCTGTGCTCAGCTGGGGCTGGGCTCTTTCTCCAGCAGCAGTGACACAACCAGAGCACACAGCCTCAAGCTGCACCAAGGGAAATACAGGTTGGATAGCAGGGAAAAGTTTTTTAGAGAAAGAGTGATAAAGTTCTGGAATGGCTGCCCAGGGAGGTGGTGCAGTCCCCATCCCTGGGTGTGTTTAACAAAGCCTGGATGTGGCACTGGGTGCCAGGGTTGAGTTGAGCTGTTGGGGCTGGGTTGGACTCCATGATCTTGAAGGTCTCTCCCAATTTGGTCATTCCGGGAATTCTGTGAGTTCTGTGCTCCTTGCTTTGACACTGAGATTTGGCTTTAAAGGCAGGATTTGTGTCAGGGGAGATAGATCTGACCTGCTCAGAGGGAGGCAGGGTGGAAGAATGTAGGGATGTCTCCAGAGGGTGCTGCTCATGCCTTTGGATGGGAACAGATTGGAGGTGTCACAGGCACGATGGTGGGGATTTGTTGTGATGTAAATATAGACCTTCAGCAGGGTGGAGCAAATCTAGGAAATGAACATTGCAAAAAACTGTCAATCATTTTTTTTTTATTTTCTGCTAAGGTTGGGATTAAATAGTGAGACAGTATTTTTGTTTGGATCGGATGTTTGTTAGTTCTTATCTATGTTACAGTCTCACAGACTGTGAGTTCTGCAGTACTTTAACTAGCTACAAAATGGCCTCATATCTCTCTCTACAAGGCTTTTTAAGGATAAACTGTCAAATTAAGAAATGATACTTAAATTATTTTTACTTCTAAACTAATAACCAACTACCCATGCTCTGCAATGTGGAGCCATCCAAACCCATGGAGAAGAAGGATTAGCTTCTGATTTAGAGCTTCTATCTTGTTTTCTATATATTACTATATTTTAAAACCTTAAACTCTAAGTTTTCCACCATGTGATATTACACACTTCTATTCAAACTACACACTCATAATCTCAGTTTTATCATTCAATTTTGGAAGCCTTCTCCAAGGCCTCAGGTCAAATGCAGTGTTCTCTTGGGGATCAGTGCCTGGCAGCACAGAAAGTCTGAAATTCTCAGCAGCCAGGGTTCCAACAAAAATAATTTTTAAACAAATGGAAATCTTTATTCTGTGATGTGCACTGGGGCTGCTGTGGGAGGCAGAGCTCTGCTCTGGAACGTGGGAGGGGGATCAGAGAGAGGCAGAGCTGGTCAATGGAGGAGGATTCTCTCATTGGGGGTTTCATTGGTCAGGTCAGGTCATTCTCCGTGTGGAAAACCAAAAGTGAATGCAAACCAAATATTAGTCTGGATTAAATTGAAATTAAAAACTAGCATGATGTCAAATAGAACTAAAACATAATACTGCAATCCTTTCTAGAAAGTAAAATGAATAAGGATAATCTATTTTTTCACAAGGGTGATGGACAAAGGTGAGACAAGCTCAGTATGCTGTATTGCAGGACACTGAGATAATCCCTGCTTGAGGTCTTTTGCTGTATTTAGTGCCAAACCCAGATACTATAATCCAAAGGAGTTCATGGTCCTTTTTGTGGGCCAATATTTACCAAAAAAATATGTCTCAAAAGGAGATTTTTTTTCATGTTTCAATATAAAGACTGGAATTCACTGTTACTTCTAGTCCTCTTGTCTTATACTTGCAATTAGTGAGTTGTCATTCAAATTGTGTATTAAATTCTATTTTTTAGATTATCCTTATTCATTTTATTTTTTAGATTAATGATTGCTGTATTATGTTTTAGTTCTATTTGACATCATGCTAGTTTTTCATTTCAATTTAATCCAGACTAATTTATCTGCACAATCTGACTGCTATGTATAAGCACACCACATTTAAATACACAAACTATCCATGAAGATTCAGAAGCACAGATCTATTACATGTAAAAATGTAGACAAACATCCTGTGTAGGCATAAAGAAATTCAGATTAAAAACCAAACTGTAAATTTATTTCTATTTCTTTTTGAATTTATTCAATTCAAAGCTTGAAAACAAAGCTGGCATAGAAGACAGCAGAAATACTGAGATATGTCTAGCACAAGTCAACGTGAATTGTACTGTCAGTGCTGTCTCCTTGCTTACACCACCAATTTGGGAACAACTTTTAGCTTTGATTCAAATATCTGCTCATTTTGAAAATGACAAATGAGTAGGAAAACATTTCCACTGACGTGGGGACATGGGTTTCTTAGAACCCTCAGCTACAAAAGCACTGGGTGGTCAAAATGATGAAAAATTGTATTCCATTTTCCCTGGGAGAGATGTATCTGAGACTGCCCGATTTCTTTTTATGCACTGCCACATTTATTACTATAGTAACAACATACAGCTCTCTAATTTGCTTGATTGCAGGCTGGGGATCAGAGAGAAAAGCAGATTGGTGAAATTTTCAGTAAGATATGAATCTTTCTACTTAAAATTTGTCCAAGAAGGAACATTCAGTTCTCTGCTGTTGCTATACAGAAATGAAGCCATTTTATTTTTTGTCCTCAGCAAGACCTGATGGAAGAAAAAACAAATTACTTTTGCTTTCTTTTAGCTTTTATTCCTTTCAGTTTTGTCACTGTGAGTACAGAAGTTCCAAAAAACTTCCCCAACATTGATGCTTTCCATCCACTGTTCTGTTTTTTTTATAATTTCATTTTGGATTGTTTTATTTTGTCATTGTCGTAACACCAGCAGCTCTAATATCCAATATTCCCCTTAAATTTGTTTTCTCTTCAAATGCCACATACAAAGAACGAGGAATCTTCTCATTGCTATCATTGTCCAATGATTTGGGGTTAAAAGAAGTGGACTTACTGAGTTTTTGCCACATCCTTTGATCTTTTTAATCTTATGGACAACAAACACCATTTTTATATTTATCCTCCTGCACTTTCAGAAGGGTTGGGAGACCAGGCTTGTGCTGGTAAATTGGAATATCCTGAATTTGTATTTGCCAAGTAGGGCAGCAAAGACAAATTTTCCTGTGCTCCAGATGTCTCCTGTGGTTACAGACACCCAGAGAAATGCCCAGCGCAGGATTTCTCCCTCTTTTGCTCTCTATATATTTGAAAGCCTCTGGCAGAACTGCAGGAGAAGCACCCCCAGGTTCTTGACTTAGACATTTACAACCACCCTGGCTGAAATCCAGCCACCCTCATTTCAAAGCAAAGTGCATTTTTGCCCTGCTGAAGCTAAATCTATTTTAGTGAATCTATACCATTCAGATTCCATAATATCAGAAAGCCTTTTTTTATGTTATTTTTCACTTGACTGTGAAATGCTGTTATCCTGGGAATGCAAAACAGGAAATGAATTATATTTTGCTTGAGAAGAAAGTATTTTTGATAGGAAAAGGAAAAAAAAAACAGCTCACTTGCCTGGAGCTGTTATTATGTCTACCAAAACCAAAAGTTCTCTTAAGTTACCCTTAAAGCAGCATAATATGCACACAGCAAAAAATATAAAGCAGAAACTCTGCAAGTTACTCTCCAATGTAATTCATTTCAGAATCCAGCTCCTCCAAAGTCATTATACACTTGGTAATAGAATGCTCCAAACCAAATACAGGATATGTTTTCTAAAGCCTATTATGGCTGACATCAAAAGAGTCAGGAAAGCAGAGATTTCATACAATTTGAATAAACTAATTTAAATGCACTGCATCTGCCCAATGATCAAAACAACGTGTGGGACTGATAAGGCTTTTTTCTTTTTTAGTTTTCCTTTTCATGCTTTCAAGGGTGATTTTTGTTACGATTTCCATCCTAATGGCCACAGTTTGTACTTTTTGAAGGAACTCATAAGAGATTTAAGTGAAAAACAAAGAGAGAAATACCAACATCTACATGAAAGTGCAGAGGTCATATAACTTCATGCTGAGTTCTGTATAACCTGAAACTCCATCAAGCAAATTGTCAACAAGGTCTGGAAAATTGCTATGGATGTAAAGGCACCACGCCATGAAGAGGAGGATCAGAAGTATGAAATACAGGATCCTGAAAATCAGGAAATCATAAAATGGTTTGGGTTGGAAAGGACCTTAAAAATCACTCAGTTCCACCCCTTGCCATGGTCAGGGACACCTTCCACTATCCCAGGTTGCTCCAAGCCCATCCAGCCAGGCCTTGGGCACTTCCAGGGATCCAGGGACAGCCACAGCTTCTCTGGGAACCTGTGCCAGGGTCCCAGAACCCTCACAGGGAACAACTTCTTCCTAAACTCTAAACCAAGTTTCCCCTCTTCAATTTGTAGCCGTTCCTCCTTGTCCCAAATCCTTCTCCAGCTCTCCTGGAGCCCCTTCAGGCCCTGCAAGGGGCTCTGAGCTCTCCCTAGAGCCTTCTCCTCTCCAGGTGAACATTCCCAGCTCTCCCAGCCTGGATCCAGAGCAAAGTTCTCCAACCCTCAAAGCATCTTTGGCCTCCTCTGGGCTCATTCCAGCAGCTCCACATCCCCCCCATGTTGTGATGAACCCATCACCACCCCAGGCTGTACTACAAGGTTATAATGCACTAAATCCTATACCACAGGCCCATGGGATGATCCCAGTGATAAGGATAAGGCCCAAAATACTCAGGAGATAAGGAAATGAGATGAACTCAAGCTTTTCTTTGAAAAGGAGGGAAAATCAATTCCCTAGCTTGAAACAAGTTCTCAACTTTTAACCAATTTTGTGTTGGCATTTTTGGTTGCTTGGTTGGTTGACTGGTTATTTTGGGGGTGTATTTCTTTTTTTTAAGACCAACCATACCCATTTAAAAAGGTAAAAGAGCACAGGTTTGCACGTGCAAAGGCACAGTGGAAGTGTGCAGCTTAATGGATATTTTGGAGAGGATTATACTCCACTTAACTCATAGCAGGAGAGAGAAGAAGAGTTCAGGATGTGATAGATGTGTCCTAATTTAATCCTTTAAAAAGCAGAGGTCTAATCTTGGGACAGTCACTGCCTTTGACATCCACAGAGGGAAATAAACGTGCCCATGGAATCATAAAAATTCATCAGATGAGAGAGCTCTGGGGGAAACTGCTTCCAGTGACAGAAGAGAGCAGAAGGTGAGCATTGATGTCTTTGACAGAAAAAAATACAGAGGAAAGAGTTTAATGTCTTCCAGATAAAAAAAACAAAATTAGTTACTTCCCCCAGAATTTCATACACTCTCCTAAATTAAGAGATTTCTGATCGTTTTGTACATGAAGGCATGACCCAAGGTGAAGCAAAGCTCAGGAAAAATGGTCCTTCAGATAAATTCTGGAAGATGTTTTTCTAGGAGCACAGACATCCACTTCTCCCAATAATTACATTAAATATGAACTGGGTTTGGCACAGAAACAAGTTAATAAGTGTGAACCACTCAGAAGAGATGCTCCTCTAATTTTAATCAGTTTCACATGGGTAACTGTTAATTTCCTAGCAAAGTGAATAATCCTGTTGGAGAAACACAAATATGTGAGAGTAAACAAGCAGACTATAACCTTCAGCTGAGAGGGAAGGGGAAGGACTTTCAGAGCATGAAGTACAGTGAGTGAAAAATAAGCCATATGCCAGCTATTACCCCTTGATAGTTGCTTTGGATACCAAGGAGCATTACTCTGCCTGTTTGTGCCATGTGAGAAGTGGAATTAAGATTTTAGGAGCACAGTTTATTATTCAGAGAGGCTAATACATATGCATAAGTTAGGAGCATTAGTTTTAACAAGGAAATTCATTAGATTACCTAGAAGCATTTTATCAATTTTTATTAAAAAATCCAAGTGGTACTCTGTTAAAAATAATTTACTGTTGGCTGATAAGCCCCAAATTATTTAACTTCAACCTACTTTGTTATTTAATGCAATGAGAATATATGGTTTCTTCAGTGCTTTTGTGAAATGGGGGCTATTAATAAATCTGATTTTTCTTGGCTTTCTCTTCAAGGAGATCTTTAAAATACTTATATATTAATATAGAATTAATTTTTGGGAAGGGTCAGACTCTTAGCTGGACATCACTACCTCTTTTCTACCAAGGGCATGATTTATGCTAATTTATTTCAGGTGAAAACTGTGAATATTTCAATACAATTAAGTTGCTGAAGACAAAACTAGATCCTAAAAAGGGGCATAAGTGCAGGCTTGCTCTGCAGTCTCTAAAGCTCCATGTTCAAAGAATTGCCTGTAGATAAAATATCTTTTGCAGTATTAATTTAATCAGAAATTAGAGGAATTTAGAGGTATTTGTGTACCTGGAGAGGAGCCTGAGCACCCAACTCCTTTATGGAGGTCTGGACTGCAACACCTAGATTTACACTTCTGGAGCCTTTAGAGAGAAGACCTGAATTGCACCCCCAAAAATAAACAGCACAACTTCTGTCCCTCTTTTTCCAAGAAGATATTTTCTCTCAGTCTCATTTAAAGGCCTTAAAATTTTAGAGTTTGGACAATTCAATCTCAGCTTATGATGGATAAAGGAAGATAAAATTAATGATTGGGGGATTTCCTCTAAAACTTTATTACATTCTGAGACATCTGTGGAATAATTTAAATAACCCATTGTTGCGAAGAAATGGTCAAACCTACGCTTGTCTATTGTGTTTATTTAATAAAATCCTGTGGCTTTTTAAAGCACACAGCATTTCCCACTCCAGCTTTTGTCTGTGGAAATTGCTTGGAACCAGACAGCAGAACATTTTAATGTGCAGTGAGAATCAGGAGTGTAAGGTCTCTCTTTTTCAAAGAAAATAGGGCAATGAACGTGGAGAACCATGCTGGTGACAGACTATGAAAAGGAGCAGGAATGTATCAAGGTCTTTAATTGAACTCCTTCATTCTTAAAAGGAATCCCGTGCAGCAGCTCCTTGGCAGGAGTAGCTGGGCTGTTCTGAAGAGCTGTCTGACAGTAACCACAAGGCCATATTAATTCTCCTGACACCTGAAAGCATCAGCCCATCACATGATGACTTCATACTCATTAAAGTCTCTTCTAAACCACCTTTGATAAGCTGCAGGACTGCAGAACAAAGAAGAAATAGACTCAGCAAAATTACTGCTCCTAATTGGTAGGACAGAAATCTAAATTATCACTTTCTATAATTCCCTGAAAAGAGAATGTAGCAAGGGGACGCTCAGCTTCTTCTCCCAGGCAGCCAGTGGCAGGAAGAGAGGACCTGGCCTCAGGTTCAGGCTGGACACCAGAAAGGATTTCTGCTCCAAAAGGGTTGTTAAATATTGGAATGTGCTGCCCAGGGAGATCGCGTTCCATTCTAAAATTTTAAGACCTTTAAATGAGACTGAGAGAAAATATCTTCTTGGAAAAAGAGGGACAGAAGTTGTGCTGTTTATTTTTAAGGGTGCAATTCAGGTCCTCTCTCTAAAGGCTCCAGAAGTGTAAATTTAGGTGTTGCAGTCTAGACCTCCATAAAGGACTTGGGTGCTCAGGCTCCTCTCCAGGTACACAAATACCTCTAAATTCCTGTAATTTCTGATTCAATTAATACTGCAGTCCTCATCCCTGCAGGTGTCCAAGGAAGGCCTGGATGTGACACACAGTGTTCTGGGGTGGGGACAAGGTGGGTACTGGGCACAGCTTGGGCTCGATGCTCTTTGAGGACTTTTCCAACGTCAGTGATTCTGTGAAATTCCATCCCATGATCCATTTTGAGGCTTTTTGTTTCCCTGACTGCAGCATGAAGATAAGGAAGTGTTTGATAAGTGCCCTTTGATAAAGTGCCCTTTAGCCAAGAAGTGATGGTTGACCATGTCCAAGATGCTTTGTCAGGTGTGGTGTGAAGTGGAGCCCTCTGGGAAAGGAGCCTTTTCCTGATATCCAACCTAAACCTCCACAGAAATCACATGAAAACTCTGTTTTCTTTTTTAAAAGGCCAATTTGGCTTCCTTCATAGTTAACAGGGGAAAAGAGAGAGTTATTTCAAGACAGGCTTTGTTTAATCTATTTTAGATATTTATTTGGCAACGGGTGAGCTGGTCACACAATCCACTGAATCTCCACTGTCAGAGGGAGTCAAAGGTCAACTATAAATATTGAAACTATAAATATCTACACTTTGCTTATAAAACCCATATTCCACATTGAAAATCAGCCAGTCCTCTGGCTCCCAAACAGCCAATATTGGGGAAAGCAGCAGGTAGCAACCACCATCAGCCTTCCCACCACCAGAAAGAGTTCCTTCAGTGGCTGCACTTCCAGCAGGCAGCTCCCAGGAGCAGATAAATGATTCCTCTGGGACATGCCCACAGCCATCTACATTTGGATGGCACAGAGCAGCCAAGCATGTAATTCATATTTATGTGCTGTCAGGACTTAAAACCCAATCATTTCTCCCAGTCCAGTGAAAAGACATACAGAAAGAAATTATTTTGCTGAAATTACAGGTTCAACAAATTGAGGCATTTTCGGGTTTTTTCCTTTTTTATCCAGTAACTAGTGCGAGATTTGAAATTTGTCTCAGCCAAGGAGAGCTAAACCCACGTAAACCTTTCCTAACCACTAGGCTGAAGTCTGGTGGGTTCTATAATTCTCCTGACAATTTTTTTTTTTTTTTTTTATTCATGCTAATTACCAGTTAGCCATGCTCAGGAAAGGAATAGGATTTGTGGTTAGCTGATGCACCCAGGAGACAAGGGAGCTGCATGTTCACCATGCTCTGATGGATGCATACATTACACATATTAATTGGAAGTGGGACTGAAATCTTGCTCCCTTTCCTCCAGTAAGTAACTGGCCTCAGGGGCTCAAAATCACATTTACTAATCTCTCTGTCTCTCTCAGTGGTCCAATTCATGCTGAATTATTTCATGCAAAGTGGAGCAGCTTAAGGAGAGAGTGGAACCATCTGCTTCCCACACACCAGACAAGTCCCCAGGAGCTGGGAGCCTCTTGGCTGGAGGATCTTGTGCACACACAGAGGGTTCATCTTTGGGATTATGCCAGGTTTTCTCACCACCAAGGGGGAGGTTCTGCTGCCCAGGTAAAGGGTGGCAGCATTTCCTCCATGGAAGAAAGGATTCCTCTCTATTTTTGGACTTATTTTTGGTTTGTGTGTTTGTGGTTTGTGTGCACAGACAAAAGACTAAGTTGTTAAATTCCAGGAGCATACATAACTGTGAATTCCCCACAGAGAGAAGGCAGGTCCTTACAGTTCAGCATAAAACACTGAAATCCTCCAGAGCAGTACACAATTCAAGGGACAAACCTTCTTCAGAGTTACTTTTTGCCCAGCCAGCATTTTCCTATAGGCAGGACTGGCTCTTTCAGCTCTCCTCCTCCTGCAATTCCGGCCTGGATGCCTCTGGGTTGTGGCACCTGAGGCCACTGTCACCAGTAGCACTGTGGCACATTATCCACACCTCACATGTGACACAGAGTGATTTGTTAACTCTCACACAAGAAGTGTGTGGCAAATGGCAGGGCTGAACCTGTTTCCTGAGCCTTAATGTAATATTTTATCTGCTGGACTATGCTTTCTCTGAAGGTTTAAATTCTGAAAGTTTTGACAGCCAGATGCCTTTCAGTTACATTTTAATGTCTCAGAATTCAGTCATGCACATATTGCCCTGGTCAAATTCTGATATGTGGTATCAAAGACAATTATTTTTCATTTTTTGCTTCCTGGGTACGCAATCTGTAATGTGAAATGTAACTTGACTGTCCTATTTGATGTATTGATGGCTCCTTTCCTACTTCACCCAGAAAAGATTATTATTTTCCTAAAACATTTTTCACATGCAATAAAATAGAATTAGTCCTTTCTTTTTCTCCCCCTTATTTTTCTTCTTTTTTTTTTTTTTTTAACAGCATACAAGAGACTTCTCTTTCTGGTCACTGAAGCTTGAAAGAGAAGAGCAATACCTCCAACAAGGCTCGAGCCCTCAATGGAAATAAAAGTAGCTGAGCAGGACTATTTGGACTAAAAACCCCATTTATTTACACTATTAATTTTATTCTGTGTGGGAGGGTTCAGTCCTCAAAAATTAAAGCCACTCTATACCTAACAAAATGGTATGATTAGCTTTATAAATCTTCACAAACCACAAGGGAGGTGATTCTCCCTCTCTGCTCTGCTCTTGTGAGATCTCACTTCCAGGTCTAGGGTCCCCAATATCAGAAGGATGTGGAGTTGTTGGAGAAAGTCCAGAGGAGGCCACAAAGGTGCTCCAAAGATCTCCAAGGGCTGGAGAACCCTTTTATGACCCACCTCTGAGGGATAATGAGTGAGGGTCTTGCTAATTGATCCCTTGGGTGAATTAGAGTGAAAAAAAGAAACTGAGTTAAAAGGCAGGTTTATTAAAAAAAAATTAAAAAATTTAAAAAAAAGTTGCAGTGGAAATGAGGTATTTTGAGATATTTGGTTCCTTTCTGTAAAAATACAAAAATTTATTGAATATTTATATAAGGGGAAGGAAGGAAGGAAGGAAGGAAGGAAGGAAGGAAGGAAGGAAGGAAGGAAGGAAGGAAGGAAGGAAGGAAGGAAGGAAGGAAGGAAGGAAGGAAGGAAGGAAGGAAGGAGTAGAGTGGCCTTTCTCCCCAAGGAAAGAAAGAAAAAGAAAATACTGCAGATGAAAGATATCACTACCCATGCATCCAGTGGCAAGGCTTGAACCTTGTTCTGTCATTGTTGTTGTTGTCAACAAATTTAGTTGTCTAAACACAGATATATACACATATGCAAAGTATCTGAGTACTCCTGCTGGCCAGTGAAGGTCTGATCAGTACTGTTGACTCCAGAGGGCTGTGCCAGGCACCAGGTGCAGGATGGAACACCAGGATGGACCTCCCAGCACCTCCCTCAGCAAGCTGAGCTTGGTTTTTTGAAGTTTTTGGTCCCTTGGGCCCCCAGTGAGTCACAGTGTGGGTGGCTCAGTGTGGGCATCTCCAGGACCACTCGACACTGTGTTACCACAACAGAATCAGGAGGGGGGGTCTGGACACAATGTCCACTGTGCATGAACAAGAGGCTGTTTGAGGAGAGGGATCAGAGCTGCAGCCTGTCTGCTTTCACATGGGAAAATATTTGCAGACCATATTTGCCTCTTTGGGGTTGAACAATTTCCTTCTCCAGCAGAGCACGGAGAAAAGGTCACTCTGATTTTGAGATAATGGCTGCTATTTTCTACAAGAGGGACAGGATGTGAGCACTGACGCTCTTGCTTTGTGTATTCCAGACCATAAATTCCATTATTCTGAGAGTTTCTTACAGGGAGGGCTACATGATTTCTCTAATGAGCAGTGAAGGAAGGAAGGTTATGTAAGAGGTAAAAAAGTCACAGAATCACAGAATGGTTTGGGTTGAAAGGGACCTTAAAGCTCATTTTATTTCACCCCCTGCCATGAACACCTTCCATTATCCCAGACTGCTCAAGTCCCATCCAGCCTGGCCTTGGACACTTCCAGGGATCCAGAGGCAGCTGGGCTCCCTATGCCAGGGCCTCCTCACCCTCCCAGCCAGAAATTCCTTCCCAATCTCCCATCCATCCCTGGCCTCTGGCAGTGTAAAGCCATTCCCTGTGTCCTGTCCCTCCAGCCCTTGTCCCCAGTCCCTCTCCAGCTCTCCTGGAGCCCCATTATATCTGTGGATGGTGTTTTCCATAATTTTTTAAGTTATGGGATTTTACATGGAATTAAGACTCCCTAAAATGAGTCCATCATGAAAAATAGTCCAGATAAACAACTTCTGCTGAACTTAGTGACATGAAGTTCTGAGTCATATTCATTGCCTCTTTTTGTATTTGCAGGGAATGCCCCGATGAAGGCAGGAATGATGAATCTGACTCCATGTTCTCAAAAGGCTAATTTATTATTTTATGATACTATATTATATTAAAGAATGCTATACTAAACTATACTAAAGAATACAGAAAGGATACTTACAGAAGGTTAAAAAGATAATAAAGAAAACTCCTGACTCTTTCCAGAGTCCCAACACAGCTTGGCCCTGATTGGCCAATGAGTGAAAACAACTCACAGCAGAATCCAATGAAACAATCACGTGTGGGTAACCAATCTCCAAACACATTCCACATGTGAGCACAACACAGGAGAAGCAAATGAGATAAGAATTGTTTTCCTTTTCTCCGCGGCTTCTCAGCTTCCCAGGAGAAAAACCCTGGCTGAAGGAATCATGTTCAGAGAATGTGAATGCCACAACCCCCAGCTCTCCCAGCCTGGCTCCAGAGCAGAGGGGCTCCAGCCCCCAAACTTTATATTAGATAAATATTTATCTCAAATATTTAAGACAGATAATATTCCTAAAGAACATTTATCCTACTGCTATCCAGTCACTTTCTAGTTTTCACTTTCTGGTTTTGGTAACTGATTCTAAAATCTAGCACCAGCTTTTAATTCTCATCTCACTTCCTCCTGCCTTAATTTTTTACTCTGGAGTAACAACCAACCATAGTGCCAGGGATTCACAATTCCTTGTTGATCTGTGTCACAACCGGAGAACTCTCTGGAGAAATGGATTTGATTCTTGACTCTGACATTGAGCTGTGGCACAGTTTTGGGTAAATCCCCTTTTGATTTTGTCTTGGTTGGTTGAAAATTCTCATTAAATTTAATTTGTTTCGTGTCCAAATTTCTGTTTCTAGTCTTAGGTGAGATTTATTTTGCAAGGTAGGCTGGTTGCCTTTCAACGCCTGAACTAGTCATCCTTTAAGATAAAAATTACCTTCTTAGGTGCCTATTTTTCCCCAGTGACTCTGAAAAAATGGAAGACTTGCATAGACTGAGAGATGTAACTTTTAAATATTTATAATTAGGTGAGGTGAATTTCATGTTTTATAAGTAGGACCTCAGGCAAAAACACTTTTAATATGTTGCTTATTTAAGTGGCTTAAATTGAAAGCTCTCATGATAAAATTAATTATGATCAATTAACATATCAACCTGAATCCTTCTCTAAAGCTTGGGGAAGCATAAGATCTTGTGGTTTGCATTTGGCAGCAAAACCAAAAAAACAAAACACACAATTGTGAAAGTTTTGTGGTTTTTCAGCTTTATTTTCTGTCATTTATGTGGTCAATTAACAAAAAAAAGCATAACACAAATATTTTTATTTGCCTTTTTTGCTTTGAGATTTCAGCAGGGGCAGACGTCATAAATAGAATTATTTTATAAAATAATCTTTTATTTTATAATTTTATTTTATAATTATCTTATAAAATAATTCTTTAGGCAAGTAGGGCCTCCCTTGGAGAAGGAATATAGGCATCCTCTGGAGGATGCCTATATTCCCAGCTGCTTTCCAATGATCTTTTTGGTTTTGTGCTTGGCTGCAAGGAAAATCTAGAGAGCGTGTCTGTCAGGCCACGGCTTTCATTGAGGGGAAATTGAAGGAAATCAGGAGCCAGGCTGCACACAGAGCTTCCAACCAGCCAGCTGAGCTCCTTGTTAGTGATACATGACTCAAAATGCACAATGATAATTTTGGAGGTTCGTCACAGCTTCAAATTTCATGTTTGCATGATCTCCCAAACGCGTGTTTTTATTCCTCTGTTAGCCTCTTCAATCATTTAACAGCACAGAACAAATAAATTGGCTCTTTTTAGGCTACTTGGAAGATACTTGACAGGGAAATGCTTGATTTCCTGGAGCAGCATGTGCTATGGATAAACAGGCATGGAAATGGCTCCTTTTTGTCATGAATTAATGGCAGGGGAAAGAGCTTTTCTGGCATTCCAGGCTGGCTGAGCTTTTCTCTCTTGTGCTTTCCACAAAAAGGATTCTGGAAGGCATTAGTCTGGAGTGGCAGAAGAAAGGTGGCAGGAAGAGTCGCTTCTGAGCAGAACTCCATGCACTTGATTAATGCGTGGAGAGATGATTTATGCTGTATATTAACAGCAACAGCTGTTTGCCATGGTATTTTTAGTTGCTGCATCTGCAGCTAAGTCCTGACCACAATAAAAATCAAGCACCCACCCTTAATATATAAAATCTTATATATTTTAGAGAACACCTCTCCCATGCTGGGTTTCTGTTGTGCTTCCTTGCTTCAGCTCTCCCTGACTCAGCTCTTCTGAATGAGAATTGCTTTCATTTTCCTCCAACTTTCCCTCTGCAGGGAGGAAATCATTCCGGGCTGTTCCTCCAGGGAGAGAAAAGTGCTGATGTTCAAGTGGTTTGAGCAGCTCTGTGTTTGCCACCAGCTGACAACGAGTCCTGCAGAGCAGTGGCTGTCAGATGATGGACAGATATTGCTGCCTGGAAGAGATGAACACATAGGAAAACAGTCAGACAAGGCAGCAGATGAATAGATCTGCTGCTCCCTGATTGTTTCTGCTGCCAAGATTACAAGTGTAAGAGACTGACTGATTGATTATCTTCCTCCTCGATACTTAATGGTTATAATAATAGCTGGGGTCAATCTGCCAGCAGTTGCTCATGAAAAGTAATTAATCTGGTTCATACCCTCACCCAGGGGAAGATAAATTATGGATGTATCTTCCTCTGGTTGTCCTTTGCAGAATTTCCTGGCTTCTAAAGCACTCTCACTCCTGATAAAGAGTGAGGGTTTCTTTATTGAGAGAAATAGAAACTTAAAAATCTGTGAAAGCTCAGAAGGAAAATGTCAATCATCTAAAGGTGAAAGCAATAAACTTGGAGTCAGCTCTTCATCTCTGCATTCACATCCTCTGGTAACCAGAAGGAATTGAGTTCTCTGTATATGCTACTGTCCTGCACTACAAACTGCTCGTGGGGTTGAACAATCATCTTTTAAAAACCCATTGTTTTGGGCAGACAGGTGGAACTGAATTTATTTCATCTAAAGGCAAAGTGTCTTTTGAAGTGAATTCATCAGAGGGTTGGGCTGGATCATCATTGTAGAGCCCTTCCAGTGGAGAAATTCAATTCTATTCTATTCTATTCTATTCTATTCTATTCTATTCTATTCTATTCTATTCTATTCTATTCTATTCTGTTCTGTTCTGTTCTGTTCTGTTCCATTCCAGTCAATTTTTGAAGCCAAATTTGTAGGTGGTCAGAGAGACACAGAGACCCTTTCAAATGTCAGCTGAATCTCCCTCTAAAATGTGGCCAACAGAGGCTGGATGAAGTAGAAGTGGGAAGTTCTGGATTCCATCTCACTGGATTTCATTTTAATGGCAGTAGAGATGTTCTGCACAACCAGCTGGGATCTGATTCCTAACTTCAGGCTAGCTAAAAGAAGGCAAGAGAACTTCACCTGTTTACTTGTTTTGTCTGCACTAATTTATTTCCATCACTCACTGAGACTTCTGTCTCTGAAGGCTCCTGAACACATTCCTGCCACCATTTCCCACAGCCTCCCCTGAGGCAATGCCTAAAAGCTACAGTGATGTCTAAATTGGGGATTTAAAGCTTGCTCCAGCAATTAGCCATGTAGGTTTAATTGCCATGCACTCAGATTTATGCATCATCTGTTATGCACCTTTGAAAAATCTTTCTCTCCACCTAAGCAATAAAGATACACGAAGACTCTCTTCTGCTTTCAGGCCTTTAGCAGCTAAGAGGACTAAACATTACAGAGATGCTCTATGGGGCCATGAATTTTGATTAATTCCCCCCACAATTTGCATACCTAACTAAACAGATTTCCTTCATCATCTGAGCACTGCCACCAGTTCTTAGGATTATGTTTGGTTCCCTTTCTGAAGCTGCATTTTAACACTAAAATAAATATTTCATTAAAGAAGATGCTGCTTCTTCAACTTTTGCTGTTCCAGTTCTTTCAGGCTTTGTTTTTTTTCCTGAGACTCTGAAATGCTTGAAGCCTCTGTGGTTTCATTTCCATTCTCTTGAGGAGACACTACAGAGAGAGACCAGAACCAAGCCTTGCCTATGGTTTCTAACCTCCAGACAGGCATTAAAAATAAAATAAACTTTTTCTCAACTCTAACACTGAAACCCTGTTTCCATGGTAACAATGTCACTGGGTGGGTGCTGAGATCAGTTTTTGTGGGACCCATTCTGCACTGCCCTTGGTCTGCAGAGCTGCTCCTCTCACATATCTTCACTCCTTTTTCTCTGAATGAAGTTGCAGGTGGTTTTTCCCCCCTTTTTAACTCTGGGACATCAGAGTCACTCCCACTGTCACTGATGGGCTTGGCCTTGGACAGTGGCAGGTCCATGTTGGAGCCACATTGGACATGGGGGAATATCAGTTTCTCTGGGTCTGGATTGAAGGCACTTGAGGCAGTCCATGTTCACACTCAAGTGTTTATTATTTCTTATCAGTAAAACAGTCTCACTGCTGTGAGTTTGGCAGCTTTTCATTAGAAGGCACAAAATGGCCAACAATCTCTTGTTCCAAGGCCTTTTAAGACTAAACTACCCAATTAAGAGCTGACACCTGGATTATTTTCCCTTTTAACCCAATAACTGATCCCACAGAGCCCACAATGCAGACTTTTCTGCTCAATTACAAACCATCACCCAAACCCATGAAGAAGAAGGAAGAAGGTAAAGAAGAACAACCTGCCTCCACCCTAAAACCTCCATCTTGCTTCATATTTATTTCTATATTCTAAAACCTCAAACTTTAACTTTTCCACCCTGTGATATCACACACTTCTAACCAACTACACACCCACAATCCCAGTGCTATCCATCAATTTTGAGAGCCTTCTCCACAGCCTCAGGTCAAATGCAGTGTTCTCTTGTGGGTCTGTGCTTTTAAGCTCAGAAACTTCAAAATTCTCAGCATCCAGGATTCCAACAGAGGAAGCTTCTCCCAGAAGCCACCTTGGTAGCCCTCACCACCAAAACCTCACGTACATGTGCAAACCCAATTTTCATATGAAAATTGATACAGCTCATACATGAAATATACAGGAAAAGAATGTATGGAAAAACTTGTTCTAAGGCAACTTTATTTTAGAGAATAACAGAAACTAGACAGCTAAAGTCCTGAAGCATTCATAAAGCAGATTACAAGGTTTTCTTTGTTTGATTGCTTTTTGTTTATGTAAAACTTTATTTCATGAACGCTGACCAAGCAGAGCTGTAGAGAAAAGCAGATTGGGAAAATCAATTCTAAGGACCATGTTGCAGATCTGCTTGATATTTTCCAGAGTTTGCTCTCTGGAAGAATTCAGAGCATGCAGCAACACGTTTCTCGTCTTCACAGCCCCGAACATCTGAGATGTTAGGGGAGTAAATTAAACATTTCACTTGTTGAACATGTCCGGGGCTGTCTCCTGAGTCTGCTGCAGAGAAGACTGAAATAAGCATCACAGCAAACAAGAGGGGCAATGGAACAGGATTTGATGCTTCTCAGCAAGGTTACTGTGTTTCACCTGCTGCAGAGAAACTGCCCTGATTTTCTGTCTAATATGTAGGTCTGTCTCTTCTGGTTTTCTTTGGTGGGCAGCTCCATTCGCCATCTCTTTTTCAGTTTTTGTGCCTGCAGGGTCTCACAGAGAACCTCTGTTCTTCATTCTGCTTCTCCCTGACCTTTCCCTCTCACTCTTGGTACCCTGCATGTCTTGTTTCCTTAGAAAGCAGTGAGATACTGAAAGGGTGAAGGGCGTGGAGCACAAATCTTATAGGGACCAAGTGATACAGCTGGGGGTGTTCAGCCTGGACCAAAGAACGATGAGGCCAGACTTTAGGGCTCTCTACAACCACCTGAGAGCAGGTTGTAGCCAGAGCAGGGCAGTTTCTTCTCCAAAGTCCTGAGGAACTTGAGGACTTGGCCTCCAGTTCCATTGGGGGAGGTTTAGATTGGATATTAGGGAAAACTTCTCACAGGAAGGTGGAACAGGCTGCAAAGGGAAGTGGTGGAGTCCCCAGCCCTGGAGGTGTTTAGAAGACACAGATGTCCCATGTGGGGATGGGGTTTAGTGGTGGGCCTGAAAGTTCTGGGTTGATTGTTGGACTCAATGGTGTTAGAGAGGTTTTTTTTCCCCTCCTAAATTTCTCAATAGAAAAGATTCATCCCACTTCCAGCTGCAATTCAGTTACAAAAAAATCACTTACACATGCATGCAGTAGAGATAGGATTCAGCTGTGATCCTTGAATTGGGATTCAAATGCTGCAATTTAGACACTTTTGAAGTCAGATGCCTAAAAATTAAACTTCTAAATTAAACAGAGAACAATTTAAAAGCCACTGCTGAGTGATAACACATCTGCAGTGTAGTTCATCTCAGTGTTTTACACATTTTGCTTAGGAAAAAATAACCAACTCCTAGAGGTGCCTGTATACCCAATTGATTCCCTAGGAAGCCTCTGACACACACCTTGATCTGGATCAGAGAAAATCCAACTATGTGGTACAGGATTTAGCATCCAAGACAGATTTTTAACAATCATCAGATTCCCAAAGTTTAGACACTGTAGTTTATTTTTGCTGAAATGTTATCAGGAGAATCAGAAGAAGGAACACATGAGTCAGAAGGTCTGAGATAGTAATTTTTAAACTTTACATCCCTGTAAAAGCAAGAATACTCAGTGTTTCTGAGCTGCCTTCCCTGGCTGACTTTTACCAGGAGGAGCTTGAGTTGCACTCTGCTTCTTAGGCTTGATCTCATTTATATTTCATACCTTGGCTCAAAGATCCATCCTGAACCTCGGAGCTGAATTCCTGATGCACCTGTGCTAAAAATGGCAAGGCAGCTTTGGCCTGACTGGGACTTTTTTCTGGAGGTTTTGGTGACTTCTACCTCAGGCAGATTTTTAAGCACACCTAGCAAAAGAGAGTATTGGAACCCTGGCTGCTGAGAATTTCAGATTTCTGTGCTGCCAGGCTCTGACCCCCAAGAGAACACTGCATTGACCTGAGGCCGTGGAGAAGCTTCCAAAATGGAATGATAGAACTGGGATTGTGGGTGTGGAGTTTGGATAGAAGTGTGTGAGATCACAGGGTGGGAAACTCAGAGTTTAAGGTTTCAGAATATAGTAATAGATATAAAGCAAGATGGAGGTTTTAGGGTGGGAGCTGGTCCTTCTTCTTCCTCTCTTCTCCTTCTCCTTCTCCTCCTCCTCCTTCTTATTCTCCTTCTTCTTCACCTTCTATTCCATGGGTTTGGGTGGTTTTGTGTAATTGGATAAAAAGTCCCCACTGCAGCCACGGGTGGTTGGTTATTGGGTTAAAAGTGAAGCTAATTTCGGGGTCATTTCTGAATTGGACAGTTGATCCTTCAAAGGCCTTGTAGAGAGAGAGATGGGGCTCCATGTTTAGTTTGTGAGAGTGAAATGCTGCAGAACTCAGGGTTTGTGAAACTGTGACAGAGATAAGAACTGATAAACATCTGAGTCCCAACAAGAAATTCCATCTCACACATTTAATCCTGACCTTGGAGAAAAGAGAAAAGAATTGTCAGAGAGCAGCTCCCCAGCACTAACAGCCTGCCCAGGGCTCCCCTAGAGCATCCCTCTGGCCCCGCTGCTGCAGGACTGATTCCTGATCTCCAGCTGAGCACCCACAGCGCAGCAGCTCGTGCCTCCTGGCCCTGTTGGGTTATTTATCCAGGCTCCCCAGCTGCACACCGCCCAGCCAAGGGCTCTCACTCTGTGTTTTCCCCCAACACGAGTCAATCCCTGCAATTCTCTGTCTTTCAGGGTGAGCACAGAGCAGCCACAGAGGCCTTGGACTGCCCTGCTGCTGATTCCTCTGCATGTGTTCACCCACTTGGAAACCAGCTGCTTGCTGTTTGCCCAATTTTGCTGCTAAAAGCCTTGTTTTTCTTATTAAAAAAAAAAAAAGCCCTCAGCACTCAAAATCTCAAAAGCCTCATGTTTTTTATGAGCACCTTTTATCTGCATATGTTCCATCATTGCTTGTATCTACTCTTGCTGATGGCACTCGCTGGCACAGACTGGTTATAATCTCTTTATTGAGACATTTTGCTGGTTACAGCTCCTGGAGATATTTTATAAGAGCTCAGGTAAACAGACACACAGGGGGGAAATGACGTGGGATTAGAAAATCACAGAATCATGGGATGGTTTGAGTTGGGAGGGATCTTCAAGATCATCTCAGTCCAGCCCCTGCCATGGGCAGGGACATCTTCCACTGTCCCAGGTTGTTCCAAGCCCCATCCAGCCTGGTTTTGTGTCATAAACTAAACCAATATTGAGCAGATACCTGTTCCAACTGCTCAGAGGACCCCTAAGGAAAATGACAAATAAGATATTCAAAATTAGTCACAGTATTAAATTGCATTGAACTGTTCAGGTCTGACATCTGCATCTGAATTTTAATTTTTCAGATAGATCAAAGATTTCAGCATGGGCTTGATAATCTTTTCTCAAAATCAACAATCTGTGAAAAACACCTTGTTTTCATTAAGGAAGGATTTTTGACACACACATTGAACTGTAATGGGAACACTTCATTTTTCTTTTGTTGTTTTATAATTCATTGCTCAAATATGTGGCTATAAAGAAAGACAATTGGAGCACTCATAGAAGAGTAGTACATGACCAAAAGCTGAGCAGTCGCCTGTGAAACAAAAAAGCAGAAAAATTAGAGGAATTTAACTTCCTGTTGTCTCAGTCTGTCATTACATGAGTCACCAAATATTCCTGTCCATCACACATCAGAAGCTGAGGTACCAATGTTCTGGCAGTTCCCTTGCTGGGTACAGAGGTAACAACTTCCTTCTAAAAGCATCTGAATTGTTGTGAAATAGCTGATAAATGCAAGCATCAGAGAGGAGAGGAGAGGGGAAAGGCAGAAAAAAATTTAAAAAGAGAGAGAAACAAAAAGAACCCAACATTTTAAATGTGAATGGTGAATTAATCCAATTAAATGTCCTCCACCGAGTCTCTGGGAGGAAAGAAAATTACTGGTGTTTCAAAAGCTTCTACTTTATTAAAAGCCACTCTATTTTTTCTGCAAAGCTTTTAAAGCAGAGACAGATGGAGATTAAAATATAACCAGTAGTTAAAAGCTACTTTCCTTTTGTTACTGAGGTTCTGAAAGAGCCCTCAGAAAACAGAAGCATTAAAAGCTGAGGGAGGAGGACAGACAGCACTTACGCCTGGTCACTGCAGTGTATTTTGTCCTATTCCCATGTTTATGTCATGAAAAACAAATCAAGTTCCACGTGCCAGGAAAACAGGTAAGTACATGCTTAATTTAGTACTGAAAAAACCCTTCAGGATTGTCTGTGCAGTTAGGTGAGAGAAATCAGGATGTGAAAGAACATTGGGTGTATTTAATCCCAAAATAAGCTTGCAACTGCACTAGTAACCAAGACTGGAACATAACGTCATTTTTAAGATGATCAGAAGAGCTTCTCCAACACCCAGCGCAGAAAGCAGGGAGGGCTGATCCACTTTCTGATCTGTGACAAAATTGGCTGCCCCAAGAAATGGCTCTTGAGCTTCAGCGGACCCAGGACAGAGAGATGGGATGAGCCCAGTGTCTGCATGGCCATGCAGGGCTCTGGGAGTGTCCTGGATGTGAGCCCTAAGGTGTCCTGTGGGATGCTGACACGTCCCAGTGCAGAGTTTGTTTTGTGGATGCAGGAGGTGCCCTGTGGATGCCAAGCAGAAGAGCTGACTGCTAAAACTGCTCACAGCTGCTGGGTGTGATGGTGTTCACAGGGGTCCCAGGATGAGGGAAGAGACGAGGATCTGACTCCATGTTTCAGAAGGCTGATTGATTATTTTATGATATATATATTAAAATTATACTAAAAGAATAGAAGAAAGGATTTCATCAGAAGGCTAGCTAAGCTAAGAATAGAAAAAGAAAGAATGATAACAAAGACTTGTGGCTCAGAGACTCCGAGACAGCTGGCTGTGATTGGCCATTAATTAGAAACAACCAACATGGGCCAATCACAGATCCACCTGTTGCATTCCACAGCAGCAGATAATCAATGTTTACATTTTGTCCCTGAGGCCTCTCAGCTTCTCAGGAGGAAAAATGCTAAGGAAAGGATTTTTCATAAAATATGTCTGTAACAGCTGGGAGCCAGCTTTGAGGAGACTCCAGGGTGGTCTTAAAAACTGTAACTTTATGAGAATTGTAGAATGGTTTGGGTAGGAAGGGATCTTAAAGATCAGCTCATTCCATCCCCTGCCATGGGCAGGGACACCTTCCACCAGCCCAGGTTGCTCCAAGCCCCATCCAGCCTGGCCTTGGGCACCGCCAGGGATCCAGGAGCAGCCACAGCTTCTCTGGGAAACCTACCCTAGTACCTGACCACCCTCAAAAAATTTCTTCCTAATATTCCACGTAACCCTTCCCTCTGTCAGTTTGAAGCCCTTTTTTTTTTTTTTTGACCTGTGCAGTGTCAGCCACCATTTCCTGCCACTTGTGCTGGGAGGGACCATCTGCCAAAACATCTACAGCTGACCCAGGTGGGATTCCCTTGAAAGCCAAGGAGACCCAGAAAAGGGGAGTCTGTTGTGCCATTCATCTCATTTTTATACTGAAATTCTAAAATGGATGAGGTAAATCACACCTCAAAATGTTCTCTTCTGTCTATAAAGACAGCCTTGATTGCCTGGACTGAATTAAGGCACCTACCTCTTAGACTACTAAATATTGTCAGATGAATCCCATCTCTTTGCACCTTCCTCGATGGTAAAAAGGGTAAAAGTTTTATTCTAGTATTAAAAAAGTATGAGACACACAGTTCCTCTGCCAGACATCTCTTCAGCAAGAAAAATAAAAGGTGGCCAACAAAAGGGAACTCCAGGATATTTTTCTGCAGTAGATGAGAAATGTATTTTGATTTTTAATGTTTTCTGCATTTCCTGATTAAAAACACTAGTGCAAATTTAACATTAATAGAAATGAAACCAAGTGATTGCTTTGGAATAATATAGAATTAAGTCTGTGTTCAGCACTGAATATGGGAACGGGTCAATCTGGTTCCCACAGCTGGTGTGGACTGTTGCCCAAAGATGCAACTACCCTTCATAAACATTACGGGGATTCTAAAATCAGTGAAAATAAAATGTTCATTTTCAATAAAATGTCAATATTTCAAAAATGTTCCATCTAGCCCTGGGTATGACACTAATAGGAAGTTACTTTTGCCAATACTTGCATTGTTGCAGCCTCTTTTTTATCAGGAGAAAATTGCAAAAGCTATTTTCAGTCAGAATGGGAATGATATTTTCTAATCCCATTTATAAAATATAAGAACTCTGGAGTTTGTGACAGTGGTATATGGAAATATTTCCATTAATATTCATCATTGCATAACATCCATCAACATTCATAAAACTCCTCTTCTCTTCTCTTCTCTTCTCTTCTCTTCTCTTCTCTTCTCTTCTCTTCTCTTCTCTTCTCTTCTCTTCTCTTCTCTTCTCTTCTCTTCTCTTCTCTTCTCTTCTCTTCTCTTCTCTTCTCTTCTCTTCTCTTCTCTTCTCTTCTCTTCTCTTCTCTTCTCTTCTCTTCTCTTCTCTTCTCTTCTCTTCTCTTCTCTTCTCTTCTCTTCTCTTCTCTTCTCTTCTCTCTCTTCTCCTCTTCTCTCCTCTCCTCTCCTCTCCTCTCCTCTCTCTCTCTCCTCTCCTCTCCTCTCCTCTCCTCTCCTCTCCTCTCCTCTCCTCTCCTCTCCTCTCCTCTCCTCTCCTCTCCTCTCCTCTCCTCTCCTCTCCTCTCCTCTCCTCTCCTCTCCTCTCCTCTCCTCTCCTCCCCACCTATCCACAAAAAAAATCCACTTTTTTTTCTGTTATGAAACCGAAAGATATCCAACCACCTATGAAAACCAGAATCCATCTTCACTTCAGGTTCAGCTTTTATCAAAAGCAATCCTGACAGAGGTCACTATAAACCTACATCGTTTTCTCTCAAAAAATCCACTTAAATGTATTTAAATAACATTAAATCCATAAGGAAACAAAATAGCAGAGAACTGCTGAGGTTTTGTCTCAATAGTATGGTGTCACTTTGCGATTTTTAGAGCTAACATCATAAATGTGCTCACTACTGTCACAACCAAGTGACCAAGGGGACATGAATGAATTTCTCATAGCTGAGCAGCCAAGCAGCTGTGGCACTAAGCCCAGGCCAGCTGTTAATTAATTTTTTTTCTTGGCATCTCAGGTGGATTTAAAGCTTGAATTGAGCTCTTTGTAACCACAACAACCCTGCTACCTGCACTGAGCTCCAGGCTTGTCAGAACCCAGGACATTGCTCTGACTGCCCTGGAGGACTCGAGACCCTGCCAGGGGGCTCAGAGACCTTGGCACGGAGTCAAAAACACCTGTGCCTTTGATTTTAGCCCATGGAAATAATTACCAACTTCGTGTGAAGATTTACAAGCCACAAGAGTTTGAGTAGAATGATAGTGAATTTGTCACAGGGTGAAAAAGTAGAATTTTGGGGTTTAGAATGGGGGTTCAAGAAGCAAGATGGAGGAATCTGGGCATGTCCTGCCCTTCCTCTTCTTCTTCTTCTTGCCCTCCCATCTTCTGCTGTGATGGTGGCACTTCTGGATTGGTTTAGAGTAGAGGCAGACTGTCTAACATAGGTGATAGGTATTGGAAAATTATTGTAAATAAAGTACAGGTAGGTTTTCGTATAAAAAGCTAACACCAGCCCAAGGGCAGTCAGTGTGCCATGAACCAACCTGCTGCACAGATCTCAGCAGGTCAGAGAAAGAATGGAATAGATAAGAGAAAACAAACAACATTGAAAAGCAGAGTTGAGAAATCTCAACTTCTTCTTTGGTCACGGGGATGGGAAAAAAGAGACTTTCTGATACCTTGGGGGTCATCTCAACTACAGAAATCCGACAGGCTTTTGCTCCAAACCCACGTTTGCTGGTGCTGGGATGCAGCCTGAGAGCCCTGCTCCTGGCAGGAGCTGCTTTACCTCAAACCCCAGCTCTGAGGCACTGATTAATCCACCCAAATGATTCAGCCTTTGCTTTGGCAACTTTGCCATCTGCTGCTTCTCCAGAGCGAGGGGAGGGCCCCACAGACCATCCCCTCCCAGGCACCCCACCAGTAATGCAAGGGAGGGAAATTTATTCCCTCCATGCCTGGATTTGTCTGTCTGCTGCCATGGAATGTCATCGAGTCCCCAAGGGTGAGCTCCAGCGTGACTGGAAAAGGGAAGTGACACATCTTCCACTTGGCTCTCAGTCACCAATGTCCTCAAAATCAGCTCCCAGGCTACATGCTGGGTGGTCCAGGACACTCTGTGTCATCTTGATTTTTTAAGATTTTCTAAGCTTTCTGATGTTTACATTCTCATAACAAACTTTCTCACACACTTTCTCTAAATAACTTATTGTTTTGCATTCTTTTATGGAGGAGGAGAAATTTGATGGACTGTTGGTTTGTCCAGTGTCATTGAAGAGGTGGCACTGTCTCCCTCCAATCCACTGTCACTTTTAGAAGTCTATAAATGTTGGAGTCAGACAAATAAAAGTCCCTTTTTTACCTTAGAAAGAGCAGCAAGTCTGTGTCGTGTTGTTTCATGTCCTAGAGTGACAACTCTGGATTTTATTCAGGGATGAGTGGGAGCTCCAGCCATGCCTAAATCCACACCTGGGAATCTCACAACCTGCGCAAGGTTTGGCAGGTTGGCTGCAAGGGCTCCTTGGGCTTACTCCACCAAGAGATGTCCAGCATAAATAGGTGGTACAACCTTCCAGAGGGACTTCCAGGTACTGTATTTGTGGGGTTCCCAGACGAAGGAAGGAATGATGAATTTGACTCCATGTTTTAAGAAGGCTAATTTATTATTTTACGATCCTATAGTATATAAAAGAATGCTATACTAAAACTATACTAAACTATACTAAAGACTACAGAAAGGATAGTTACAGAAGGCTAAAATTATAATTATGAAAACTTGTGACTTTTTCCAGAGCCTCGACACAGCTTGACCTTACTGGTCATTGAGTCAAAACAATTCACATGAAACCAATGAAACAATCACCTGTTGAATAAACAATCTCCAACCACATTCTAAAGCAGCGAAACGCAAGAGAAGCAAATGAGATAAGAATTGTTTTCCTTTTTCTCTAAGGCTTCTCAGCTTCCCAGGAGAAAAATCCCGGGCAAAGGAATTTTTCCAGAAAATGTGATGGTGTCACATCCAGGTGCTTTTGCAGCCATAAAATTGTCTAGATTGGGAAAAACATCTAAATCATTGAGTCCAACCTGGACAAGAAGCAAGGGAAATAAAGATGTAACGTCCTGGCTGTAGGATGGAGGGTGGAGTTCATTGGTGTGGAATGCTGAGGGTGTCACTGGAAGGGTGGGGAGATAATTCACCGCTGGTTCGAACATCTTAATTGGTGTGTGCCGAAGGAATCCGGCAAAAGGAGAATCCTGTGGTGCAGGGATGGACTCTGGGAAGATCCTGGCTGCCATCTAGTGGAGTAGGGATGTGTCTTTGAACTAAAATAAATGTATAGGTAGCTCATATCACAGAGAACCAGTCTCTGATCTGTAGGATAAAGCGCATATTTACGAGAGGAAGAAAAGGCATAAAAAATAAAGTAGCCTAGAAACCAGTTGAAGTGGGCACAGAACCACGTTGTAATTGCAGGAAACAGGGGATAAAAGATCAGGAGGTAAAAGAGCCCCTTGTCCCTCTTTTCTGGAACAGTTTGCGTCCTCCCTCTCACCTCCATGGAAAACCACGCAAGGGTTTTCATTCAAACTAAAGAAATTTGGGCCGTTTTCGGAGTAATCAGATGAAATTTCAGTTCCCCCGCCCCAGTTTTCCGTCTACTGTGTGCTCTTTGCAACAAAATTGCACCTTTTTTTTGCTAGGAAAGGGGGCAGATGTTTCACTTTGGGACTTTCTGATCAGCGCTTTTTTAGTCTGTTCATCAGTGATGATGGTCAAACCTCACACCCAGAGAAGAGGGGGAGCTTAGGGCAGATGTGTGATCTGCTTCCCAGATTCCCCCTGGGCATTTTCCAAATTTTCCATTCATTTCTCCAACGTTGTCTTGAACCCACTTAGACTTTGCCTCTCTGGCAATGCTTTCAGTGTTGGGCAGGGTGTGAGGGAACTTTTCAAGGAAAAACCCTTTCACTTCCACCCTGACATTGTTCATTTTTCTTTAAAATGCTTCATTTCCCTTATGGCATTTTACCTTTTCTCTGTAGGTCTCAGTGGCTAAGAAAGCACAGTTAACACAGAATAAAGAGAATATCTGATCAGTTCTCCCATCAAACTGATTTGGACTCAGAGTTCTGTTTTACTCACTGTCATTATCTGTTCACTCAGGAGATGGAGAAAAACCTTAACTTGTTAAGGCATTCTGTGGATTATTTCTCTGGTTTCTAAAATCCATTCAAATCATCAGAAATTAACTTTATTGCCAAAACCAGGTGTTTCTACAATTTCCTGTAGACTTAATCTTCTGGAACACGGGGCTTTTTCTGGCTGGAAACCCAAGTTATGAAAATAAACGCTTGTGCTTAGGAAGGAGAGGAGAGGCACTACTTCACCCTCTCATCATTTCCTAAACTTGCTTTAGCTAAAGCAGCTGGATATAAATCCCACTCCCAGTTTAAAGGTGTGGTTTTAGTTTGTCCTGAACCACAGAATTCTAGAATGAGCTGGAAGAGACCTTAAAGATTATTTAGTTCCAAACCCTTCCATGCTCAGCTCTGCAGAGCCCAGCTACAATATAGATAAAATGGTCTCAAAAGTTAACTGAGTGTAAAATAAAGAAACACAGATCCATTGCAGACATTTGTGTTAAAAAAATTAAAGATATATTATATGTGTTCCTATTGCTTTAAGAAAGGTATTTATTGTCCACTTTGACACAGTGGTTTTTGTTCAGTCACATCCAAAATGACAGGAAAATCCTATTGATGCATAAAATTGCAAATATTTTAGCATTCTTTTGCCATACTGTTAAATTTTAATATATATTAAAAATTGGTGGAATTTGAAGTAAAATATAGTAGAAATAAACATTCCAGTCATGTAATTTATGTCACAAAAGATGAACACAATGTATTTTTATTTGCAGCTAAACAACATTATGTTCTGCAAGCCCAAAAATCATGAAATATTCATAGAAACTGCAATTCTTTTCTTTTTTTTTTTTTAAGCTCTTTGGATATAGGATTTTTATAGTGTGCCATAAAACGATTTCCACTGACCAAAATCTTCCCCATCATTCTGACAAATTTTGCAGTGGGCAGGATCTGATGAAAACCTTTGTCCTTTAGGGACAATGGCAGAACTGAAGAGTACCATATTAACATCTTAATTTGATAATACCAGAGCATAGTTGAAGCCAGACAGTGCTGGTGTAAATGTGATTGTGTCTCTTGCTATCAAAGCTAATCTCAATTTCAGTTTCGGAGCTCTCCCTGAGCAGCAGGGAACAGCAGAATCATCATTAAAGGATGTTCCAGGCTTGTTCCCAACCCATCACAGACAGACAGTGACATCTCCCTTTTCCTACAGGCATCACAGCACATCTGGGATCTTACATGGAAGGATTTCAGCTACAAATTGGTTCAGGTAACAAATGATGTAGAATTTTTATTACAGTAATCAATCTAAAGTACCTTTGGGCTACTTTTAATATTTTTGTGTTTTTTCTTATCCAGTGTCCTACTCTAAGATCAATGTCATCACTGTGGGACCTCCCTTGGAAGAGGTACCAAGGGTTTGCTGCATCACAGCTTGAATCATAATTCAAATAAAACAAAGTATTGAACAGTTATCATTGCTTCACTGAAAATTGAAATTATTTGATGATATAAAAACAATAATAGTGACCTCTCCTCGATGTCAGATAAAGAAAGAAGAACCAGAAGTGTTCTCAGATAGTTGTTATGGGATACACTACTTAATTTTGTTCATATGAAATAGATTCTGTTTGTAGAAGAGAATTTGCTTTTAAACTTAGCAGTTACAGTGTGTGGGGAAGCATTTAAGGCACTAAGCTAGACAGAAAAAAATCAGCGTAAAAGGGTTTTACCTGCCTGAGGGAAGATGAAAAAATAATGGCAAAAGTAGTGGGCAAAGGTCCAACAGAAAATGCCACCTGAATGTGAATGTAGAAGAAACTAACCAAGTGCTCCCACAAAAAAAAATGGGATATTTCCATTCAAAAAACTGATTGGAAGGGATTGCTTACTTTTAGGTATCTGGCAAGTGTTTTTGAGGATAGGGGCAGAAAAGTTAACCAATATCACACAACGAGTTGTGGTAAGACACTAAGTTTGAGACTAGGTGATTTAACTTGCACCTGAGCTGGTAGAAACTTGAAAATTAACACCTAAAACTGCTTTTTTTTTTACTTCTGCAATCTTCAGTGAGATCATCTCATATCCCCAGGCCTCGAAGCACCTTTTTATTTCTGTCTTTACTCATTGCATTGTAAACCCTGTGGCAATTTGCACATCGTTGAATAATTTTCTGTCTTCTACCCAGCTTTTTGTTGCTCTGGCCCTACTTCAAGTGAAAGTAAATCACACTTAGCTGAATTTATTCTTCGAAGGTTAAGGAGTTTCTGCTGCTTATACTTTTCATACTTTTGTTATCAAACCTTGCATGTGACAGACAAGAACGTGTAGAAAAATAACCTTATGTGATAAGTGTGCATGTGCTCCTCAGCTCATGTGAAGGCCATAAAAATAATCTAAATTCAATGCAATTCCCATCCTGAAAAGCTGAATTGCTTCAGTTTTTGAATCCTTCTCAGCATTTTATATTCAATATAGGATTTTGAATGCAATCATAATCTCCATGTCATGCCTTGTCATAACTGATATTAATACTCTAATTAAATATTTTGAGTCATATCTTGTGATTTTAACCACTTCTGTTTCCAGTTTCAGCCATCCCTGAGGAAAATATTCCCTGGATAACAGCTAGGGTTTATTTCAGGAAGGGAGAAATTTATATCTTTAAGATTCCTGCTCTTTTTCATGCTAGAAAAAGCTGAAGTGACTGGAGAAGGACAAAGACTCTATGTAATAACCCTATTTAGGTGACAATGGATGCCACAGATACTGGAATGCAGCCAAATAATTGTGCCTATTATAGATGATACAGAGCCAATGGAAATTATTTGGGCAGACCAATTTATTTTTGATGCAGAAGAATTTGGGGTCAATCCCTTAATCGAAACTTCTCTAAAAGCAGAGAACAGGAGCCCTGAGAAGTCCCTGTGTTCATGTCTTCATATCTGTTACTAACCCATCCTTTTAAAGTCAGAGTCAGCGTGGAAACCCCATTTCAGATTTTCAGGAGCTAATTACAATCCAGAAAATCCATTTGATGTGGTCAAGAGTCTTAATATGACACTTTAAAACATTATTTGAGACAGGGAGACCAGAAAGTGCCATCACACATTCAGAAATCAGCTGAGCCTCACAGTGGTTGATCTGTTCAGGAGAAGGAATTTTATTTGTTTTTTATTGCTTTTTGTCTTATGCTTTTAGAGCATGATGGTGTTCACAGTAAATTTGCTGATTTTCACACCAGCAGCAATGCAGCAGCTGCAAGAAATTTTCTATCTAAACATTTACAGGGAGAGATGAGTAAAAATTATCTGTCCTGCCTGAGTTATTATCATTTTAGCTGATAGAGATCGTGATCTTTGGGAGGCTGAAAAACATTCCTCTCCAGGAAAGAGCTCATGTTTGCTGGTTAAGCCACTTTTCCACCAGGGCTGGGTGCTGTGGGTCACTGAAAGCCATGTGAAGGCTTCTCTCTGTTCATTCCTTCTCTCCACCCAGATTACCTTGAATTCTTCTGGATAATGGAAGGAAACCAGTGAAAACAATGTCTTGGGCTCCACATTGTAAAACATGTTCCAAGGAGTCACTTCAGAAATGGAAATAAACAACTTCTCCCACCCTCAGGTCTGAATCCAGACATCGCTGTAATTTTCACAGGTAGAAGAATAACAAGGAAAAAGAAAACAACACCTTTTTTTCCTTTTTTTTTTTTTAAGTGGAAGAGGAAAATCCTGAGCAGTCAACTTTTATACAAAACTAGGTGAAGCAACATTCCATTTCTTCAGGTTACCTGTAAATACCTAGACGCAGCAAAGGGAAATTTCTGGTTTTTAATCAGATTTGGCAGCTCACTTAAATGCCCAGAAGAGCAGGGTGAAGTGCATTGATGCCATGGTCCTCACTGGTTGGTACAGCTTAACTTTCCTTCACCCCTTTCCAAGCCCTGATATTCCCATCAAAAAGTTTAATCAATCTTTTGATCTACAGGTTACAATCGCCATCGTGGAAAGAACCCCAAACCAAAATAAAACAAAACAAAACGACTCAAGTACAAACACTGGGAATCCAAGTTTATTTTCAAGCTTCTGAATCTTTTACAACACTGGAGAACAAAAACAGTCACACATAAAAAAAAATTTAGCAATATTCCCAGCAGTCTTCCAGTCCATCTCCTGGGGGTCTCATTCTCTTTCTGTGCAAAAGTTGGCTTTTTCTTTTCATTTCCTTGCAAAGAATTTCCTTAATGATTATCATATGGAGCCTTTCCAACACCTCCCTTTCGTGCTACTTGGCTGTCAGGAATTTTCTAACCTGTAACTCCTGAAATAACATCAGGAACCTGAGGGTGTTTTATGGCAAAATTGAATCTTTTTGCTACTAAAGAGACAACGCAAAAAGACAACATAAAAGGGCATTTTGTGGTGCATTTTGGGGTTCTTATTTATATGTCTATGGAATCGGAGCATGGAACAAAGCTTGAAGAAGCTGGATAGACTCCAGCCCCCACTAAATTAGAATTTAATTCTGTTTTCTAGAGGTGGTCATCTATGGTATCTCTGGAGGGTGCTACTGGTGTCCATTCACAAGTACTTTGTGCTCTGTCACCATCACGTTTTCTGAAAAATCCTCTTTGCCCAGGATTCTTCTCCTGGGAAGCTGAGAAGCCTCAGAGGAAAAAGGAAAACAATTATTATCTGATTTGCTTCTGCTGTGTTTTGCTGCTTTGGAATGTGGTTTGGAGATTGTTTATCCAACAGGTGTTTGTTTGGTTGGTTTCATGGGAATTGTTTTTACTTAATGACCAATCACAGTCAGGCTGTGTTGGGACTCTGGAAGGAGTCATAAGTTTTTCATAATTATCTTTTAGCCTTCTGTCTGTATCCTTTCTCTATTCTTTAGTATAGTTTAGTATAGCATTCTTTAATATAATGTAGTATCATAAAATAATAAATTAGCCTTCTGAGAACATGGAGTCAGATTCATCTTTCCTGCCCTTGATGGGGGACCCTGAAAATACCAAAGTGCTCTGTCAGTGAAAGTGTAGAAGTGAACCAGAATAGGTGATTTTAATGTTTGCTGTGGTTATGTTTGCAGAGTTATCACTGAGAGGGTTATTTTGTGTTTAGAAGATCAGTCAGGGTTTAATCTGTCCTTGCAGTGCTTGTCCTGCAAAAAAGCCCCATGGTCAGAATTGGAGGATCCTCCTCCAATTTGCTCAGGATAAACTGCGATAGTTACATTTGGTAAAATTTTGTTTGGTTGGATTTTTTCCCTCCAGAGCCTAAGGCCATTTTCAGCTCACAGATGTGGCCATTTTCAGCAGACAGATGTGGTCATTTTCACCCCAGAGCTGGAGGGCACAGTCCACCTGGTCCTCCTCCACACTGGCACCAGCCCGTATCTCTTCCCGTGCCACCTCCGACCAATTTCTGTTTGCACCTGAGGAACAAAGGAAGAGGCTGTTTGATGGTTGAATTCTGCTGGGGAGCAAACAGTGGGAAAGAAGCAGGACAGAAGGAGGGGCTAGAAAAGAATAAACCTTTTAGACATCTCTGGCCAAGTTAGTTTCCTTTTTAACTGATAGAGAGAAGTAGAATCCTGTCTCAGCATGGCCAGCTTTCTGCACTCATGAAAACTCCTGAAGTTCTATCAGTACTCAGCTTGATATCTCTAGCACTATAAACCATTTTCTCAATTTCTAAAATAGCTTTTTTCATATACCTTCTCCTTTCTTTTTCTTTAATTTTCCTATGAATATTTATTCTACCATCGATCTCACCAACATAGCCTACACAATGAAACATATTTTCTCCACATTGCCTGCTCTTTCTCAGTTGCTAAGGGATGTTGTCTTGGTTCCATCTGCTTCTAGAAAAGTATAATCTGCAGCAAGTTTCTTAATCAGCATTCTCCAATTTGTGGCTGGGAAATAATGCTGCTTTGCCATTTGAGATGATGAGGGGAAAGCCAGCAGCAGCCAGGAGAGGTTTGCTGTGTGTTGTTGACAGCTGTGTCATTGTGTGTCGTGTACTGGCATGTTCACAGGAGCACAGAGAGGGTCCAGGCCACCCACTAAAGCCTCCTGTCACATCTGATTCTTGTTAAAAATGTGCCTCCCCAGATGTTTAATAGGGAGGGAATTTCTCCATGGAAGTGCTGTGTGTCTGGGAAGTTGAGCTGAATGTGTAGCTGTGGTCTGTGGTTAGAAGGGATTAGGGTTATTAATAAACTAATAACAGGATTTTTATCTAAACTCAAGCATCATTAGAGCAGCCAGTAATTCATGGCCATAAACTCAACCAAAAGGCTAAGCATGGTAATGTATTTAAAACTATTTAATTTAGTATTTCAGAAAATTCTGATAGAATTCAGAAAGTTTGGCACATGGCACATGTAGGTGATTAAATACTGTTTGAAAGCATAATCAGCCCTTGACTTTACACTTTAAATTGGAAAATGAAGGTTTAGTCAATACAGTCCAGGGAGTCTGGAGTGATCAGGGACGGGATTCATCTCCTAAACACACCTTTGACACTCCAGGGATGCCCTTTCTGGGGAGAAGGGTAGACATACATGAAACAGGATTCTCCTTTTCAGGAGCTGCAAACAGAATCCAGAAGAGTGTTAGTCTGAAACTGAATCCCAGTCATATTCCAAAGGAGCAATCTCAGCTACTCTGGAGTCAGAAAATGAGGGAAAATTCCAGAGTTTCAACATATTCTAAAGTATGGAGGATAAATTTTCACATTTTCTGTATATTTCCTTTAAGATGCATTATTATCACATCTAGACTGGGTGTGGACACTAAGCTAAAAGGAAAGACTCCTCTCCCATCAACAGTAAAATTCTGACTAAAACTTTCTAAACAGAAAACCAAATTTACCAATATGAAGAAATACTGAGATGCTTCATGAGACTATTAAAAATACTAAAAAAATATATTTCACTATTGGGCAAAGGTATGCATTTATATTCCTTCCAATTTAAACATAAACTTTCAGTAAATGGAGATCACTCTGCATCACTGAGCGTATTTTCAGATCTGGACTTAGCAGGGGTTTGCCAAGCCCTGCTATAGGACAAAAATGTGCAGAGAGGATCAAAAATACTTGACAGAATAGCAAAGTAGCAAAAGTTCATTTCTCCACTAGATGGCTTCATTCCCATGAAGATCATTGAAATGAAATTCATCAACATTACTACCCATGTAACAGTCATAAGAAAATGAAAGATTTGGTTGTCTTTTGTATGAAACGGATTGTTAACTATATATTTGCCACTGAAGGCAGTATTGTAGAAAATATATCTGATATAGTTTGCTTACCTCTTGATTCAGGAAACAGTAGAGAACTGCCACAATAAACCCCTGAAAAAGACCAGAAGAAACAGTTTAACACAGTTTGAAAAAACCACTTGCATTATCTGACTTCATCGTATGTGAATTAGTGAGTATCACTATAGGTGGGAGATTTTTGGGAGTTGAAATATAATTTATGGATCTCCAATAAAGCTGAACAGCTTTAAAGGTAAACGCCTGCTCAGTGGCATTTCATCAAAATCAGGCACATACTATGAATTCACAAATGTGATTGATGATTATGGAAGTGTGGCCCACTCTCCAGCCCAACACACTGACAGCTGATTCTTTATGCACTCTAAAGAAGTAAAACAGAGGCTGCAAAAGGAGATCCATGGATGGAGCTCATACAGCTCTCCAGCCAAATTCTGTGTCTCTGTAGACTACCAGATGAGACCCAGTTCTGGCCTATTGAATGTGTTTGTTAAGATTCTGAGCTGAGATAAATCCTGGACAAATCCTAGGAGACCAAAGGAGCTACATGACCAGATCCTGGCTGAACAACTCAACCTTTTATTCCATTAAATTATTCATTAACTATACATTAGCTCAGTGAAGGTCCCCTCCCTGTACAGAGGGTCAGGATTGATGGACAGGGTTTGTTGAGCAGATTCGAGCCTCAAGAGGAATAAACCAGCACAAAACTCATGGATTGCTGGTGATGCTCCCTCAGCAGCTATTCCATGGAACCATCCAGGGAGAGATCTGTTCCCTGGGGAGGTTTGGAGGCATTCCCACAGCTGCTGCTTTGGACTGAGGTGCAGCACAGGAAACGTGAAGGAAGCAAAGGGAAATTGGGTCCTGCCCAGCTCATAACTCAGGCAGCAAAACCACCTGGAGGGGACACCAGAGCAGGAATTTTCTTGTTGGCATCAAGCTCCTCAAGCTGTCCATGCCCTGTGTGCCAATCCAGAGCAGTGGGGGCCATCAACCCAATATTTACAGGAGGGAAGGGATGTGGCATCCCTTGGGACAGCAGCCTGTGTGGGGCTGGTACACGCACCAGGCACTACTGGATGCTTATGTTTAATTATCAATTTATTCTTTGACAAAGAACTAGCAAGGCAGCTGGACATACAACTCTGATTGCCTCTGGAGGATTTAAATCAGTCCAAGTCAGCTTGAATTTGTTAGTGAAGTCAGGGAAGGCAGGTGGACAAGTATTGGTAGCAAGGAAGATTTTCCATGCTTGACTTTGGCCCCCCATCAGATTTACACACTTATCTGAAATTTTGTATTTCCAAAATCTGGAGGCCAGCCTAGAGCCAGGTAGGATTTGTCACCTCTTCAGACATTTTAACTCAGCAAAGAACCAGGAACTTTGTGAGCAGACACTGGTTTCAGGATCTTTTTGTGCAATTCTTATTGTCATGAGGACACAAGGCTAAAATAGAAAAACTGGTAAGAAGGAACAAAAGGATCTGTGGTAATTTTACCTGAAAAGAGCCAATGCAGAGCTCCAAATAAAACCGAACCCCCAGGCTGGTATATTCTGGGAGGAAGTTGAAGACAATGTAATGGGTTCCAAATAATGGAATTAGAAGCAGAGTTGACCTTGAGAGACGTCTAGCACAGGAGATGAGAAGAAATAAGGTAATCTTATTTTTTCTGAGTAAAACTAAGGCACTCAGTGTGCCACAGCAGTGAGCAGAATTGAAAAAGAAACTAGTATATATAAAAAAATATATAAAATAGAAATAAATATGCTGTCTTACTTTACAGTTTTCATACAGAGAAAGGCAGATATAGAGGTTTAATGCCAATTCAATTAATTTCATTGTCTCCTCATTGATTTTAATTGGAAGGCTGGGCTGATCTGAATACATCCCATTGGCCAATATGAGGTGACTTGAGTCTCACCCTTTGACTATTTTCCTTTGGAATGGGATAAGGTTGTGAATTCTAAAATTTAATCCCAGTTAAACTGAGCCTGTCTGCAACACTAAGCAAGTACTTCTCTGTTTAGAAAAGACAACATAACTTTTTATTATTATAATAATTGAGTTTTTCAAAATTATTCTGTGCATTACCTGTACTGAGAAGAATTATTGAAGTTGATTTGCCTGGGGTCTAGTTTTTTCAGCAAAATTCTGATGATGTTGATAAATAGGACAAAATTGACCTGTTCATAACATTTGAGTGGTGGGAGGGAAGAAAAAGAAAAAGTTTATTTCTGATGTAAAACTTTGCAGTGAAAATCTGGTAAGTTTTACTTTTTTATTTTAGTTACAATGTAATTTGTGCAGTTTTAATGTAAGGTTGTTAATGTTATTCCTGCTGGCAGCATACAAGTATATAAATAAGTTGCATTCCTGCTTTAAGGAATGGCTGAAGGTGAAAACTTGAGACTTTCACTTTGTTCAGCAAAATATTTTCATCAATAGCTTGTGTGACTCTCTTTTACCTTTTGTAGCTCAAATCAGTTGGATTCTCCTTAGAGACAAATATTGCATTAAATTCTGGCTGATCTCTCTGGGCACTATTAGTAGAATTTTTCTGCCTAATCGCCTCTACGAGACATTTCCATCAGAGCTGATCACCCTATTCTGCCTTTGCAGTCAGTGGAGAACCAGCCAGGAGAGTTAATGGAGCTTCAGGTGGGCTTGGGGGCAGCTCACCTCCTCCCAAGGTAGATATTTGTTTTAAATCGGGTGAATCTGAATCTGAAACTTGCCAAAAGTGCACATTTCCCTTTGTTGGCTCGGAAGGAGCCCTTGAGGAGGAGGCTCCAAAGCAGCCAGGGTTAATCCTAACTTGCAAATCAATTCTTCTGCCACTGTATTTTTGCACAGCTTTGTGCAAAGTCTGTGAGGCTGCTCAGTTTTTCATGATCACAGGGATTCTCCCCATGCATTTTTGGAGTGTCTGTACACACCAGATCTTCCTCAGGTGAGACTGAATGTTTAATTTTGCCTAAGAATGTCCTAATTTTACCAGAAAGTCCAACCTCATTCTATCCATTAGTGATGCTCTATGTGAATTCCAGCAGAAGAAATAACAGAGGTAGGAGGACATGAAGTATTTTATTGAAACACAGCAAGCTCTGTCCAGAATTCAGCTTGAGATTCTTCACTCACATTGTTTGTGTGGATCTTTAAGGTCCCTTCCAACCCAAATTCTGTGATTCCATATCCCTCATTTGCATGCATCTGTCCTCAAATAAATTAAGATTTTTATAGCTGACCTTAAGGTCATCCATTAACTGCTTTCTCAAACTCTGCTTGGGTTTAATGACTTGTGGGAGTAAATATTTTATGATAATCATTTAAAGCCCATCAGTTTATTCAATAAATGCCAGGCTCAAGAGCTGTTATCAGTTGTCAGCTCTGAACAGAAACCTATTTCTCTTGACAGTTTTGTATTAAAATTTATGGCTGATTCTGAGCTCTTATGCTAAAATTTTGTTTTCAAATATAAGGAGTATTTAGTCCACTCACTTGCTATTAATTTCAGCTAAACTGACTATTCTAGGAAAGTTTCAATTTGTTTGAAAGACAAACTTTTTAGTTTGCATTGGAGACAGGCAGTTAACAATATAAATTTACCATTCCTCTTCCTACAACTCAGCAAAGAAACCCAATTTTAATACAAAAGCCTTTTTTTCTTCTCTAAGTAATATCAGCAAACTGAGAAGTACCTACCCCCACAGAAATTATAATTGGTCCTTTGATGAGCCACCAATAAGGCGAGCCTTGATTAATATCCCAGCATCTGTGAACATGATAGTAAGTTTAGAAAAACATAAGTATGTAATCACTGCAATCAATTAAAGATATAACCCAAGGATATGGAATAATGTGGGAAACAAAGACTTACGCTGTGTCTTCAAAGTAGAATTTTGTCAATATCCATATAAGGGTGAAAAGTGTTGGAAAACCTGTCAGACATTTCAAAATAAGGTATAATTAATCCAAGCCTTGTCCACTGGAACTCTGCTGCAATGATACAGATCAATCATTTTTGAGCTGGAACTATCTTTTGGGGTCAGTTCCTGTAACAAGAATTGTTTTAAAATCAGTCCCTAAAACACAAAAAGTGATTCTGTTTGCTGAGTTGTTGGGCCTCTCTTAATCTTTGATGGCAGCAGACATGGATTTCTCTCCCTGAAGCAACAAAAAATTCCTCTGGCTATAGAGGAGTGCTCTGCTTTTTCCTTCCCACAGCAACTCTCTGTGGGCACCCACTTGGTTTCAGATTTGTAAGTCTGAACAATTCAATTTATTCCAGACAACAACAAAATCAGAGGGGAGATGTTGCTGTTTCACTGCCTGTCCTGTTATTTAGCTTCATTCATATGATAGGCCAATGCAAAAAACGGGCTGTAGAAATACCAGGAATTTTAAAAAATCCTGCTTAGGAAAAACCAATTCCCTTTCCCAATCTGTGTAACCATTCTGCACAAAAAGGAGCAAGGCACATTGAATTCTGGTGTTTGTGATGACTCCTTAGAGGTGTTTTCTGTGGGGGGATGAAGGTTGAGACTGGAGGATGTCTTCTTGTGCATTCTCAAATACAATTGATTTTCCACCCCTTTCACAGGGGCTTTATTGCCATGACAAAAACTTCATTGCTTCTGGCTAGTCGGCACATAAAAATAAAATGGAAGCAAGGCCCAGGTTAGGTTCTTTAGTTAGATCAACTGGGTTCCACATCCAGTATTTTTGATGGGAATGGATCATGGAATCATAGAATCATAAAAATGTGGAGTCATAGAATCATAGAACCATGGAATTATGGAATCATAGAGTCATAGAATCAGAGTCATAGAATCATTGAACCATGGAATCATAGAATCATAGAATTGCAGAATCATAGAATCATAGAGTTGTAGAATCATAGAATCATAGAGTCATAGAATCATAAAACTGGGGAATCACAGAATTATAGAATTGTAGAATCATAGAATCATAGAACCATGTATTCATGGAGTCATAGAGTCATAGAATGGCCTGGTGGAGGAGGCATCTTAAAAATCACCTGGTTCCAGCCCACAGGGACACCTTCCACTGTCCCAGGTTGCTCAGATCTCCATGCAACCTGGTCTTGGACATTTCCAGGCATGGGGAGTCCACAGTCTCCCTGGGCAACCTGTGCCAGGGTCTCACCACCCTCACAGCATGGAATTTCCATGTCCCATCACTCCATTCCTTGGGAAAAGTCCCTCTCCAGCTTTCTTGTACCCCCCTGGAAGTTGCTCAGTGGTCTCTGTGGAGCCTTATCTTCTCCAGGCTGCACAGCCTCATTTCACACCTTGCCTTTTACTAATTTCCTTTAAAATTTGTAAAAACCTACCCCAGCCAAAGAGAACCAGCCACCAAAAATATCTTCTTCCATGGGAAAGGGATGAGAGCAGCAGGCAGTTCAGGTAGAGAGCCTCTACCAGCAGCCACATGAAATTGGTCATCATGAAGTAGTGACAGAAAACCACAGAGATCTTGCATTCAGTCTGGGGAACAGGAAAGTCACAGTTTAGGCATTGCTTGGAGATGCATCTCTTCGGTTTGACCATGGAGGAGACATCTGTGATACGGGCTGAGTTCTACCAAGAACAAGATCTTTAAACTGATGTTTAAGCTGAGAGCTTCAAATGTAAAATGGATTTCTGAGTAGTAAGGCTTTAGCCATCATAACAGCTTGGAACCCCCTCTGCATTTTGCTTTCTATCTCCATGTTATCTCCACCTCTCTACCTCCAAATATAACTTGGGCTGCCAAGCATGTGAGTTCTCTGACAAATTCACTGCCCTGAGTGTACCTTCAGTGTCAAATGCTCCTTGAATAAAGGTTCAAGGGCCCATTTTTCTGCTTATGCTCAGCTCTAAAATTCTGTGTGGCTGTGAGCAGTGCAGAACCATCCCATAAACCTCTACTTGAAAACCATTGCCAAGATCTGGGGCTGGATGAATGCTAAATTCATTGTCTGGTACCTTGAGTGCTTTGTGCTTTACAGATCAGAGCTTCCAACCAGAGCAGGAAACCTGACATTTCCAGAAGAATAAGCTTTAAAAGTTGTTCTTTGATGTACTCAGAGATCTTCAATTTTAGACTTCAGGTTATTGACACATAACAGTGTAATGATATTACTTTGTTGCTATGTCAAAGTCCAAATTTCATTTAGAGTACTGCAACATTACAAATTGATGCTTTAAAAATATAGGAGACAATAATGTACATATTTATAGAAGTAAAATATACTGAATGAAAGAATTATATCATTTTCATTACCAGGTTGGAAGGGGAAAAAAAAAAGTAGTAAAAAAGAGAGAGGAAAAGTGAAAGCATAAATAAATGGTAAATAGAAACATCAAATACCACAATATCCTGCTTTTCATGCGCTTACTGTAGAGAAGCTGCAGTGATCAATGCCTTCCTCCTGGAAAAGGACAGCATCCTTAATGAAAATGGCAATTGCCTTTAAGATGAAAGTAAAAAAGAGCTGTATGTGGATATAATTCCTGGGACAGCGAAGCCTCCTGGTAAAAAAGAAGAGAGGTCCCTCTGAGGTAATTAAATTTGTTGTGCTGGCAGTAATTAAAATAAACAATAAGCCCTTGTTTTATCTCAGGTACTTCCAGACACATTTAGGAAGAACATTTTGATCCACTGAGCGCTTTCAGAGAGAGGCAGAAAACTTCCTCATGTGAAGCAAATCAGCCACAATCTACATTTTAATCTCTTTACTTGTTAACCAGAATCATAGGGGTTTTTTCCCTTACTTTGCCAAAGTTATTTTGATGAATTAAGTAAAAGCACAGAAGAGCTTTAAAACAATTTGGCACATCTACTTTAAATTCAATTTGTACATCTACCTTAAATTCCCATTTAACTAAGATTACATTTTTACTGTTATTATATTCAGATTTTTGAGGGAGTTATACAGCTTCATGTTTTCATTTGGAGATGAGAACTTGAGTTAATAATCAAAAAGTTCCACGAAAAGCCAAATTCTATGCAGACCCAGTAATCTGAGGGTCACCTAATCTGAAAGTTCACCTGGAGTGTGCAGAATTTTATTGCTGACCTCAAATGTCAACCCCATTGTTAATTATGACTTTTTCCTCCCTATTACTGCATCTCCTTATGTCCATTGTTTCTTTCTTTCCCCTCATTTGGGCTGGTTTGTTTTCCTGAGGTCAGAGTGGATGTCAATAAACATATCTGCTGGCTTCCAGACATGAACTAGGAACCAGCAGAGGTCAAGAAATTTTCCCTAGAGAACCCTGATTCTCACAGCATAATAATAAAACTCCTGCCTTTTTTTTTTTTTTTTTTTTTTTTGGTCTCACAGAAATACAAGAAATAAACAAAAATTAATAAAATAAATCCCGGGTGGTGGCAAACATTAAATCTACATGAAATGATAAAATATTTTAAATACTCTTAATTAGACCTGAAAATAGCTATAAATATGTGTAAAATACCTAACTCAGTAAGAAAGGATTCTCACCAAACGTGACCAAATTCTGAAACTAACTTTAAAACATGTCTTTAGTGGTAAATGTTTCAATAGTAATTTATACAATGCCATAGGAACATTCATTCAGAACCAAGTCCTTTATGTATATTCTTATTAAAAATTCCCTGGAGCCATAACAGGCAGGCATGCATAGTTTATGAAAAAAATCTTCATTCCAGCCTAAAGCAAGTAAATTTTTCTGTTGGTTCTTCAGGATCTAAGTGAGTTGCTGAGTTTTGCCAAGAGACAGCCTGGCTGTATTTCCCAGATCTGAATCTTCTTATTCCTGACTCTCTCTGATGCCTTTTAATTTCCAGCTTCAGTTTCATATTATTTAACCAACATGGCTAGAATTTTTAATTTTTATTCACCTGAATTTCTATTTATATTATTTTGTTATGTCTAATGTTGTCTTCCACAGTCTAAGAAATTAAGAACTGTGAAAAGAACCTTGGTTAGAGGGCACTTTTACCTGAATGCAATCAGAACTGTCACAGCAATGACGAGGGAGGTGATGGACACGCTGTATCCCACAGTGTAGATGATCTTTATAGTAGCAAAGTAGGATTGCTATAAAAGAAGAGAATGATTTGTCACACAAGTTGCTGTTAAATGACAAGTTTTTACTGATTTGTCAGTTTTATTTTGTTTGGTGCTTCCATTCTATTGACATCCCTGACTGCCTTTTTCTTCCCCTCTTTTTTCCCCGCAGCAAAATTCCACTTAAATCACTCATTATGTTTCTTTTGTGTAGTCCCATTCCACAGTTGTGTGAATACAGCCCAATCTGATGCTGAAATATGTATTGATCAGGGTAGTTTGAAGCTCATTCACAAAACCATAAAACCCCACAGCAGTCTTAAAAAAGGCACTGTTCAAAATCTTACACAATTTTTATAAATGCTGTGTTCTGTACCATGTTTTCTCCCCAGCAGTAGCAGGACAATGCTGCTGGCAGCATGATGAATACAGAATTCTATCAGCATTTCTCTATTTTTCTCTACCTTTCTCACTCTCTGCTTCCCTACTTCCATTTTTGCTGTCTATTCCTCCTTTCAATTTTATTGTGTTGTGAATTTTATTGTGTTGTGGTAGGTTGCTTTTTGGTTTGGGTTTTTTTTTTTGTTTGTTTGTTTTTGTTTTTGTTTTTGTTTCCTGGGGTTATTTCTTTCCTCTGTTTTTCTTGCTGCCAAACTCAACTGCTGCTCAGTTGGAATGCCAGTCAAAAAGTCAAAATCCATTTCAATTTAAGTGGCTCGTCTATCAGACACAATCCCTGAGTGAGGATAAATTGACTTCATCTATCACAGATTAAAGCAGAAAACAGAATGAATAAGCTCTAGGCTGCAAATCTAACTCCAGTCTAACATGATCTGTCTCTGGGGTCCCATTTCAACGCTTTTATTATCAAAAATCTGCACAGCTGTGCAGTGCATTCCTACAGTTCACTTGGGGAAGGGGAAATGCTCATTTTGAGCCTTAAGTGGAATTTTAGGCATTATAAGACTGATATTAATTTAATTTATTTAGGTGCTTAATAATTAGCTGCCTAAATATGAGTCTGTAGTAGAATGAGAAGAGCCTGGCCACAGGGCTGAGCTGTTTAATTATTAATACAAACCTGGTTTCTCTCATCCTTTTTCTTTTATAATTAATGAAGAAAAACATTCTCAGAAGACAATCCAAGTCTTTAGAAAATCAGATCTTATTGGTTTCTGTGACCCACAAAAAGGATCCATCACTACACCCGCCTTGGAAAGAGCAGGTCATAGAATCATAAATCCTTGACTGGTTTGGGCTGGAAGGGACCTTCAATTTCATCTACTTACAACTCCTGGATTACTAGAGTGAAACCTTTTATGCCAAGGACTTTGCATCCAAGCGTGCAGATTTGTGATTATCCACAGTCTGATCCAGTGGGCTGAGGTGTTGTTACTGCGCAGAGCACAGCAGGTACACTCTGAATTTGCCTTCCAGTTCAATTTTATCCATAAGAAACCAGATTGTCCTTTCTGAGAGCATGCCTCAGTGTGAAGGCAGTAAGTGGGGGACAGCCAAGAGATATCTCTGGAAAATTCCCACCTGCTCCTGACCAAAGCACTAAGACAGATCCATGGTGCAGAGACTGGCTCTAACTTTCACAGTATTCTTCTGAGACTGGTGAAGTTAAATGGGGTGGAAACCAGGCATAATGGGGTTCAAAAAAAATTTTTAAAAAAAAAAATCTAGCGGGTGAAATGTGAGTTTTAAAGGATTACCCAAATCCCTGACTATGCACAATTCCAGCCAGAGCTCACTGAAGTACCTCAGAGCTCCAAAGCTTGCCAGGAAGTCTGGATGCAGCACTCCATGAGAAACATCAAAACTGTTCTAGGCTGACCATAGCTGGCAACACATCAGATGTGTAAAACAGAAAATAATCAACTCCTTAAGTGGATAAACCTACAACTGAGGAGTTTCCTCTAGGTAGAATAATGGAATCATCACAGAGTGAGTTGGGAGGGATCTCAAAGGACATCCAGCGCCAAGCCCTGCCATGGCAGGGACACCTCCCACTATCCCAGGTTGTGCCAAGCCCTGTCCAACCCGGCCTTGGGCACTTCCAGGGATCCAGGGGCAGCCACAGCTTCTCTGGGAACCTGTGCAAGATCTCTCCATGGTGATATGAACTATGTTTTTATCCTTTTCAATTAGGGGTCAGGCACTCTATTTTCCCTCTGCCTGTAACTTCAAGATATCACCAACAGTGAAAATCTGGCTGAAAAAATTTGTCAAATTCTGATCTGCATTACAGAGATCACAAAGATTTTGGGGCTTTTTTCCATTCTTGAATTAGATATTTCATGCAGGATGGAACACCCAAAACCCCTCTTTTCCTTAGATATTGCTAAATTTGGAGCAGTGATCTTTTTAACAGCACACTTTCTGTACAGATGCTGTGATATTACATATTCACCTTGCTGACTGATATTACTGAAATGTCTTAATTCCCTTTTTATGAACATTTTGTGATACATCTTTGTCTGTTATACTTGTGCATTTGCAGCTGGCTTTGTTATTGTTACACCTGAATAATAAAACATTCTCAATTGTCTTACAAAATAAGTGGCCAGAGGTAAAATTTTAATTATATCCCACACTTAGGAAGAAATTTCAGCTTCTTCTGAGTTTCCCTCTTCAGGAATAGAAAGGAATACTATAACATCAGCACACCACTCACATATATTTGTGTGATTAAACTTACTTCTTCAAGAGGAATCTCATCTTCTACTGGACAGGCCACATGGTAGGGAGGGAATGGGTCAGACCAGCCCTTTTTTGTGCAGTTTCTTTTTATCATCCCAGCTGAAAAAGAAGTATTTAATTTTCTCAATGAAGGGTCAGATAATATGGAAAATAAAAGCCAGGAGAAGACCTGTGGCTGGTACAAAGTTGTACCAGGAGAAGGGGCTCATTAGCATCTCACAGAGTTGGTAGGAAAATTTTCCTGCACACATTCAGGTCATCAGATACAAAACTTTGTATTTTATTTATAGACAAACAATGGGAAGAAGGGAGAGAAGGAAGAGGTGTGAAGGACTAAGGAAGGAATTATATCAGGCACACTGGAGAAGATTGGGAAGCGCTGCTCCATCAATTTCTGTTCTGCACAGTACTCACCCTTCCACCATATCCCTTCTCATTCCCACCTCCCCTGGGGCTTACTCTTCCCTAGCAGATCAGAAGCTGGGATAAGCAGCCCCTTCCATGCTTCCACAAAAAATATTTATGAGTCAGATGAAGGAGAAGTTGAGAATCCCAGGGCAGGAAATGAATCTGCGCAGATGAAAGGGATTTTCCTTATCCCTCGGTTATAAGTAGCATGTGTTGGATGTGGCTGAGGTTGGGCTTTGTAGTTTCTTTTTCTTGTGGAACTGCCAAATCCAGGTCTTTCCTGGAAGGTGGTTTGCTCCTTGTGGGCTCACATTTTGTTACTGGCCATGCTCACCCAGAGAGGGAGCAGACACAAAGGCATTTGTTTGCAGTTTTGCAGCACGTGTGCTGCTCCAAGGCCTAATTCTGCTTTGAATCTCCAACCTTGGTCTTAAAGAACAATCACATTGTTCATTCCTCTGCCTTTCATTCCATCCCACACCAATCACAGCATAAATCTCAAGAAACCCTAAGCTTAAGTTCTGACCTAGACAGCCTCCAGATGAGCTTTGTAGGAAACTCACACAACAAACTGATCCCAAAGCACACGGAAACCAAGGAATTACTTGTGACATTCATATTTTCTGGAAAAAATCCCTTCACCCAGGATTTTTCTCCGGGGAAAATGAGAAGCCTCAGAGAAAAAGGAAAATAATAATTATCTCATTTGCTTCTCCTGTGTTTTGCTCCTTTGGAATGTGTTTGGAGATTGTTTGCCCACAGGTGGTTGTTTTATTGGTTTCTGGTGTGAGTTGTTTTCACTCCAAGCTGTGTCAGGACCCTGGAAAGAGCCCCAAGTTTTCATTATTATCTTTTTAGCATTCTGTAAGTATCCTTTCTGTATTCTTTAGTATAGTTTAGTACAGCATTCTTTAATATAATATAGTATTATAAAATAATAAATTAGCCTTCTGAGAGCATGGAGTCAGATTCATCATTCCTTCCTGCCACAGGCCACCCCACAAATACAATAATCACTCCTTGTATTTCAGTATATTTTTGATCCAGGGCCTCATCAGACACTACGGAAATCAAACCCTGTTATGGATAATCCTTAAAATATGAGAAGAACTGCTAAGGTCCCTCAGATCCTCCTAAAGTCTTTGCAGTACATCTCTGATCCAGCTCATGGGAACATGAAATTCTCTGTCTTCACCCTCCCTTCTTAGAAATGTTCTTGCCAGACACACAACAGGAGTAACCATGGTAGGACATCACCTGGCTCCTTCATGAAGTGAAAGAGGATGTTTGGACATGGTAAGGCAAGAATCTCTCCAGCATCTGCCTCTGGCCAGCACAGCAATTTGTCCCAAGTTCTCTTGCAACCTCAGGCAGAAAGTGAAATATATTTTTAAGCATGGTTAAATTTGAGCAAAATAAAACCCCAAACCTTTTTAAAGTCTGCCACTCCACCCCTTCCATATCTTACAAAAATAGTTTAGCCACAGTTTTTATTATGAGAAATAAACACCCCCAGAGTGCTATTTAATCTGCTTTAGTTAGACCCCTGTGTTAGACTGAGGTAAGTTTTCAGAAAGAATGCAATAAATGAAGAGTGAGGCTGGAAGAAAGATCAGATCACTATAATTGTTCAGGGGTTGCCCTATTTTTAAAGATCAACACATCCTCACAAACAAGCAAGCATGATGCCAAGGAATTGGACATGGTCACAAGGATTCACTCTGATAAATATTTGAATGTGAAGGACTGTGGAAAAATTTTAAAATGGGAAAGAATGGGAGTAGACGAAAGAAGAGCTGACAGGACAACAGCACATGGGACCATAAATAAAACCCTCGTGACCTTTGGCAGCCTGGCCATATCCTGACTCTCGTCCCTTCCCTCTCCCTCACACATGGATGGATACCTGGTGATGTTGCATTTCCATGCTCTTGTGGGACCTCCAGACATTCAGCCTCCTTTTTCTTCAGCTCCACCATAAAATCACATTCTGGGTGGACATTCCCAGCAACCTGCAGGGAGGAGAATTTGGGGGGATTAGTTAGAAGTTGTTGGATAGGATCTTATTAGGCATTAAGTCCAGACCTACTTTTGCATGTAAGAGGGATGGTTTAAGAACATAGAACTGTGCTAAGGGTTTCCATCCAAAGGCTGCTTTTCTCTGCACGAGCTGATAGTTACAGCTCTGCACTGGAAAGTTTATCAATTCCTCTGGCTACATTCAGAATAAAAGATCTCTTTGCTAGAGCCTGAGTTTGAGTGCAGGATTCATTTACACCCTAACTTTAGCTAGACCCTGTCAAATATGGCCCCAAAAAGGCTGAGCCCCTGATCAGGCTCACTTCTTATCAGTGAAGGGCTCAGAGCTGCAGGAAATGCTGCAGAACCTGTGCACAGACAAAGCCCTGCCAACCTCCAAAGAAGCATCACCATGAAATCACAGACAATTACTGCAAAACTGTCACCTGAAAGAGCTCCTCACTCCAAAAGGAGTGAATCTCTTCTCTCCCTTCTGCCACCTGCTTTTCTTTACACAGGGTGGGAGGCAAAACTTCTTTATTGGAAAAGAAAAGCATTCTGCACCAAAGCATTTGTTGGTATGATGGTGTAAAGAAAAAAGTGACACCCAGGGTTTCAATAGCAGGAGACATTCAGTTGTTTAGTTCTTATTTAGACTTATATGGGAGTCACAGAAGGATCTGAAGGCATCCAGAGAACTTTGGGCACTAAAGGACAAAATCTGCCCAGGCTGTTACACCCAGAATGCTGAGGATGCACCCGCTGGGCAGGATTACACAGGACTATTTCACACAAATTAAAAAAAAAATGTGCTTGTCCAGCCTTAACCTCTGTCCCCAGTCCCAAAAGATGAGTTGTGATCAGAGACACTCTGACTTTTAGCTCTTCACCCTGGCCACTGGTGCTGGTGTGCTCTGCATGTGTGAATATCGACACAAAAACACAGAGACAAAACAGAGAATGAACCCAGGATGAGACTTGCATGGTGAACAGGTGGCTGGCATATGGCTCAGTTTTCTTCCACCCAGAGAAGATTAATATTCAGGGAATTTGGAAAATAACTCTCTGGCTTTCAGTTCATTCAGAGGGCAGATTGTGTCCTTTCCAATAAGCTGGTCTTTTGCTCTCTATGTTGATGTTCATGGCTCATGTTGGCCTGCAGAGCATTTGAACTGCATATTGACCAAAAATTTGAGGCTCTCAGGCTGCTGGAGAGCAGTGGATTAATTACACAACATTTGTTTTTCTGGGGTTTGGGCCCTGGTAGTTAAAAATGTCATTATCTCCACATGTTTGCCCTGCAAGATCATCTGCTTCCCATTTACTGCACTTTTAGGAGGATGTGGTTTTCCTGCCAAATTTGCAGCCAGCAGTGACATGGATCAGTTTAAGGCAGCAGTGAAAAGCAGGGCTCCTTCTCCAGGCTGAATGGAGTTTGGTGTGTGTGAGAGAAGGGGAACTGGGGGTGGATGGATGGATGGATGGATGGATGGATGGATGGATGGATGGATGGATGGATGGATGGATGGATGGATGGATGGATGGATGGATGGATGGATGGATGGATGGATGGATGGATGGATGATGGATGATGGATGGATGGATGGATGGATGGATGGATGGATGGATGGATGGATGGATGGATGGATGGATGGATGGATGGATGGAGTAGAGCACAGACATTGACCTGCCCCAGGAGGAGAAGATCTGACCTGTGGGATGCTCCAGGAATGTCATCCAGATAAGCAAACCTAGGGGTCTAGGGAGACCTTCCATTTCTCTTCACTAAGAAATTGGCAGAATTACAGAAAATTGGCATCTGTATTGAAAAGCTTTGCTGTCTTGATGCCTCTATTCATGCCAACATTTATTATTTCTCCTCTTGTACTCACCCTGGACAGTGACTGCAAGAAAACTCCCTAACCATGGTGTATGACAGCTATTGCAAGAAGCAGCTTTATTAGTCAGTAGAAAAAACAGTCAAACCATTTACTGAAAATCTCTTTTACAACATTCTCTTGGTTCAGTGAACTGTGCCCAGAAAAACCTCAGCAGGAGGAAATGCACCCATTTGCACTATTCTAAATTATTTCTCCTGGCAAAAAAAAAAGCACTGCTAGATTTTGCCTGTCAAAACTCTCTTTGCTCTCTGAAATGTTCATGGCAAGAGCAAAGCTTGTTTGGCTCATTCACCAGTTCAGGAAACTCCAGGAAAATCTTTTTTTCCACTTTTACTTTCTAAGGCTCCAGATTGTGAGAACATTTAATTTAGCACATGCATCACAAATGAAGCTGATCCAGTATCAGGTATTTAAATTGTTCCCTCTTCCTTCAAGAAGAGCCAGCCTTAGGAGGTGCTGTCACAGTTTATTTTCAAGTCAGCACTAACCACTGCCTGAGCAGACACTGAGGGCCAGATCTGATATGACAGAAACCCAGGTTAAATAAACTGAAAAGATTTATTCCACTCCCAGGCTATGTTTTAGGTGTTTTAGGTGTATTTATCACCTCGAAGGACTTTACCTCTAGCAGACCCCCAGTTTAAGGAGATGAGAATCACTCTCTCAAGCATTCCAAACCTCTCCAGGAGCTGAGTTCATATTTTCCAGAGAAAGCATATGAACAAATTACACCCACAACAAAAACACAGAGCTGCTTTTCCACCATTTTATACTCAAATGAGGGTTGTTTATCTATCTTCTAATATGCAACACAAGCTAGGAGATTTTCATTATACAGTAACACATAGACTTGGTTTTGATCAGTATATTACGATGTGTAATAATAATAATATAGAAATCAACCCAACTTTGTAGGAAAAAATTCTGTTTCTCTTGGGTAAATGAGGCAGGTTCTTACAGAGTTCTTCAGTCATTTTTTTAACCATTAGCACTGAATCCTGATATTCTACTTAAGATCAATCAGGGAAGTGGGTTTGTCACTCAGGTGATACAAAGGAATCTCTTGTTTCACATCAGTAAAAAGTCTGTTCAGCCATTTCACAGTAGTTTATTTTCCTCAATGAAGGAAAAAAAAAAACCCAAGCTGCTGTGCCATCCCTCATGAAATGTCCCTTCAGGGAAGAGATTCCCAGGAAAGAAGAAAGGATGTAGAGGAGGCATGGCAAAGGAAGATGATGAAGATGTGATTATTCTCAAAAGCAAAGATAATATCCTGCCCCTAATTTGCACAAATATTTCCTGGTACTGGTGTGATCTTGGTTTGCCAATCTCTGTCTAAAGTGAGATATCACCAAGACCTCCAAGCTTTTTAATGGCTTTGGATTTTTCTAAATATGCTTTAAACATCCCTGCTGGTTCCACTCTGTTACCTGCAGCATCTCAGCTGCTCACATGCCAAATAATATGAATGCTACCACCAAGGCAGATGAAATTTTAACAAAAAAAACTGCAGAATCTGAAATGAAAGAAAACTCTATCAAAACTCAGCTGCTCTGGTGTAACAGCCCTCCTCCAGTTTTTTCTTCTTTGTCACTGTCTTTCAAAGCCCACGCACACAAAATAAAAGAGTTTCTCTTTATGTGTTTCTCTTTACTGAGTGTGTCATAATAAAGCAGAGAAATAAACTGATATGAAGATCTCACAACGTGGGTCCCTTCTGCTGCTGTTCACACTTTTCATTGCATCTTGCCTTGTTTAACTGGAACCCAAAGCAAACAGAGAGAAAAGAGACTCATGATAAAAATTTAAAAATAAATGTATCTGTATCTGACCATCTGCTCCCACAAGGAAATTGAAACACAATGAAGTAAAAGCTTTTTTTTTTTCATGCAATTACTTACAAGCACTGCCAGACTCAGGGTGTGCAGGGCACAGTGATATAAAGAACAAGAGTTCATGTTCCAAAACAAGAGCCAGACCTCCCTTCTTCAGCTTCTCTTAGCATCTTTCACATGCTTTTTCGCTTCTCTTTCTCCTCTCAGTTGCAGGTTTGAAGCATTTATCTTTTTGCACAGAAGTGACGTAACAGGGATGTGAAGTGGGAGATAAATATTAACAATTCTCCACGCTGTGTTCAAGCTTTGTGACTTTTTGATTTTGCCCAAAGACTGGACTGGATGAATTGAGTGATTGATGCCAGGATTATGGGAATTCTCTATGCTCCTGGCAAGACTCGTTTCTTTTAATACAAAATGGTTTTGGGGAGATGGACAGCTCTAAATGTTACTAATCCTGTATTAAGTCAACCTGGTTGGCATAAGAGAAACACTCTCCTAACAGCTATTGCCCATTTTTTATAATGAAACATTTTTCTTATATGGGTCCAGTGTATCTGGGTGTTTTTATGGAGTGTAATGACCACAGTGCTGCACTTTAAAATGCAAAATCAAATCCTAGTGACAGGCACATGAACACAAATTTTGCTGTGTACCTGCCTGGGCATTGAGTTGAAGGGAAAATTCACAGAGGATTCTTCTTCCCAGTTTGCTTCAGACTTCTGAAAGTTCAGTGTCTGAATGTCAATGAGTCAAGTCTTTTAGACAAAGTCTAGAAATCCAAACACTCAGCTCATTCATCTCATCCTGAGCTTCGAGGCAGCCCAGCTGAATCCCACTCCAGAAACGCCCATTCTCACTCAGAGCTAAAGGGAGATTTATTTCATTTGTCTCTCAGCTTGTACCACCTTGAAGGACTTCGAATTCCCCATCAACATTAGGCAAGTGTCAACATCGCAAGATCAGAGACTCAAGATATGAAATCCCTTTCAAATATTGTTCTCTGCTCCTCTCATCTCACGATATTCCTCATTTATAAAGTAATTTATAAACCCCAGCTCCCAATTTCCCACACAAAAGTCCATCCTACAACATTGCTTCCACCTCTGGCACTTCTCTTTGCCCATCAGCCCTGCTCATCTTTTTCAGTTATTTCAAGTATTTTCTGTCTGCTTCCCTACACAGAGTGTGGGAATGCTGAGAGCCTGGAAAGAAGCCTCTCCCCTCCCAGAGTCACCACAGCTGAGAGGAACTGAAGTTGTACCTACTTTTGGGAATATCTGTGAGATTGAAGCCTCCAGAGCCTGGTTGTAGGCTGGGTCTGGGAGGGAACAGGCATATCCAATGCAAGAAAGTGTCTTTGGAGAGCTGAAGTGGGCAAATTTCCCTGCAGTGTGTGCTTTAGGATTTATTTCATTTTCCTCTAACGCCTTATACCTTCCTTTATTATGGTAACTTTCAAAGGCTTGTCTAAAATAAAATTAGAGCTGTGTTCCTGTCAGTTTTAATCATCTCATTCCAGAGGATGAGGCCCTAGACTGGTAAATGAACACTTGTAAATGTATTTATCATGGGCAAATCTCATACTTTTTTCTAAACTCATTTCAGAAGGTACAGAATCTCAAGAACTGCAAGATTTCCCTGCAGAAAAATTTCAGCCCATAATGTTTAATCTACTTTTTCACAAGTTATGAAAAAAAGCTGGTAAGTGAAATTAAACTTACAAAATTTTAATTCACTATCACACATACCTTCAAAATAATGTTTGGTGACAATATTCAGTTCTTACCTGCATTTTGCTGATTACCTTGTATTCCCATTTGGGGAGTGTGTAAATATTCAGGTTGTCCTGAATTCAAAGTTCTTTCAGTAGTAAGACTATAACAGGGAGGTTTAACTGTCTTACAAACATTTAATGTTATTATAACCCTTGAAAATCTTATAAAACCATCGTGACCAGTGCTGTCATCACAAGCTCATGCCAGAATTTGAACACATTCCCCTTCTTCCCAAAAACATTGTAGATATAAGAAAAAAAAAATCTGACTGAGCATCCATGAGGTTTCCTGCAATGTATCAGTGATTTAAGGTTAATAAGCTTTAAGCTGCTTAAACAGCACAAATTGTCTACTGACCATGCACCCTACAGCCATTTCAACCAGTGTTTGAAGAGGGATCATGAACAGACCCATTCCAGAGGAGCAACATCTCCCATTCCACGGGGATGCACTTTTTTGGTCCATGTATTAGAAAAATAAATTGCCTCTGAGTAAGCTTCTGGTGTCCACATCAGAATTTTCCATTTCAGCCACCACATCTGAAGCACTCTGTGTGTTTATTCAGTGCTGTTGAAGTCATGGCTATAAAAACCACAGAAGGCATCGCCTGCCACTTTTCATCCCAGGAGGGAACACAGAGAAACCCCAATGTAAGATATCTCAAAAGGTTTTCATTCTTCAGGAAGAATGAATATTGGTATAGAGAGGTTTTATGCTGAAATCTACAATATAGGAGCTCTGATCACCGTGGATCGTTTTGGAAAACCTGGCTTTTCTGTGTTTTCAGCCTGATTCTGCCACTCTGCAGCTCAGACATTCCATTAAAATGAGTTCCTTCCTACTGTCGCTGTTGTGTGCAAATTTCCAGCTGTTTGTGGTTAAGGAGAAAGACTCGTCTAAGGGAAAACAAGGAGCTTGTGGGTCTTTTTTATTATTATTACTATTTCATTCAAATAACTTTTTTTTTTCATTTAAACAAAAAAGTTTCCACAATAACCAACAGAACCTCGGGCTGCTTAGCTTCACCATAAAAGAACAGCTGAAGGACCAGTTTTCCACAGGCACAAACTTCTCACTTCCTACGAGTCCTTGAACACCACCACCTCTGCAAGCCTGCTCCCACACTCCTCCTGAGCAGAGGCAGGCACGTAGTAGATCAGTAATTACTACATCTTCTCTCCACTCATCACCTCCACCACCAACACACTCCCTGTTCCAGCAGCTCCTCTGCCAGGTTTTCTAGTGGTGGCAGTTTGCCTTCAGGATGGCACAGCTGCAGAGGACACACTGGATATGAAGTAAAAGGAGCTGCTTTTCTCCCCTTGAGCTTTCCAGACGTGAAAACCTGACATTTTCATGATTCTCTCAAGGATTCTCTTGCAGCTTTTTGTGGAATGGTTTTAGTTTTTGTTAAAAGGTTGTATAGTTTATAAATATTGGCTGATTTCACAACACCTTGCTGCCTCCTCCCAGCCCTGCTATCCCTGTTTGTGCACTCTTGTCCCTACACATAGAACAACATCCCAAAACTTATAAAAACCTCTTGGATTTTTTTCTGCCACTTTTTCTCCCTTTACAACACCCCTCCATTATCACAGAATCACAGAATGCTTTGGCTTGGAAAGGGACCTTAAAATCATCTGGTCCCAACCTTCCACAACACCAGGCTGCTCCAGGGCCCATCTAGGCTGGGCTTCAATACTTGCAGGAATGGTGTTTCCACAACTTCTCCGGGGAAACTCTTGTACTTACAAAGACATTTACACATAGATTAATCTAAAGCTGAAATGTTCCACAGGGTTGGACAGGGCTTGGAGGCACCTGGGATAGTGCAAAGTGTCCCTGTCCATGGCAGGGGGCTGGAACTGGATGGTCCATTTGGATGTAAACCAGTCCATAATTCATGATTTTAGTTTTCTTATGATGATAGAAAGATGGAGGAAACCTTAACACTCTAAATTATTATTTCACAATTTAACTAAAAAATAGCAGTAAGAACTTACTTCATTGACATATAAGCCCCATGGATTTTCCAAAGCTAAAATCAAATAATTTGACTTGAAGAGTTACAGCTTCTGAGATGACATTGCTGCCACTTCATATTTCCCAAACAACATCCCCAAAAACAGGTATTAAAATTCAATAGTGGAGGGGAAAAAACGCTACAGGTGGCATTTTTCTTGAAGTCATTAATGCAACCAGCAGTGTCCAAAGTGAAAATGGAGCCAGGAATGCTTCTGTGGGCTACCAAGGTCACCCTGATGGGCACAGACTGCTGTGGTGAAATTTGTAATACTGGGAGCAAATCTACAGAGAAATAGAAGGAAATTTCAGTCTCTAGTGGTGTCTCACAGAGTCTCTTATTGCCATGATGTTTCTCTAATAGTATTGAAATTTAGAGGGGAGGTGTGGGAGGGGAGGGAGGGGAGGAGGAAGGCTGGGCCTAAGTCGTTTAACCACAGCTCCAAGAATAGGCGGTTTTGCTGTGCAGACGTGGCGGATGAATGTTTCGTTTCCCAGGAAAAAAGGGAATGTTCAAAACTTTACACAGCCCAGAGCTCAAAGAAGCATTATAAGTGAGGCCCTGAATGATCATTTTTTTAAGATCGGAAAATATGCAGAGTCAATAATTAGGCAGTCAAATTAATTTTTCCTTGCAGTGTAAGAGGTTGATCATTTTGGTCATTTTGCTCATGTCATGTATGAAATGGGCTGATGGATTTCAACTAAAGCTGCTTAAACAGCACAAAATGTAGAGCATTAACTCTTTATCATGTGAAATTAAATCTGTTTAAGCACTAGAATACTGGGGCCTGTACCAGCGTGCTTGATTGGTTTTATTTCCACTGGGATAATTTTTTTTTTTATCTTGGCAGCAAGGCTATGGCTTGAAGCACACAGTGCTTCAGCTCTTCTTTCCTCTCCCATTTCAATTCTTTTGGGCTGCTCCCTCCTTGCCACAGCTATTTGTGGGCATTGCAGGGAGCAGGAGCAGGGAGCTGATCCAGAATAGAAATAAACCTTTTTTCCCCCAGCAGAATCATTTCCCCAGGGCACCTTGTAAATGCTGGCAGTGGAAGAGAGGAGGCAGGCTCTGGTAAGGGAGTGGGGACAGTTTTAGGAGAGGGCAGGTGCCCATCAGGTGATGTTTCCAGACAGACTTTGCCATTTGAGTGCTGCATTTAACGTTTCTCTTAATGTGGTAGGAAAAAAACCCCAAAAAACAGAGGTTTTTGGATGTTGAAATACAGGAAGATTATTATTGTATGGTCCAAAATATCTCTCTCTCTCTCTTGCTCCTCTTTTAATCAGTTACTCATTAGGACCTTGCAAGTTCTAAAAATTGTCCCTAAATTCACAATTCCTCATTATCTGCTGGTCATACTCAACCAGTGCCTTACATCAGAGAAGGAAAATAATTCACTTTATACATTAAAAATTTTGGGATAAAATATGACAGAAAGAGCTGCAAAACTCAACAGACTTCCAAGAAAGCACCCAAGGGTTGAGGTGGCTACACAAGGTCAGTAAATGATGTCAGTGATGTCACAATACCAGAGAAAGGGCAAAATTATTTGGTGTATAACTGAGGAAATCACTTATTTCCTGCATAAAGCAATACTTATGGTGGTAAGCAGTCAAACTGCCAGAGCAACTTGGCCAGTCTAAGATGAAGCCTTTTTAGGAAGTATTTTTCAAGAAAGCTTTGGATGTGCAGGAAAGAATCCAGAGGCAAGCAGAGAGTTTGAGGAGAGGCCAGGAAAATGCAGAGTAAGGGGAAAGGTCGGAAGGAAAGCAATGGTTTTGCCAAAAGAGAAGATGAAGTGGACACATCACAGAACCACAGGGTCATGGAATGGTTTGGGTTGGAAGGGACATTAAAGATCATCCAGTTCCAACCCCCTGCTGTGGGCAGGGACACCTTCCACTACACCACAGTGACATGACACATCTCATATTATAAAAGACCTTTGGAAAGGGAACAGGAATAATTTTGCAGTGTCAGGTCCGGCAAAAAGACACTGGCTAAAGGTGCAAGAGGGAAATTGTGGATGGGATGTCTGGAAAAATCTTTGTGTCAGCAAAAACTGTTAAAATCTTTAAGAAATGAAAAAAGATCAGACAAACACCACGGGAGTGATGTCTTAGAATGCCTTGGGGCTGGGCAATGGCTTGGTTGATGTCTTGAAGTCTTTTCAAGCTGTTTTCCTGTATTTTGTTGGAATTCTATCAGTCACAGAGGATCAGTCCTTAAAGTGCTGTACCAAGAGAGTTGTCTTTAGGGGTGGGCAAAGTGAGTAGAACTTGAGAGGAGAAAACAGTTTATAATAGTGTCATACTTCCTCTTCCACACCAGGAATCCGTTTCCTAGTCAAACTGGCAGAAAAAACAGAATTAATTATTCTACTTTTTATTTTTTTAAAGTTCAAAAACTAATGAGAGAAAAGACAATTTTTCTGCCCATTTTTTTAGACAACAGATTGAAACTGTCACTACCACTCACGTCTCTGAGATGAACTTCAGTATGAGCTCCATTGTGCAAATGTTCCAAACCTTGTAAAATCACAAAATATTTTTACTGAAAGAATGAGTAGGAACAAGATATAAAAGGGATATTATTTCTCTAAATTAATGAAACAATTCCTGGCAAAAAAAGATCTTAGTCAGTGGAAATAGGAATGTTTGCCATGCTCTCAGTAAGGAGCAAACCCATTTGTTCTTGATACCCCATACAGAAAATCACAGAGAGTGCTAGAATATTAATAATAAACTAAAGAGACTCACTGAAGCAGTCTTTAGGGGCCTTTCTTTTTCCATTGAATAGAGTAGGATTGAGGTATTTTTTTTCTAACTCTTCTCCAATAAACTGTTGCTATCCTCACCAGGGACTAAGCAAAATTCACTCAGGAAGGAACATTTGTATTTAATTAAGCAGGTGGATAGCAGTTTCATTACTTAAATTATAACCTTGTTCTTTTTCAAAATCACGTTTATTTCTTTTCGAGTCTTTGCTCTGCCAAAATTTACTTTGGGAAGGGCAGTGGCTGTTCTTTTGATTGTATCATTGGCCAAAGGTTAAGATAATCAGTAAATCCCTGAACATCATAATCATGGGAGAGGTTGAGAAAAAAGTGGGCTGATGACAGACACCACTGAGGCTTTTTTGGTATTTTTTCCCCCTGACTAATGACAATACCAGAGTACTATGCATTCAAAAATGGAATTCTTTAACCATGGATGCTGAAAAAGCCAGGACTCCGTGGTTCTGCTTCACTCTCTGTGCTGTCCATTAACAAATCCAACTCTTTTTAGGGCAAGAACACAGAGTTCTCATGCCATCTCATGACCTGGGGTGAGCAATGTGATGAGATCTATAAAGGATGGCTGGACATCTTTCTTTTGCCAGTGACCTTTTTTTACCTTTTTTTTTTCCTAAAGGAAAATTGCCTCCTGATACATTGAAAAGGTCCTTGTGGAATTCAGTGTGCACCCAGACATCTGGGATGGGATTCAGTTACCTGACCATATGTGGTTATTGATATTTGAGCTGCTCTGGTTCATCCTGCTAAGCTTCCAGCAGGACAGGAATAGCACAGGTGTTCCCTGAATCCATCAACATGGGTGTGTTCAATACCCTGGCATTTCTCAAATGTCCACAGACATCGTGTTAGGACAAGGACATTGAGTGCCTGGCTCAGAAATTTCTCCCTGTGCACACGTATGTTTAGGTGCTGAAAAAAAGGTGTCCAGATTTCAGTCTGGACCTTGTTCCTGTCTCTGCTGAGCCTGGCTGAGGTGGAATTAATTTTCCACAGAGCAGCTGAGCTGTGTGTTGGTGGCTAGAAAGGTGTTGGGGACAGACACAGGAGCATTTTGGCTACTGCTTAGCATCATCCTGTTGGAGTGAGTCCAGAGGAGGCGCCAGGATGATCAGAAGGATGGAGCAGTTCTGCTGGGAGAATTGGGATTGTTCAGCCTGAAAAAGAGAAGGATTTGGGTGACCTTGTGTGGCCTTTCAGTACCTGGAGGGAGCCTGCAAGAAGGATGAAGCGAGATTGTTTACAAGAGCTTGGAGTGACAGGACAAGGAGAAAGGGCTTCAGACTAAAGAGAGGAACTTGGTTTAGATTTTAGAAAGAAATTGTTCCCTGTGAGGGTGGTGAGGCCATGGCACAGGGTGCCCAGAGAAGTTGTGGCTGCCCCTGGATCCCTGGAAATGTCCAAGCAAGGCTGGAGACGGCTTGGAGCACCCTGGTACAGTGGAAGGTGCCCCTGCCCATGGCAGGGAAGCTGGAATGAGATGAGCTTTAATCTCTCTTTAACCCAGACCAATCTGAGATTCTATGATTTTCTCCAACATTTCTCTCTCACTACTAGGCTGGGATTGGGCAGGATCTTGGGAAAAGACACAGTCAGGACAACTGATCCAAACCTCACTTACAGGATATTCTGAGTTCGAAAGGACCCAAAAGAATCATCAAGTCCAACTTTGAAATGAATGGCTCATAAAGGGATTGAATTCGCAACCTGGCGCCTGACCAGAGGGATGCTCCACACCATATCACATGTGCTCAGCAATAAAAGTTAAGAGAAAGGGCTGGGAGGGCATTTGTTGTCACAGCATCTGTCTTCCAGAGCAGCCACCAAGTGTACTAAAGCCCTGCTTCCCAGGAAGTGGCTGAACAGCCCCTTCTGACACCCAGTAGAGAATAAATATTTTGTTTTTCTTTGCTTCTGCATGATGCCTTTGCTTTATTGAGCAGGCTTCTCTTGACCTGCGACATTTATCCAATTTATTTCCTTCCCTGCCTCCCTTTCTGTCCTGCTGAGGAGGGGAGTGATAGGGTGGCTTGGTGGGAGCCTCACATCCAGATGAGGTTGCTAATCACACTAATTTAAAAGTCCTTGTGATATGCTGCTTCTAGAATAAATGGACAGAAGAAGGGTCAGAATTTGAGTGAGGTCAGAGACCAACCTCTTGCTCAGAGATCTTAATTTCTAGAGACTCAGTAATTATCAGACATCTTCACACAGCACCCATCAGAATGGGGGCTCAGGCTGAAAGGAAAAAAAAAGCCCAATAATGAAGTCAGTGACACCCAAGTGGTGATGGTGGCGTTAATTATGAGTGGCATGAGATGACTTAAGTCAGCTCTTCTCTCTTGGTGGCCCATGGGCCTCAGATAAGCCTGTGCCTGTGGTTATTCTGCAGATGGTTTCACACTCTCACATTCTGGGCCAAAAAGTAAGGGTTCTGGTTGAACTGGTTACAATGGTGATGAGAAAAGTAAGAAACATATTATTATTTTGATTGCACAGTAGTAGCTGAGTAATTACACAGCGTGGTGATTCAGGACTGACTAAAGAGAAAAGAGAACCATAATTAACTCCTCTATCTTGCAACACAGACCCTTATTTGAGGAAATGACATAATAACATGGAAGGGCTCTCTCTTTACAAACCTAAAGGCCATGGAAATATTTCTCAGCTCAGACAAATTGTTCACCTTTGGGAAAAACTCAAATAAAATATTTTGAAGGAAAACAGCAAGGAATATATACAAATAAAATATAGAAGAGTGTGGAAATTGTTCAACTGTGGTGATTATGATACATAATAATTTTCAAGTTTTCAAGTTTGGGGAAAGCCTAAATTCTGTCTCTTTTCCAACAAGCTACCAGATTCAATGTCTTTTTATGCACAGGTTTGAATTGCTTTTCTAGAAAGATCAGGAACTATTTTAATTTTGAAGACTGCACGTTTGAAATCCTGATACCAACTTCAGGGCTCAGTAGAAAGACAAAAAATGAAGTCAATCCAACAAATCAAGCCTCTGTTTCAGCCTCTACAGGTAGATCAGGATATCTATAATCTGATTGCCATATTTTATCTAACCCTTGAGTAGCTCCATAATTTAGCAGGAGTTTACGAAGACTTAAAGTCTTTCTCTATGAGAAATTGGGGGGGTTTCTCCATAAATTCTCCATTGTCCCACTCCTAAGTGCTGTCTTTAAAAATCAGAATTGATCACTGCTCTTTTTGCTTACTCCTTAAAGCTCCTGGTACCCTCCAGAAGTTTGTGTCTTCCTGAACTAAAGCCCTGTATAAGGATAAAAACCATCCATATTTGCAGCAGAGAAGAAAGGAAGAGAAAAATTTCAAATTTTAATATATTTTAATAATTCTATGATAAACAGAGAAGGGACAGCTCACCCACTACCATTTTTTCCCCAGTACCATTTAGACTGAGGCATATCTGTACCTCTTTTCCTTACAAAAAATTCCTCATTCAGCTTCCTGGGATGCCAACAGATTTTGGAAGTTTACTGGAAGAACCAAGAGCCATATTCCCCATCTATCCCATTATATTTGCTGTATCTTGGTGGTTTCCTGTAATGGATAAATAGAAGGAAAAGCAAAATGTAGCAGCTCTTTTATTATGCAATGCTTCATAGACACGGGGCATAAAAAAAGGGGGAAAAATGACAACAAAACCTGAAACGAAAAACAAAAAATTATTCATAATTATGGGTTATCCATAATTATGAATACCAGTTATGCAAGACTCGCTCTAACTGCAATAACAACAATAACTAAGTGTTTTAACCCTAATCTAACACTACAATGGAGATTTAATTCTGCAACAGATGGCTGTTCAACTACAGAGATCTTCTCTGACAGTGATTCACATCCTCCCCTTGGCAACCAGCCCCACTGCCTGGTTTTCCTTGTAGTTATGAAAATTTTTTTGTAGTTGTGATGTTTTTCTTAATATTTGGTCTAATTCCTCCCTGCTGTCTTGTAAACCCATATCTCCTGCCCATAATGATGAGAAGGAATAACTGATGCTTGTCTCTTATGCAACATCTATTTTAACCATCCTCAGTTAATCATGAATCTTCCTTTCCCTCTGGAGTCGCACGCCCAGTTCTTTAAGGTTTCTTCTGGATCTTCCTTATCCAGCTTCTCCATTCTTGCTGCTTTGTCTGAGCTCACTCTGGTCCCTCTGCTTTATTTAATAGCAGAGTTGCAGTGTTTATAAGTATTTTGTAACAAAAAAAAAAGGAAAAAAAAAACAAAACAAACAAATCCAAAATTTTAAAGATTCTTTTAAACACTTCCATGTAAAAGCAAATGTGTCCAAAGCTTTGCTCCCAACCTAAATGTGACCTAAAAGACCATGACAATTCCACCAAAGATTGGCTATAGAGAGTAAGAAATAACTTGGAGAATTTTCTACCTTTTCTCCAGCTGTGCAGTCCCTCCTGCTCACAGAACTGGACAGTTCTTGTAGAACTTTGGGATTTCCAGATTAATGAGTTGTCTGGAGAGTTTGACATTTTCATTGTAAAGAAAATATCTCTACCCTTATCTTCTCCCAGCTGATCACAAGCCTGCAGGAACTTTTTCAGGGAAAAAGTGATGAAGTTCTGGAATAGCCTGCCCAAGGAGGTGGTGGAGTCACCATCCCTGGTTGTGTTTAACAAAGCCTGGATGTGGCACTGGGTGCCAGGGTTGAGTTGAGCTGTTGGGGCTGGGTTGGACTTGATGGTCTTGAAGGTCTCTTCCAACCCAGTGATTCTGTGAATTCTCTGAATTCTGTGAAGTTAAACTGCAGGGAGCATCTGGGTTATGTGGTTTTCTAAGCTTTGTTCCTCATAGAGACAAAAGGAGAGGGCTGAGAATGACTGAGACATCTCACTGGGAATGGACAGTGTGACCCACTGACCTCTGAAACAGCAAAAGTCATCGAGCTTCCCGTTTGTTCTCTGCTCAGAACAGGGGAAGTGTAGTAATTTCCCTCTCTCATTCCCCTCTTGCTGTGTCAGGACAGCCACACAACTATCAAATCACCACATCCATGCTGGGGTGGGGAGAGGCTTGTTACAGGAAGAAATCAAACAACTGCAAACAAAGCTGAGTTGTAAACTTAGCCAAGAGGCCTTGTCAGAAGCAGGAAATCATTTATAATTCTGCTTCACTTCTGGGAAGTTGGTGGTATAGGATGTAGGGAGAGCAGAACTTGTGCAACAGCAATTCTCATCTGGTAGGTTCCTAGAGGATAAGCAAGGAGGCTCAAAAATTTCCTTATTTATCATATGGTAGCAATGAAGTGCAGTGATCAGTGTGAGTGTGCATTCCTTGTGTAAGAACCACACAAATGAGCAGTGAAATGTATTGTTTTGCCCCGATGAGTGCAAAGATACATCCATTTCCCCCCATGAAGAGCAAGAAAAAAAGCAGAAATCTGCCTACGAAACTGATTCACCATTTCAGGCAATGCCCCTGTGTGGATCTCACTTCTTGGGAAGTTCCAAGCAGTGAAATCATTCCTGACACCTTGGCCCTGCCCAAGAACTACGCGTGATTTTCACACCAAAGTGACTCCAGGATGTGAAGTTTGGATGAGGATAAGAGAGCAAAGTTTGGGAACATCTTGATTTGTGTGACACAGGACACAAGAATGTCCCAGCTGGAATTTCTGTCTCCAGAAGTGCAGCCTTTGATGTTGACAGCAGGCATCTCACCATGGTTATTAGATCACTGCTTGTCTGTGATCACACCCATTAATGGGGGATTGAAACTCTGAATATCAGCCTAGAAAGAAGTGGTGTCCTGTGGATAAAACACATTATAGAAATTTTTGTCCGGGTTTAGAAACAAAGCACAACACAGACCCACTCTCTTTCCCTTCTCTGATGAGTTAGGGAGGAAAATTGAAAAAGCAAATAGAAATAATGGTTCTGATAAGAGCAGTTTAATAATTGAAACAAATAAAAGATAAGAGTAATGATAATTATAATTATTACAATTAATAATGGTCATTACTATAAATAGCAGAGGAAGACAGTGCCATAAAACCAACAAGTGATGCACAATGCAGTTTGTCACCCAGTTATAGAAACCTAAATTGAAACCCAGTGATTAAACCACCCAAATCCATCCCCTGGCTGTGATTAGCCCCACTTGCCCCAGTTTATGCACTGGGCACGGTGTCCCACAGGATGGAACATCCTTTGGCCAGTCCAGACTGGTGTCCTGGCCATGCTCCCCTCCAGATTCTTGTGTAGCTTCTCACTGGCAGAGCATGAGGCCCTGGAAAGTCCTTGATTTAGGGTGAGCATAACTTAGCAACAGCCAAAACATCAGTGTGGCGTCAACATGATCCTCCTGCTGAATCCAAAACACAGCACTGAACCAGCCACTAAAAAGAAAATTAACTCTCCCTGAGCCAGACTCAGGAGATTTTTGAAAACCTTTTAAATGAAGGGTTTAGTTTTTGATTTTGCTGTTGGATTGTTTCACCCTTTTCAGTACACATATAATCACTTGCACGTAGGTCATGAGGGCTGACTTTTGATAATTTTATTTTTCTTTCTCAGGAAATATTTGATTTTTCCTGACTGTTATTATTTTGTGCATTGTCCACACTTCTATATAAACCTTTTTCCAAAGACTATGTGACTAATATTGGTTGGGTTTTGTTTTATTTTTTCAAGTTAGTTTTCTTCTTTCTATAGAATAAACAGCTTTTTCCTTTTTCAGTTTTTGTTTTGTTTTGGGTTTTTTTGTTGGGTTTTTTTTTGGTTGGTTGGTTGGTTGGTTGGTTGGGTTTGAGTTTTCCTGTTTGTTTGGTTTGGTTTGGGTTTTTTGTTTTGTGTTGTTTTGTTTTGGTGGGTTTGTTTGTTTGTTTTGGTTTGGTTTGGTTTGGGTTGGTTTGGTTTGGTTTGGTTTAGTTTAGTTTTTTTGGGTTTGGTTTGGTTTGGTTTTTTTGGGTTTGGTTTGGTTTGGTTTGGTTTGGTTTGGTTTGGTTTGGTTTTTTTGGGTTTTGTTTTGTTTGATTTGGGGGTTTTTGGGTTTGGTTTGGTTTTTTTTGGGGTTTGGTTTTGTTTGGTTTGGGTTTTTTGGGGTTTTTTGTTTGTTTGTTTTGTTTTGATTTTTGGTTTTGGTGATTTTTTTATTTTGTTGGTTTTTTAGGTTTTTTTCCTTCTCTCTTCTGGAATCTCATTTGACCAGAAAGACCCAGCTGTGAGTGCAAGGTAACTCATCCCTCTATCAGAATCTCATTTCCTCAGACAGAACACATGCAGACCATCAGCACTGCTTGGGTGACAATTCTGGGAGTTTCATAGGAACTGTGTCTACTTGTGAGTAAGTCCCTTACTACTGAATCTATCTTCTGGGAGTTTGAAAAGGTCATGAGTTCATTTCACTTGACCCAGGCAAAAAGGCAGATTTGTGGCTAAAGATGAGAGTTTGAGCAATAATTCTCCAGAGGGTAAAGAGGAACAGTTATGAAGGAAGAGAGGGAGCTATTTAAAAAGCAATTTTAATTGTAAACCATCAGTGACATCAAAGAAGTATCTGCTAAAGTGAACTAGTGAGTTGAAAACTGTATTAAAAAAACAAAACTACATGAGTAGCATCTTCATCTCCTCTGAAGCACTTCTGAAATTTTGAAAGGGAGAGAGTTATTTAAAAAATCCTCAAAAGGATCCAAGAAAGCAGAAGTACCAGATGACAGTATTATCATAAACAGTCAGGCATTTAAATACTCAAATACATAGTGTTTCTTTTTGGTTTTTTTCTTTTCTATGCTTCCAGCTTGGACAAGAAAATTGGAATAACTCAGCTCAAAGTAAGATTTTATTGCTTTTTCTTTTTTTTCTTCCTTAATAGCCCTCCAGAGAAGAGCTGGTACAACTTTCACAGAGTGCCACATTATGGTGCTTTGTTTATAGTCACCACACAGAATATTTTCTGAGAAATTAAAAAGTAAAGGATATCTAAATTTTAAAAACCAATAATTCTTCACAATGTGAAGAAAGAAAAAAAATACCAAATCCAGTGGGACACCAGAGTATCCTTTTAATTAATTACACATTCTACTGTTTGATGTAGATCTTGCTAAGGCATTGCCCTGCCTTATTAAAATATTAAAAACACACACAGGACTACAATGCAGCAAGGATCAGATTTAAACCCTCAAACTTGAAGAAATAGATACTAAGCTAGAAATATTTGCTATAACTTCATCCTGTGTAATTGTATCCATTAAAATGGCAATAAATACTATATGGAAACTGTAACTCAGAGTATTTGCAGGTCTTAAGTAATTAAAGTTCACAGGAACTTTGCATGGTCATAAAGTGTTGCATTTGCAGTTTTAATATTAAAATATTGAGACAGATCTTGCTGCTAGTGATAGAGTTGATGTAAAAATACAATTATTTTTCACACACAACCCCTGTCCCAGACAGAGATAGGAAAACACAGAAAATGACATATCACAGGCATTCAGAAATGTGAGTGAATTAGGAGCAGAAATCCCCAGAAAATAATCTTGAGATCTGAGCTCCTAATTCAGTCCAATATCTCCAAAAATCTCACCTGAGAGGAAGAAAAGTACAACTTGTGTGTTTGTCTTGTACATCCATATTTAGGTGCATGTTACAGTGTGACAGCAGAATACTCTGAAGTCCTGAAAATATTCCAGGTTTGGGTGGTGGGGTTTTTTTGGTTGGTTGGGTTTTTGGTTTTGTTTTGTTTGTTTGTTTTTTGTTGTTGTTTTCTTTTTTGTTTATTTTTTGTTTGTTTGTTTGTTTTGCTTTGGTTTTTGTGATTTTTTGTTTTGATTTGGGGTTTGTTTGTTTCAATTTGGGGTTTGTTTGTTTCTTTGGGGTTTTTTTTTGTTGTTGTTTTTTTGGGGTTTTTTTGTTGGTGGTGGTGGTGGTGGTTTTTGGGGTTTTTTTACCAGCTTTTATTTGTATACTGCTTCTTTTTTCCTTCAGGACAGCAAATATTGCCTAACATGGTTTGTCTGAGACATGAATGGAATTGGTGTCTGGGCCAGGAGCAAAAGCCTTCCTCCACTCTCACTTTCTAGACATTAGCTCATGTTATTTGAAAGCTTCATGCTGCACCTTCACTGCTATCACAGTCTGCATTATGCTGTAAATTGGGATGACTTGGCTTCTGCTCTGCTTAACTGGATCCCTTATCACAGCCCAAAAAAGCTCTCGTTGTGTGTTTTCCCAGAACACAACAATATTGGCACAGCCCCAGGCTGGCACTCTGCAACCTGGGCCCTGGCTGGGAAATGAAATCTGTAAATACATCCCCATGCACCCTCCAGAAGCACTGCAAACTTATTTGAAATGTAAAAAAAAAAAACCACAAAAAACCCCACCTTGATGCAGTGTGAAAACACCAGTTCCCACTCTTGGTGGCTGTGAGGTCACTGAAGACTTTCACACACCAGCATTTTGTAAGGCCCCGTAGAAGAGTTGCTTCAAATTTTTAAACAAGGTTTAAGAAATAACTATTTTTTCCTTTAATTGGAGCACATCCCTGGTGGTACCCCTTCCTTTCCCAGCTCTTTTCATTGCTGGCTATATTTTTGAAAGGCAGACACCCAAATCTTTGTGAGTAGGGATGGAGAAAACACATTGGGCATCCCACCCCTGTGAACTTCCTGGCAAGTTACTTGGGTCTGCCTGTCTCCTTATTCTGCTGGTGTGAAGGATCTATTTTTATTTTTCTTTAAAGAGCAGAGTCCTTCAGACTGGTTAATAACAAGCCCTGTCTCTGGCTGCCAAAGGGACAACACAGAGCCACTTTGTGAGGAAGGGAGAGGGGCCCAACCAAGAAGTGCACTTGGATGGTGCTGAAAAACACTTGTCAAGCTGTCAAACGGTCTGTGCACCTTGTTGGAGCCAGCCTTGGGAGAGAGAGCAGGGAAATCTCCATCCCCAAAATGTCTCTGTCACGCTGGGAGGTTGAGAATTGGCTTTTGTCCTTGGTAAGAGCTGGATGGGAGAGAGACAACTCCTGGGAGAAACCTCTCTGTGTCCAACACACTTCAACCAAAATTGTGGAGGTTTCCCTTGGCAAGCTGTACTGGTCTTATCCCCTCCCAGAATCTTCAGGCTGTGTTTTGATTGTCTTCAAAGGGCCTTTCTCTCACTAAATCACAGTGTGTTCTGCTCATCCCTCTTTCCCAGACAGTAAAAAGGACACTGGGCAAGAAGCACCCAAAGGAACTTGTTGGAATCCTGGATGCTGAGAATTTTAAACTTTCTGTGCTTAAAGGCACAGACCCACAAGAGAACACTGCATTTGATCTGAGGATGTGGAGAAGGCTTCCAAAATTGATTGATAGCACTGGGATTATGGGTGTGTATTTGGTTAGAAGTGTGTAATATCACAGGGTGGAAAACTTAGAGTTTGGGGGTTTAGAATATAGAAATAAATATAAAGAAAGATGGAGGTTTTAGGGTGGAGGCAGGTTGTTCTTCTTTACCTTCTTCTTCCTTCTTCTTCATGGGTTTGGGTGATGTTTTGTAATTGGGCAGATAAGTCCCCATTGTGGGCTTCAAGGGATCAATTATTGGATAATAATCTAGGTGTCCTTTCTTAATTAAATAGTTTAGTCTTAAAAGACCTTGGAACAAGAGATTGTTGGCCATTTTGTGCCTTGCTAATGAAAAGCTGCTGAACTCATGGTGGTGAGACTGTTTTACTGATAAGAAATAATAAACACCTGAGTCTGAACATGAAATAACATCTCAAGTGCCTTCAATCCAGACCCAGAGAAACCAATAGAACTCAAGGTATTAACTCCCTTGGTGGTGCAGGAGGGCTCTGACACAGCTGAGAGCCCTGAAGACAATGTGCTTTCCACTGCAGCAGGCCCTGGCTTGGCAAAGCTTTTCCATCCAGTGACTTATCTGCGTGGGCAGCAGCACTTCCCTCTCCCACCTCGGCCATTGTCAACCTGTCAGTCACAGCTGTAGCCCAGTCCAGCAGCCGTCATTGCTTTTGGCCACCCTTCAGATTGTTTTAAGCTCTCTGACAAAGCCTTGAAATGACTTAATCCATGGAGAAAACTCTTGAAGATTACATTTGCTGGAATAAATGTTGGTTTTAAGTTTCCTGTCTCTCCCTTAGCTCAGGGGAGGAGGTGTGTTCCTCAGTGACATAATGCCAGCAAACACAGGGTGGATACTGTACCCACCATATGATTTCTGCCTTTCTGCTGCTCAGATTGCACTGATGTCCCTCTGCAAGAGGCCTCAAGTCCTGTCCTGACAGTTCAGGGATGTGGTTTTCTTGTTCAACACAAATATTCTTCAGAACTCCATCACTGAAGGATGACACATGTCCTTCATCACTGGGATGTCATCGAAGGTTTGCTGCTCACTGGAAGAAATGTGAGCTTTGCCTTCAGGTAGTTCAGCTTGTGCTATATCCCTATTAGTTTATCAGCCTAATATTTATTGTCATTTCAGTTTCTAATGAAGTGGCTGGGTAAAGGCAAGAAATCAAGAAGGACATCCAGATATTTTCAGCCAGCTGAAAATAGAGACAGCAACTTCTACAGCTTTTTATGAAAATGCTTTAAACACAAATTAAGAAGGAAATCCAGGTCTATAAAATGTTTCAGGGTATCTTTTTCAAACCTGATATATTTAAGAAAAGTGTCTTTCTTCTGTGGAAAAAAAATATAAAGGAATTCAAGACAAAGAGGATAAAAACAAAATAAATGGTGCATCACTCACAGTCCAAGTCAAAGCTGTTCAGTGGGAATGCTACGGGATATTTTGGCAGGGAAGATAAAAAAGACACTCCTAATTTTACCTACTCCAAAATATGGGTGTCCTGAATACATGGATGTGCCAGAAGCCCTGTGAGAAGGGTGGGAGCTGAGCAGCCCAGTGCTGTTTGCCTGGTGTGCTGCTGGGTGAAGAACATCTGCTCTGAAAGCCAATGAGGGAAGGTGTTGCAGAGCTGAGAGAACAAATTCCTTCTAAGGCATTGACAAAGGTGTGAAATACATCATCATCATCATCATAATTGATGCCTTGCGAAGGCTGCACTAGAACAGAGACTGGACAGAGCTAAAGAATAAAGCAGGGATTTATTCAAAGGATCTCCTCCATGGATGCACCTTGGGCAGCACAAGAGCCCAGCCAGGGCTGCACCCAAGATGAACCAAAATGGCCCCAAAATGCACGAGCGCTCCCGGGGTCTCTCCCTGGGATCAGTTCTGCTCCATTTGCACCTTGCAGTTCATTGTCCCATTCCAGCTTTAGCCCCTGCAGCCCCACCCTGTTTGTTTTTCTCTCTCCAGCCCACGGTGTTTGTGCTCTGGGGCTGAGATTTGGATCATTTGTCCTTGGTGCCCAGCTGGAGCAGGAATTGTTTTGTCTCCCTGCTCTGTGCACAGAGCTCACCATGCCCTGATATGAAGCCCAGACCCACACACTAAAGAAGCACAGAATCTGGAAATAATAAAAGCTACAACCTGAGGCATCATCTTCATCATCATCATCATCATCATCATCAGGGACAGGTGCTAAGCAAAGAAAGATACGAAGACCAGAGAGTTTGTGGATGCCTCAACCCTAAAACTGTTTAAGACCGGGTGGAATTGGCATCTGAGCTATCTGGTTGAGCAAAATGTGTCCCAGCCCATGGCAGTGGGTTGGAAGGAGATGACCTTTAAGCTCCTTCTCAACCCAAACATTCTATGATTCTAAAACTGGGGCTGGCCCAATGACATATTCCAGTGTGAAGAAGAGGAGAAGCAAAGCATGTCAGGTTAAAAGTTAATGAAGAATATATTGAATAAAAGATGAAAGAAAGGGAGACATGCAAAAAGAATGCAGCATTCTAACAGAGGATATTCTCTGTAGCACAGCCAGCCCTGTCCCATCTCCATTCTGCTTGGCTGAAGGAACAAAGCAGGACAACCTTCCTGAAAGGCTCTGAAAAGAATCAGAGAGCAGCTCCTGCTGTGGCTCATTTTTCAGTCTCCAGTTCAAACACAACAGGGGCTGTTTGTTCCCACAGTGCAGGCCTGACCTTAAAATCGCTCATGAGCTTTTACAAACTGCAGCCCAGCTGGTTGCAGAGCTGCAGCCATCTGCTTCTATTTTTAAAACTCCAGGTTGCAGACGGTTTTCCTTAGTTACCACTCCTCTGGGATTGCCTTAAACAGAAGTGCACGGAGCAGCAAGGCCCCTGTTTGCATCCCAGGGATCCTGAGGGATTGAAGTGCAGCAGGAAAGGCAGCAGGGCTGACCTTGTACAAATGAGGGTGTTTAAGGGAGACTCCACTCCTGGGAAAACTCACAGAATTCACAGAATTACCAGGTTGGAAGAGATCTTAAAATCGAGTCCAACCCAGCCCCAGCACCTCAACTCAACCCTGGCACCCAGAGCCACATCCAGGCTTTGTTAAACACACCCAGGGATGGGGACTCCACCACCTCCCTGGGCAGCCATTCCAGAACTTTATCACTCTTTCTGTAAAAAACTTTTTCCTGCTATCCAACCTGTATTTCCTTTGGTGCAGCTTGAGGCTGTGTGCTCTGGCTGTGTCAGTGCTGCTGCAGAAAGAGCCCAGCCCCAGCTGGGCACAGGCACCTTTCAGGAGCTGCACAGAGTGATGAGGTCAGCCCTGAGTCTCCTTTTCTCCAGGCTGAGCACCCCCAGCTCCCTCAGGGGTTCCTCACAGGGTTTGTGTTCCCAGCCCCTCTCCAGCCTCGTTGTCCCCTCTGGATGCAATCTCAGCTGAAATCTCAGCTCCAGAGGGGTTGGGAGGCTCCAGGCTTCCACATGTCACCATCAGGCAGAAGGTGGAACAGCTGAGTGAACTACCAGCTGGATTTGGATAAGGGAAAATGGAACTTTTATGTCACTGGCAGAGATTTCTTGGCTTTAGGTGGCTGTTGGAGGCCACAGACATGGACAGAGAAAGTTTTATACACACTTGTCCTCCTGTTAGAAACATTGCTTTATATATCCAAATTCAAGGTTTCTCCTACAGCCTGCAACCCCTTAGCCTGTCCTTCCTACTTCCATCTCCATTAGAGCAGATTTTGGCTCCAAGTGTCCCCATGGAATGCCCCCTGTTCTGTCCCAGGTCTCATGGAAGACTGAGATCCTGGAAGTCTCTGCAGAGCAGCCAAACTGCCTCCACCAGCCTGAGGCACAGATTAATCAGACAACTGTGTACTAAAATTTTAGTGATCTGCTGGATTTCTATTTCAGTGCTGGCAAATAATTTCTGTCTATATCTAGACGTGATTGGGAGGCAGTTGACAGAGTTGAATATAAAATCCTTCTTTCTCACCAGACAAGACTACATTTAAAGTTTTCTCCAGTGCTTGTCATTTTGTCAAGGAAATAAATTTTATTGTTGATAATTTATATATTTGCCTTTTAGTTGTCAAACTCAGTTATAAGGTAAAAACTGGAGTGTAAAGATCCATGTCAAATATTGCAAATCTTTTTATTTTTGTTGAATTTTTTTGTGGTTTTAAAAAATATTCTCTTCAAAACTACAGATCCTGTCTTGGCGTCCTGATTATATAAATCAGGCATATACAAGGGAGAGAGGTTTCTATTAGAGTATATCAGGATCCCATGTATATTGTCAGGGAAATTTTCAGTTATCAGTTAAACCTAATTTTATCATCTGAAGAATTTTCATGTTTCACTAAGTGAATTCAGTAGACTTGCAGTGACTTTATTGGGCCTTTAGAAAACCAGCTCACAAGTGAAGTCCTGCCTTGCCAACATCTAAATTTATAAGTCTTGGTCTGCAAGTCAAAATACATCTTGCCTGGAATAACAGAATTATGCAGTGTCCTAGCATTATTAAAAATAATAATCTGCTTCAAAACATTCATAGAATGCTGTATGAAGAGATAATGTTTCCCTCACAAATAAAAAAGCTATAATTAAAAAAAAATCCAAAACCCTTAAAGAAACAATAAAAACAGTTGTTTATGAACTTAATATCTGCTGCCACCTGTATCTCCATCAAAACTCACCTAAGACTTGTTTTATAACTTCACTGGGCTAACAAGAGTTGCAGATGTGTGTCCCACACAGACTCATCAGTAATTTTACATAACTCTGGCCCACATCTGTGTTTTTTCTATGTGTAAGACTCCATGCACAGTTTTATACAGCTACACCCACTTTTTATTGAGTCACAAGGAAGTCAGATGCCAGTCTGAGGATCCAGCCTGGCACAGTGGGGGATCCCACTGCTTTCCATACCTCAGGTACCACTAAATCCCATACATTGCCAATTAATTAAATCTGCAGACTTTGCAGCTCTTTCATTTCTATTCCATTTTCTTTATTCATGCAAAACATCCAAGTGACTTTATTAGCAAAGCTCATAAGACTGGGCACAATTTAGATCATTTATGCTGGTTTATATTTGGAATAAATGCATAGTGGTGAAACCCTAAGGTTTTTCTGAGGCCATTATTAAAATTTAACAATGAATTCAAAGTTTGAATGGGTTCAGGAAAGAGCTATTATGTATCAAGGAGCCAAAGTCAAGGCTTTTTAACAATATCAGACAAAGGCAGTTAATTGGACAAACAATCCTTTAGGGAAAGAAAGAGGTTATTGTTCATGCACTGGAAACCACAGCATAATAATTAACCACTCTGGATGCTTTGACAAAAGGTCAGATGCAATAGAAGCATGAAGTGCTTGAAAATCCATGTGAGGAGTCCTCATGTGACAAGCCAAAGTACTTGAGTGAGGACAGGAACACAACTCAAACATGTGAATCTCAAGCGCCCAAATCACCAAAGCATTCACACAGGGACCAGGTTGTCTTTAAAGCCCCTCAAAGCCGAAAGTTCAAGTTCTGAGCAGATTCACAGCTTCACTCCTGACAAAGCTTGAGCAGGAGACAGAAATCAGTGATTTCTCCAAGTTCTCCAAAAACAGGCACTCCCAGACTGCGCACAACAGGAGAACCACCTTGTTGGAGCTCAGTTTTGGAAAAGCTCATTTCTGTGCACATATTGGGCAGACAGAGGTGACAACTGAGAGTGACACACTCCTAAAACGTCACCAAGATATGTTACTTCAGGATATATTTATATTAGTAAATAAAATTATCAAATTCTTGTCTGCTAGAGCCAAGAACAAGTAGTATGATATGACTTCTAATAAAACAACTAAAATCTACTCTAATGGGTCTAGCAAAACCAGCACACCCTTCTATTCCAAGGGGGCTCCATCCAAGCTGCTTATGGCAAATCTTGAAAATTCTTGAGTATTCTTGAGGTGTTTTCTTTGGTTTTTTTTCTGGTAGTGAAGTACAAGTCTCCCATTCCTTCCAGTCTATTCTCTACAAGCCATGGAAATCGAAATGTAAACCTGGAGTCATAAAGCATTTTTTGTGCATTCTCTAGGCAAAGGTTAATTAAAAATTATGCAAATCTGGCAGCTTCAGAAATGGCACAAATGGAAAAAAAATTGTCCTAGAGACCAAAAACCCACCTGTGGCAAATAAATCACAGTCTATCAGATTGGGTCCCCTTTATCAATAATGTTTACAAAGAGAGGCTCATTGAGGCACACTTTGAAGATTAAAAGAAATTGAATGACATGGATTAGTAAGGAATACAGGTAAAATTGGCACATCACAGGTTTTTTTTCACAGGTTGGAAGAGGTGTTTGAGATTCACTCCCTTGCCTGGCTTGAGCCTTGACAAGGCAGAGCTGAGGTCAGGTCTCTTACATCCCACATGAAAGCATGAACTGCCTCTCCCTAGTATCACAAAAAAACTATTTCACATTGCCATGACAACACAAACCACTGTTAAGCCAGATAGGAATATAATTTAGTTCCTCTTTCACTCCTTGAACAATGTTAAATAATTTTGAGTAAATCAGATCTGGCTCCTAGACAGAAAACACAGTAACACTCTTCCCACACAGCACTGATAGGCTATAGCATCAGGCAGGCCCATCATTTCTCTCTCTCCCCTTTATCTCATGCCAGGTTCCTCTTGATTAAGCAATAACGTGAAATGGTGAAACAAGAAAAAGTTGGAGATCCCCAAAGGAAATCAAGTGTGTGCTGTAGCTCGTTGTTTTTTACAGTCACATCTGTCTTTTGGACAGATTGATACCTGCAAGTGCTCCATTTACTTTTCAGAAAAAAAAAAAAAAAAAAACTATGACTGTTTCCAGTAATTGCACTTAACAGGCACTTTTAGTCAAGAGTTTCTGTTTGGCTCCCATGCTTCCAGGAAACATTGTTCTGTTTGCTTTCAATGGCAAAGGAAAAATGAATTATTAAATGGTCCCTCCAGGGTTTTGTCTAGGAGCAAGGATACACCCTTCAGAGCAGGGAACTGAGCACAAGCTGAAGGGAGAAGAGATTAAATTGAGAGATCAACTCTAATTGATAATGGTCCTTTTCATGATCTTGAAAATAAAGTGTAAAGGAAAAGATGAGAAAGAGGTAAAAATTTTCTAGAAATGCTACAAAAATGGGTCAATATTAGCACTACACTGATCATTTTCCACCAGCTTCTCAATTCCTGCTCTAAGACAAGAATAGAAACAAAACAGAGGAAAAGGCACAATGAGGGCAGTTCATGGCAAACTTTAGAGCATGACAGATCAGGAAGTTCAGGAAATCATGAGCAGGGGAGTGTATTGAGTTTCTGGGGTTCTGTTTTTATCCAAACCTATAAACCTGATAACAAAATGATTGAAAAAGGCGAAAACCTCTTGTTCAAACAGGTATAACTCCAGGGCAGTAGGGCACAGAGTTCAACCAAGGTGAAAGGAGAATGAATCCTTCTGAGTGCTATTAAAATCCACAAACCAGTCACCCTATGTGCCCTGTGTCACTTCCCTCCATCCATTCTGTGTTCCTGTGTTTATTTTGTGCTCTGCCCTTACCAAATTCTGGACTACACAGTAATTTATCACAGAATTACAGGCAGCAGGCCTGTAGAGGAACAGGAATGGCCACAGGCAGGGATCTATGGCTGCCTGGGAGTGGTCAGGACTACAGGACCCCTGCAAAGTTTGACTTTCCAGTTGCAAAGGGGAACCTTGAATTCAGCAGGGATTGAGCCTTCTAAGGAACATCATTCATAGCCCTGCCTGGCAAATTCATTTCGAGACCCTAAAGCAAAGTGATCACATAGATGGCTAATGTCTAATTAGCAATTAATCTATTTAAGAAGAGGTTCTATTTCATGATTCAGCTTTGGAAAGTCTATAAAACTATGCATTTGCCCCCAGAAAGAATTCTAGGCTAATTTAGGTAATATCAGACAACTCATATACAAAAAATTTGGTACTTTCAAGGACATCAAGCTTGAATGAAATTCATAACCATTCTTGACACAAATGTTTGCACGCAGATGTTTACACAAGCCCAAGCTCTAACTGAATCATAACATCCATATTCCTAATATAATTTGTTGTGTAATACTTGGCATGTCCAAACTTCAGCTGGGTAAAAGCAGCAAAAACATTGAAATCCGATGAGAAACTCTATATTTGTATTATTGTGTTACCCTAATTTTTAAAAACATTAAGCTGTGAATTGTGACTGGTGCAGCTGGTGGATATGGAAGGACAATGGAAGCTTCCTGGAGTGCTGGCTGTCATTATGTTAGGTTTCAATTGCCTTTCTTTCCTTGCACGTGTTAAAAGTCTACGTAGAGTAGAGCAAGATGAAATCTAAAATTAAATTTACAGCAGTTACAATGGGGAGGCAGAATATGCATTTAGTTCTAAAGATAGGTGGGTGAAAGTTAGGGGCCCAAATCTCTGGGTTGTCTATAGAGCCAGTGGAGCAACAGGGGTTTCTCAGGGATGAATCCAAAGCACCTTCCTCAGGCTTTTTTTAACTTGTCTTGCCTTGGAATAATCAGAGGATGCTTTGTCACCTGTGCAAACACAGAGTGGGAACACCTGCACACTCCTGGGATGGCAACCTGCACTCAGAAAAAGCAAATTGGAACATCTTCACTCTGCCCAGGAAAAACTTGGGATATTTGGGATGGCCCATACAGGCACGGGCACCACGTTCCTGGATTTGGGAATGTTTCCTTGTGCTTTTTTCCTTTACAGAGAGGATTGGGATGCTATGGGATACCTGAGACCATGATAGGGGGTTCCTGGATAATCCAGGGAAGCATCCACCCTTTATCATCCTCACTCAGAGGCTGGGGAGGCCCTGGCACAGGTGGCCCTGAGAAGCTGTGGCTGCCCCTGGAAGTGTCCAAGGCCAGGCTGGATGGGGATTGGAGCAACCTGGGATAGTGGAAGGTGTCCCTAGGTGTTCCTAGGGTTTGGAACTGGATGACATTTCAGCTCACTTGCAATCCAAAGCATTCCTCTGGCTCTGGTCCAGGGGGTTTTTCCAGATGTCTTCTGTCCTTCTGCAGTCGCCAGAAACTGATGCCTTGTGAAAGCTGACCTAGAACAGAGGCTGGACAGAGCTAAAGAATAAAGCAGGGATTTATTAAAAGGCCTCCATGGATGCACCTTGGGCAGCACAAGAGCCCAGCCAGGGCTGCACCCAAGATGAACCAAAATGGCCCCAAAATGCACGAGCGCTCCCGGGGTCTCTCCCTGGGATCAGTTCTGCTCCATTTGCATCTTGCAGTTCATTGTCCCATTCCAGCTTTAGCCCCTGCAGTCCCACCCTGCCTGTTTTTCTCTCTCCAGCCCACGGTGTTTGTGCTCTTGGGCTGAGATTTGGATCATTTGTCCTTGGTGCCCAGCTGGAGCAGGAATTGTTTTGTCTCCCTGCTCTGTGCACAGAGCTCACCATGCCCTGATATGAAGCCCAGACCCACACACTAAAGAAGCACAGAATCTGGAAATAATAAAAGCTACAACCTGAGGCATCATCTTCATCATCATCATCATCATCATCATCATCATCATCATCAGGGACAGGTGCTAAGCAAAGAAAGATATGAATACCAGAGAGTTTGTGGATGCCTCAACCCTAAAACTGTTTAAGACCGGGTGGAATTGGCATCTGAGCTATCTGGTTGAGCAAAATGTGTCCCAGCCCATGGCAGTGGGTTGGAAGGAGATGACCTTTAAGCTCCTTCTCAACCCAAACATTCTATGATTCTAAAACTGGGGCTGGCCCAATGACATATTCCAGTGTGAAGAAGAGGAGAAGCAAAGCATGTCAGGTTAAAAGTTAATGAAGAATATATTGAATAAAAGATGAAAGAAAGGGAGACATGCAAAAAGAATGCAGCATTCTAACAGAGGATATTCTCTGTAGCACAGCCAGCCCTGTCCCATCTCCATTCTGCTTGGCTGAAGGAACAAAGCAGGACAACCTTCCTGAAAGGCTCTGAAAAGAATCAGAGAGCAGCTCCTGCTGTGGCTCATTTTTCAGTCTCCAGTTCAAACACAACAGGGGCTGTTTGTTCCCACAGTGCAGGCCTGACCTTAAAATCGCTCATGAGCTTTTACAAACTGCAGCCCAGCTGGTTGCAGAGCTGCAGCCATCTGCTTCTATTTTTAAAACTCCAGGTTGCAGACGGTTTTCCTTAGTTACCACTCCTCTGGGATTGCCTTAAACAGAAGTGCACGGAGCAGCAAGGCCCCTGTTTGCATCCCAGGGATCCTGAGGGATTGAAGTGCAGCAGGAAAGGCAGCAGGGCTGACCTTGTACAAATGAGGGTTTAAGGGAGACTCCACTCCTGGGAAAACTCACAGAATTCACAGAATTACCAGGTTGGAAGAGATCTTAAAATCGAGTCCAACCCAGCCCCAGCACCTCAACTCAACCCTGGCATCCAGAGCCACATCCAGGCTTTGTTAAACACACCCAGGGATGGGGACTCCACCACCTCCCCGGGCAGCCATTCCAGAACTTTATCACTCTTTCTGTGAAAAACTTTTTCCTGCTATCCAACCTGTATTTCCCTTGGTGCAGCTTGAGGCTGTGTGCTCTGGCTGTGTCAGTGCTGCTGCAGAAAGAGCCCAGCCCCAGCTGAGCACAGGCACCTTTCAGGAGCTGCACAGAGTGATGGGGGCAGCCCTGAGTCTCCTTTTCTGCAGGCTGAGCACCCCCAGCTCCCTCAGGGGTTCCTCACAGGGTTTGTGTTCCCAGCCCCTCTCCAGCCTCGCTGTCCCCTCTGGATGCAATCTCAGCTGAAATCTCAGCTCCAGAGGGGTTGGGAGGCTCCAGGCTTCCACATGTCACCATCAGGCAGAAGGTGGAACAGCTGAGTGAACTACCAGCTGGATTTGGATAAGGGAAAATGGAACTTTTATGTCACTGGCAGAGATTTCTTGGCTTTAGGTGGCTGTTGGAGGCCACAGACATGGACAGAGAAAGTTTTATACACACTTGTCCTCCTGTTAGAAACATTGCTTTATATATCCAAATTCAAGGTTTCTCCTACAGCCTGCAACCCCTTAGCCTGTCCTTCCTACTTCCATCTCCATTAGAGCAGATTTTGGCTCCAAGTGTCCCCATGGAATGCCCCCTGTTCTGTCCCAGGTCTCATGGAAGACTGAGATCCTGGAAGTCTCTGCAGAGCAGCCAAACTGCCTCCACCAGCCTGAGGCACAGATTAATCAGACAACTGTGTACTAAAATTTTAGTGATCTGCTGGATTTCTATTTCAGTGCTGGCAAATAATTTCTGTCTATATCTAGACGTGATTGGGAGGCAGTTGACAGAGTTGAATATAAAATCCTTCTTTCTCACCAGACAAGACTACATTTAAAGTTTTCTCCAGTGCTTGTCATTTTGTCAAGGAAATAAATTTTATTGTTGATAATTTATATATTTGCCTTTTAGTTGTCAAACTCAGTTATAAGGTAAAAACTGGAGTGTAAAGATCCATGTCAAATATTGCAAATCTTTTTATTTTTGTTGGATTTTTTTGTGGTTTTAAAAAATATTCTCTTCAAAACTACAGATCCTGTCTTGGCGTCCTGATTATATAAATCAGGCATATACAAGGGAGAGAGGTTTCTATTAGAGTATATCAGGATCCCATGTATATTGTCAGGGAAATTTTCAGTTATCAGTTAAACCTAATTTTATCATCTGAAGAATTTTCATGTTTCACTAAGTGAATTCAGTAGACTTGCAGTGACTTTATTGGGCCTTTAGAAAATCAGCTCACAAGTGAAGTCCTGCCTTGCCAACATCTAAATTTATAAGTCTTGGCCTGCAAGTCAAAATACATCTTGCCTGGAATAACAGAATTATGCAGTGTCCTAGCATTATTAAAAATAATAATCTGCTTCAAAACATTCATAGAATGCTGTATGAAGAGATAATGTTTCCCTCACAAATAAAAAAGCTATAATTAAAAAAAAATCCAAAACCCTTAAAGAAACAATAAAAACAGTTGTTTATGAACTTAATATCTGCTGCCACCTGCATCTCCATCAAAACTCACCCAAGACTTGTTTTATATCTTCACTGGGCTAACAAGAGTTGCAGATGTGTGTCCCACACAGACTCATCAGTAATTTTACATAACTCTGGTCCACACCTGTGTTTTTTCTATGTGTAAGACTCCATGCAGAGTTTTATACAGCTACACCCACTTTTTATTGAGTCACAAGGAAGTCAGATGCCAGTCTGAGGATCCAGCCTGGCACAGTGGGGGATCCCACTGCTTTCCATACCTCAAGTACCACTAAATCCCATACATTGCCAATTAATTAAATCTGCAGACTTTGCAGCTCTTTCATTTCTATTCCATTTTCTTTATTCATGCAAAACATCCAAGTGACTTTATTAGCAAAGCTCATAAGACTGGGCACAATTTAGATCATTTATGCTGGTTTCTATTTGGAATAAATGCATAGTGGTGAAATCCTAAGGTTTTTCTGAGGCCATTATTAAAATTTAACAATGAATTCAAAGTTTGAATGGGTTCAGGAAAGAGCTATTATGTATCAAGGAGCCAAAGTCAAGGCTTTTTAACAATATCAGACAAAGGCAGTTAATTGGACAAACAATCCTTTAGGGAAAGAAAGAGGTTATTGTTCATGCACTGGAAACCACAGCATAATAATTAACCACTCTGGATGCTTTGACAAAAGGTCAGATGCAATAGAAGCATGAAGTGCTTGAAAATCCATGTGAGGAGTCCTCATGTGACAAGCCAAAGTACTTGAGTGAGGACAGGAACACAACTCAAACATGTGAATCTCAAGCGCCCAAATCACCAAAGCATTCACACAGGGACCAGGTTGTCTTTAAAGCCCCTCAAAGCCGAAAGTTCAAGTTCTGAGCAGATTCACAGCTTCACTCCTGACAAAGCTTGAGCAGGAGACAGAAATCAGTGATTTCTCCAAGTTCTCCAAAAACAGGCACTCCCAGACTGCGCACAACAGGAGAACCACCTTGTTGGAGCTCAGTTTTGGAAAAGCTCATTTCTGTGCACATATTGGGCAGACAGAGGTGACAACTGAGTGACACCCTCCTAAAACGCCACCAAGATATGTTACTTCAGGATATATTTATATTAGTAAATAAAATTATCAAATTCTTGTCTGCTAGAGCCAAGAGCAAGTAGTATGATATGACTTCTAATAAAACAACTAAAATCTACTCTAATGGGTCTAGCAAAACCAGCACACCCTTCTATTCCAAGGTGGCTCCATCCAAGCTGCTTATGGCAAATCTTGAAAATTCTTGAGTATTCTTGAGGTGTTTTCTTTGGTTTTTTTTCTGGTAGTGAAGTACAAGTCTCCCATTCCTTCCAGTCTATTCTCTACAAGCCATGGAAATGGAAATGTAAACCTAGAGTCATAAAGCATTTTTTGTGCATTCTCTAGGCAAAGGTTAATTAAAAATTATGCAAATCTGGCAGCATGCAAATGGCACAAATGGAAAAAAAATGTCCTAGAGACCAAAAACCCACCTGTGGCAAATAAATCACAGTCTATCAGATTGGGTCCCCTTTATCAATAATGTTTACAAAGAAAGGCTCATTGAGGCACACTTTGAAGATTAAAAGAAATTGAATGACATGAATTAGTAAGGAATACGTGTAAAATTGGCACATCACAGTTTTTTTTTCACAGGTTGGAATAGGTGTTTGAGATTCACCCCCTTGCCTGGCTTGAGCCTTGACAAGACAGAGCTGAGGTCAGGTCTCTTACAGCCCACATGAAAGCATGAACTGCCTCTCCCTAGTATCACAAAAAAACCATTTCACATTGCCATGACAACACAAACCACTGTTAAGCCAGATAGGAATATAATTTAGTTCCTCTTTCACTCCTTGAACAATGTTAAATAATTTTGAGTAAATCAGATCTGGCTCCTAGACAGAAAACACAGTAACACTCTTCCCACACAGCACTGATAGGCTATAGCATCAGGCAGGCCCATCATTTCTCTCTCTCCCCTTTATCTCATGCCAGGTTCCTCTTGATTAAGCAATAACGTGAAATGGTGAAACAAGAAAAAGTTGGAGATCCCCAAAGGAAATCAAGTGTGTGCTGTAGCTCGTTGTTTTTTACAGTCACATCTATCTTTTGGACAGATTGATACCTGCAAGTGCTCCATTTACTTTTCAGAAAAAAAAAAAGAAAAAAAAAAGAAAAACTATGACTGTTTCCAGTAATTGCACCTAACAGGCACTTTTAGTCAAGAGTTTCTGTTTGGCTCCCATGCTTCCAGGAAACATTGTTCTGTTTGCTTTCAATGGCAAAGGAAAAATGAATTATTAAATGGTTCCTCCAGGGTTTTGTCTAGGAGCAAGGATACACCCTTCAGAGCAGGGAACTGAGCACAAGCTGAAGGGAGAAGAGATTAAATTGAGAGATCAGCTCTAATTGATAATGGTCCTTCTCATGATCTTGAAAATAAAGTGTAAAGGAAAAGATGAGAAAGAGGTAAAAATTTTCTAGAAATGCTACAAAAATGGGTCAATATTAGCACTACACTGATCATTTTCCACCAGCTTCTCAATTCCTGCTCTAAGACAAGAATAGAAACAAAACAGAGGAAAAGGCACAATGAGGGCAGTTCATGGCAAACTTTAGAGCATGACAGATCAGGAAGTTCAGGAAATCATGAGCAGGGGAGTGTATTGAGTTTCTGGGGTTCTGTTTTTATCCAAACCTATAAACCTGATAACAAAATGATTGAAAAAGGCGAAAACCTCTTGTTCAAACAGGTATAACTCCAGGGCAGTAGGGCACAGAGTTCAACCAAGGTGAAAGGAGAATGAATCCTTCTGAGTGCTATTAAAATCCACAAACCAGTCACCCTATGTGCCCTGTGTCACTTCCCTCCATCCATTCTGTGTTCCTGTGTTTATTTTGTGCTCTGCCCTTACCAAATTCTGGACTACACAGTAATTTATCACAGAATTACAGGCAGCAGGCCTGTAGAGGAACAGGAATGGCCACAGGCAGGGATCTATGGCTGCCTGGGAGTGGTCAGGACTACAGGACCCTGCAAAGTTTGACTTTCCAGTTGCAAAGGGGAACCTTGAATTCAGCAGGGATTGAGCCTTCTAAGGAACATCATTCATAGCCCTGCCTGGCAAATTCATTTCGAGACCCTAAAGCAAAGTGATCACATAGATGGCTAATGTCTAATTAGCAATTAATCTATTTAAGAAGAGGTTCTATTTCATGATTCAGCTTTGGAAAGTCTATAAAACTATGCATTTGCCCCCAGAAAGAATTCTAGGCTAATTTAGGTAATATCAGACAACTCATATACAAAAAATTTGGTACTTTCAAGGACATCAAGCTTGAATGAAATTCATAACCATTCTTGACACAAATGTTTGCACGCAGATGTTTACACAAGCCCAAGCTCTAACTGAATCATAACATCCATATTCCTAATATAATTTGTTGTGTAATACTTGGCATGTCCAAACTTCAGCTGGGTAAAAGCAGCAAAAACATTGAAATCCGATGAGAAACTCTATATTTGTATTATTGTGTTACCCTAATTTTTAAAAACATTAAGCTGTGAATTGTGACTGGTGCAGCTGGTGGATATGGAAGGACAATGGAAGCTTCCTGGAGTGCTGGCTGTCATTATGTTAGGTTTCAATTGCCTTTCTTTCCTTGCACGTGTTAAAAGTCTACGTAGAGTAGAGCAAGATGAAATCTAAAATTAAATTTACAGCAGTTACAATGGGGAGGCAGAATATGCATTTAGTTCTAAAGATAGGTGGGTGAAAGTTAGGGCCCAAATCTCTCTGGGTTGTCTATAGAGCCAGTGGAGCAACAGGGGTTTCTCAGGGATGAATCCAAAGCACCTTCCTCAGGCTTTTTTTAACTTGTCTTGCCTTGGAATAATCAGAGGATGCTTTGTCACCTGTGCAAACACAGAGTGGGAACACCTGCACACTCCTGGGATGGCAACCTGCGCTCAGAAAAAGCAAATTGGAACATCTTCACTCTGCCCAGGAAAAACTTGGGATATTTGGGATGGCCCATACAGGCACGGGCACCACGTTCCTGGATTTGGGAATGTTTCCTTGTGCTTTTTTCCTTTACAGAGAGGATTGGGATGCTATGGGATACCTGAGACCATGATAGGGGGTTCCTGGATAATCCAGGGAAGCATCCACCCTTTATCATCCTCACTCAGAGGCTGGGGAGGCCCTGGCACAGGTGGCCCTGAGAAGCTGTGGCTGCCCCTGGAAGTGTCCAAGGCCAGGCTGGATGGGGATTGGAGCAACCTGGGATAGTGGAAGGTGTCCCTAGGTGTTCCTAGGGTTTGGAACTGGATGACATTTCATTCTGGTCCAGGGGGTTTTTCCAGATGTCTTCTGTCCTTCTGCAGTCGCCAGAAACTGATGCCTTGTGAAAGCTGACCTAGAACAGAGGCTGGACAGAGCTAAAGAATAAAGCAGGGATTTATTAAAAGGCCTCCATGGATGCACCTTGGGCAGCACAAGAGCCCAGCCAGGGCTGCACCCAAGATGAACCAAAATGGCCCCAAAATGCACGAGCGCTCCCGGGGTCTCTCCCTGGGATCAGTTCTGCTCCATTTGCATCTTGCAGTTCATTGTCCCATTCCAGCTTTAGCCCCTGCAGTCCCACCCTGCCTGTTTTTCTCTCTCCAGCCCACGGTGTTTGTGCTCTTGGGCTGAGATTTGGATCATTTGTCCTTGGTGCCCAGCTGGAGCAGGAATTGTTTTGTCTCCCTGCTCTGTGCACAGAGCTCACCATGCCCCTGATGTGAAGCTCAGACCCACACACTAAAGCAGCACAGAATCTGAAAAATATAAATTCTAAAACCTGAGGCATCAGTAGGATTCTATGGCCTTTTCCTGTTAGAATGTGTGATAAATACAGAGATTTGTGCCCAGGGAATCACCAGGGCACAGACAGCCCCCATCAGTCCATGGATCAGGAGCTCTCAGTGCAGACACCACAGGAGCTGGTTGAACACTGTCCCAGGCTTGCTTTGTCAGGGGCATTTTGTTGAGTTTCTGGGCAATCACCTTTTCCCACTTGACACTTGTTAGCAGTTTCGATACTTCTGCTGCATGCCTTTAATTCCTTTGCTGGGTATGTTTCAACTATTTTAATGAGCCAATGAAAAGTTTGACGGGTGCTTGTCTAGGACAAAGCAAAACCATTTGTGCCAGGAGTGGGAGCACCATTAGCAGCCATGGCCTGAATCCCTGCTCTCAGTTCAGGGCCTAAGTGCTGTAAAAGCACTTTAAAATACATCATTATGCTTCTCCTTCTTTAACAAGAGTGGAGGGGCCTAAGCCTGGAATTCACCTTAAATACTTTTTTTTCTTAAGAGGTGTACTGTAAATGGTTTAAAGATTATCACTATGAATACAAGGTCTGGTGAAAATAGTCCCTGCCCACAGTAGTGGATTGGAAATAGATGATTTTTAAAGTCTCCTCCAACACAAAACTTTCAATGATTCTGTGATTCTATGAAATACACAAATCACACTTCATTTACTTTGATTTGAAGGTGGTTTTTTTTTTTTCCTTCATTAGGGAAGCAATTATTTTACGTCTTTAATCTATTTTATTTATTATTTTAATGATCATACGCTAGAGCAGCTAATATAGTGCAGTCCTACCACAACCAAAATGGATGGAGAGTGGTTTTTGTCTTCACAGTTTTGGATTTTGAAGCATAAGAAAAATAAGCCAAGTTCTCTGCAAGGTGTAGACTAAGGAACAAATTGTGAATTTTACATTTTCTGCGCCATTAACTCTTAAGTTACCTGAAACTTGTCAAAACAAACTACTGTGGGTGAGTTCTGCAACTGTTCTGGCTCTCTCTCTGGCCCAGAGATTCTGCAAGGTAAGAAAGGGTTAATTTGGAGTCAATGGAGGCACTGGGATAACAGCAGATAAAATTGGAAAGATGTTCTAGAAAGTGGGTACAAGATCCTGGTTCTCTGCTTCAATTCTAAGTACAATTTGGAAGAATTCACTTCCAGTTGAGGGTCTGCTTTGCCTGCCATAAAAACAAAGAATATTCCTTTCCCTAAAGGGAAGCATCAAGTGGAAAGTGGAAAAGTAGAAATTGGCACAGTCTTACAGGTGGGTACCTGGAAAATGGGGCAGAAAAATTAAATTGCATTGCATGACAAATTAAAAATGAAGAATCATGAACAGTTCGTATGTTAGCACAACTGATTTTGTTTATTTTTAAACCACCCCAAAATCCAATCATGCTCTATGTACATAGGCAATACATGGGATAGCACACCAAATGTAGACAAGAAAGATAAAATATATTCTGATTTATTTTGCTGGTAATTTTCATTTTTATTCTGTTTTCATTGTCCAACTGCTCAAGTTGATGAAATGATCCAACCCATACAGATTCTTATGCCAATCCTACCTCACCTCCCAATCTCACCCTGTCTCTCAGGGAGGAGAATCCATCCCATTACCTCTGGGGGGTTTTGCTGAATGCTGGAATGTGCTGATTTTCCATCAGTTCCTCTGGGCCTCATTTCTTATAGAAAACTTTTAGTGCAGAACAAGTATATCAGCACGTGTCTGCTTGAACTATATTCTATAGTTAGTAGGTAAGACCAGCTAATGCTTTGGGTTACTCAGGAAATCAGAAGTAGCACACACACACACAAATTTAAACAGAAAATATTCTTCCACATCATTTAGAGTGTTAATTCTCTTTCTCATTTCCAGTGTTGTTTATTTTGCTAAGCACTGCTGTAATTCTTTCCACTTGTCTTTATGCTCTTATTTTCTTACAAAACAGTACACTAGGCTTTCTGTATAAAACATATATATAAACATTTATATATATATATATATATATATAAAAAAACAAAGCAACCACCCCCAAAATGGACTTACAGGTATGTATTTGTCCCTCATTAGAAAATATACCGTGTGTTCATGTGTTTGTGGTCCCTGAACGTCACAGCGCTGGCTATTGGAATAAGGTCACAGAGAAAGGGGACTTCTTTTCTCCTTGTTTTGCTTTAAATCACATGATAAATTTCACAAGGTGAACAAAAGAAGAGTAGCCACAGAAACCATCAGATTCTGTTTGCACACTGGCACCACATTGCTCTTGTTGCCATTGTTGCTACTCTCCAATTTGAATTCTAGTTATTACTTCCCAGGAGTTAATATATCTATTTCTTTTTTTTTGTCACATACATTCTTCCCTCACAAGCAGCTGGAGGCAGGTTCAGGGAGAATGAAAGTCTGAAAGATCCTGTGACTCTGGAAATTCTTACCTTGCCTTACTTTTCTGGCCCTCTTTTTCTCAAAGGTGATAAATCATTTAGGAAACTATGGGTAATTTTACAACTAAAACTAAAACTATAGCAACTAATCTTTAGTAACCTTTCCTTCCAAAAGATGCTTTTGGGCATTGATTTGAGACTGGATTATTTTCCCATTCATTGCTGGCATTAGATGCCAGACTTGCATTTTTGTATAAATACTGTTTTTTCAAGTGTAAGGCCTCCGTTATTGGTACAGATTATTTCTGTCCTCAATATCTATTCTTTTCAGGCAACAAACTGGTGATTGGAATTATTTATCATTACTGAGTGATGTGGTGGGAGAACCCCCCATGCTAAATACACCTCAAAATTGGGTGGTACCAAGGGAAGGGTTAAACTTCAGCCCAATTTATTTAGGTCGTGCAAAGGTGACCTAAATAAACTTCACCTCATTTTGTTTACATCATGACTTCTCATCCTAAAGACTCTGTAATTGAAAAACCCCAGATATAAAAAATGCTATTAGGATTGGGGGCAGAAAAAAAAAAAAAAAGAAAAACTGTATTGAATTAAAAAAACAAAGTACTGCTTGCTGGTTTACAAAGAGTCTATAACACTGATAAAATCTTCGGAAACCAATGTGCTGCTTTTTTTTTTTTTTTTTTTTTTTTCCTCTCTCCATGCCCTTCTTTATTTTGGCTTCATTTCCACCCGGGAGTTCATATCATCCCCTTCCAGGTCATACTCTTCTACTTGGCCGCTGGTCCACACCTTCATGCGGTCGGTGAGGTCGCTGGTTCTGGGCGCCAGGATGAAGTCGTAAATCAGGGCAGCACTTGCTCCTCCAATGATTGGGCCAACCCAGAAAATCTGGAATACAAGTCCAAGCCATTGCATCAGGTCTTTGTGCATTTGAAGCTCCTCTGAGGATTTTCACAGTGAAATTTGCAGGCTGTCCACCTGAATGTTTATTTAACTATGTGGCATAAAACCAGGAATTTGTCACTGTGAGTTGGTGGTAGACCCAGAGGTGATAGCTGTGATTATATTATCAATTTGTGATATTTAAAATCAGTTGCCCACTGCTAAAACATCTCTGGTACTCCAGATAGAGTTGGCAGGGGAGCATAATTTCTAAAACAACAGGGCAGTAGTTTCCATTCTCCTATTATATTCCAGTGATATGTGAAAGTAATACTTAACGAGGACTTAATTAGGTGCTTAATTTACCCCTAGATGCTGCTGAGCTGGTGATATTGCTGTGATTGAACTGGCCTGACCACTTAAGAAAATTAAAATTTAGAAAGAGAGGTAATAAAAGGATTTTAGTACAAGTTGATTTTGTTAGAAACAACAGAAGATATTGAAGACTTTGCAGGGCCAAAGCACTACTGAGTCTGGAAACTCTCTCTTTTATTCAGCAATATCAGTAGTTTAACACAAATTATTACATCTATCTTCTTCTGTATCTACAAAGGATAATAGTTTTCCTATTAAATTCTGAAAATATCAGCTCCTCACTTAGTTACTTCCCTTTTATGTCCTAATAATAATGCTCAAGTGGTAGACACTGCCAAAATTTCCCCAGGGTCCTCCTTTTATGTTTTACTCTTTAGATGAAAATGGAATCTATATCCAAAATTTTCACAACCCCATTGTATTACCACTAAATTTCCACCTGTGCTTATGTAACTGGCTGCCAAAATCATGACTGGGAGAGTTGGAACAAGCCCCATTTTATATATTCAAGAACACATGTTCATTTACAACTTTATATCAGCCTTCTTTATTGAGCTTTTATGAAATAAGTAAATTTTTGTGAAGAACCTCATTTTAACCACATTTAAACACAAGGAATAATCTAAAATTTATAGTGTTTCCAGAGCACTTATCCTTGAAAACACATAAGCAGACACTCAGCTTTAAGAGGCTGAACATTTTATTAGCTCTTAAATATTGGATGATCCATTTCAGTTTATAAACATGCTTAAGAATATTTCTAAATTGGGCTTTACCAGATTAAACAGTATCACTTTACAAATTTAATTTAAACAATAAATACACAATACAGGATTCTGTGTAATAAGGCTTAAACAATTAAAATGTTTGAAATAAATAAATATAAAGGGGAATAACCAGAGAAAATCTACTGTATTACTTTAAGTACAGAGACTGAACGAGCCTGAGGACTTTTTGTTTGCCTGAGGGTGGTCAAGATTTAAAGGAGAATATTCTTTGTTAGATGAAATGGAAATGCCAACTCTCTGACTTGGTCCTAATGATAGGTGTTGAAATGTTTCTGATCTTGTAGGTTATGTGTTTTCAGAGCCTCTTGTGAGTTAAACAAATTTACTTAACTTACCCAGTGATTTTCAAAGTTGTTGGCGATGAGCGCTGAGCCGAAAGAGCCTGGCTGGGTTAATTCCACAGCCGGTGTAATCAATCTAGGAGGTGGAAAGAGAAGCACAGGTGAGGCACAGATGAAGCTTCCCCATCATCTCACTGGCCCATCCCGAGGTGGGAGAGGGCAGACATAACCTCTGAGGGCTAAAACTTACAGCAAGAAGATGGCCCAAGGCAACAGAGAGACCAATGGCCAAAGGCGCCGATCCCGAGACGTCGTTCCTTCTCCGGTCTGTGGTGGCCAGGACACACAGCACCAGCTGGAAGGTGGCAATGATTTCAATTCCCAGCCCTTGGCCTGCATTGATTCCCTCTGAAAGCTGCATGGAGGCAAGAAGGAAAATGTTATTTTATATTCCTGCTTGACTTCAAGCAGTGCGTAACAAAGTTCTGCGGTATCTATTTCTTCAATATGAACCTGCACATCCATTTCCCTCCTGGGGTTCCTTTTGCTTAACAGGGGGGAAAAAATAGGAAGAAATACAAAAAATTGAAGAGAAGTTAGTATTGAAACACTCCCTGCTGTACTCAAGCCTAGGCATAAGCAGTTGTTTGGGTTTTTTTGAGTGGTTGCTTCTTCCAGACAAAGTGAACAGTGAGAGTGGAATTATCTATATGTGAGAAACAAATCAGCCAGAGAGTCACCTCCAGCAGAGTTGACTTTTTAGAAGTGAACTGTGGTGCCTTAGGACAGTCACTCATTGTTTCAGGGATTTCCACATTAATATTAAAGTTATTAATGTTCCACATATACTGTAAATTAATATGCCACAGGAAATACCCTCAGATTTCCACAGAGTTCATGGGGCACTGGTAGATGTGACAGAAGACCAAAAGTATGTAAAACATCTCTAGATATTAATATCTAGTTAATGTATCTCTAATTTGCACAGATAATGGTGTAGTCAGTGGAGATGAGATCCATTCACCTGATGAAATGAAGGGGATAATTTGAAAGCTCTGCCTTTTTTTTTATATAGATCTCATTTGACTACAAAGAGCTTAGACACCTAACTCACAGGTGAAATACTTTTTGGTTCCTTAGACTCAAACTGAAGCTCATTTAACTTCTTTGGGATACATTAAAAAAATCCCCAGTTAAGGAATCCCAAGGGGCTGATGGGAGTGCTTCAATTTCCTGTTGAAGTGGATTACCTAGAAAAACTGAAACTGTCAGGGATAAATATTCCAATGGTGTTATTAGTCATGAAATCAGCAGAGTTTCTCCTAAATGCTGTAGAGCATATTGAAACCATGGTGATTCACATAAATGGACATTACAGAACAGAAATGCTGTCATATTTCAGAAATACTGCTAAAAACTTGTGCCTTACAAGAAACCATGGAGGTAAACCATTTGATGTTATAAAAAGTTTTGAGTTCTGCTTTTAATGGCTGTATTCAGTGGTGTCTCCATTAAGTCAAGGCAAGTCTGTTACTGAGCTGAATAACTTGATGTTAAGCAGAAATAACTCACTTGCATGGATGGGATGAAACATGAGCTTGGCCACATGCCAGAGAACTGAGAATGTGACTCAGAGTAGGAAGCAAACTCTGCAAAACTTATATTAATTTGTGCTATCAGTGGGTTATCACATCTGTCAGAGCCCCTGCATTAAAAACTGGGTCATTCATGGCAAAAAACCATAATTACGTGTTATTGTGACCTGTCCAGAACAATGAAACCACGGGAAATCCTGCTGTTAATCTGATTTTGTGGTCTATGCCCTAATTTCCCCAAAGCTAATATTTGAAAAACCTTAAAAGTTAAAGATGGTTAACTGAACTATTTCATTTTTCACAGGTGCTGTTAACACTTCTTGTTTCTTCTCTGTAACAAAATTTAATATCAAATTCCTAAGCAAAAAAAAAAGTCATTTGAGTCTTTCCTCCGCATAAATCTGGTTTTTAAATCCTGCTATTCTGAAACACTAATAATGTATTTTTATAGCTTGTTCTTTAACATGCAGGAGCGATATCCTGTGAGCTGGAAGTAGTTTGTCCACAAATAGAAGGGAATTCTGGTTGAAAGGATGGCTATTTTGGTTCCTTCAGCATCCACAGGGCAGTAACCAAAATCCATTAATGAAACCTTCATCATTATTAGCACTTACATGTGAGAAGTGTGAGTCTGACATAAATACATCTATACAAGATGCGCTGAAATTTGCAGATCTAGAAATTCCTGCTTGATATCTCTGAATTAATATTCTATTGCTTTTGTAAGTTTTAAAAATAAGCGAATTTTCTTTACTGTAGAAACTGTGGCATTTTTGTCTCTCAACAAATTAGGCTTCCAATGTGTTTCCTAGTATCAAAACTAATTTAAGGCTGGACTATGAACCCTCCGGAAAACCTTATCTCACATTTGGAAGGCCAAATGGCCAAACTTAAAAGCCAGGTAGCAAATAAGTGACTGATGTGCACATGCCCAAAAGCAGATAAGAAACCAAATTCTTTTCTATCATAATGCAACCTCAGAGAACCCAGAGCTGAGGTCTGACACATCAATGTTGCCATTTGACAAAGCCTTGACATTTTAAAAGATTAAACACTGGCCAGACATTGGGCTTTCCCTTCACTTGAAGGGCTTCTATAAAAGACAATAAGAGCAAAATTATTCTTTAAAAACCTGTGATAATCCTTATCTTCGAGAGGAGGAAATCATATTCTTCCTTTCCCTCCAGGAAAAACACATCCTACAGCTGACGTGACTTGAGGTCATTCTCCCTGCTAATCAACACTTATTGATGGGCTGAGCGGGATCAAAGAAAACCTGGAAATATCATAGGAAACCTTTTGCTTTCCTTCAGCCATGTAATTTTACACAGCCTGCCAGAAATGTTAAGATTCTGCTGTGAGAGCAAGGACTGTGGGCTGTGCTCCAAAATGGGACAAACCCAGGCAAACCTTGGATGTCTTGCTGGGGCTTGTGGATCTGCAGTGTGTAGGTGTAGGATAACAGAATATTTTTTGCCTTCTTATCAGAGGTAAATTTTCACTGCAGCAGCAGCCTGGACCATCCATGGTACACATGGAACAGCACCAGTGCTCACCATCCCAAGCACGCCCCAGAAAGACTTTAGAAAGGGAAAATATGAAGGTACATTCCCTTCTGTCAAGTTAAAATGTACATGTGCATGTGCATATTAATATTTAATTTATATTTTATCTATATTTATAGTTTTATGGTTTTTACATTTATAGTATAGTTATATTATTAATGTTTATATTTATATTATTTATGTTTATAGTTACATCATCCTCATTCACAGAGGATTTGCAAGTCTTACTCAGATTACATTTTGCACCTTTTGAATCTGCTGGTTTAACAGAACCAGGGAGGCACAACCAACATGGGTGTGTCATCCTTTTCTTGTATTTTCTGTATGTTATTCAGGTTTTTAAGGAAAGTCTGAACTTTTGTGGAAGATTTTGTAGAATATCAGACTCCAGAAGCTTCAGTGTTGTCCAAAGCTTAATCTGAATTTAGTAGGAAGCAGTACCACACATTAGAGACCTGACTAAAAATCAACAGCTGTTCTTAACATCTGCCATTCTGTTGCTGAGAATATCCAAAATACAAGGTGATCAATATCTCTGCTTCCTGAATAGACAAAATAATGCTTTGAAATGAGACATAACCACTTCTAGTGCAGTGTTGGGGTAAAGAGAGCCCTTTCCAGCGACCTGTACCCACACTGCAATGCCTTTTTCCCTGCACTGGTACTTTGATGTTGGGAAATCTTTGACATTTCTTTGCAGTCCAGTAATCCTCATTAAGGTAACAGAAAATATTTCAGAGGGCAGAGAACAGCACAGCAACTCCCTGAGCTTTTCAGGATTCAGACCTGAGATACTTGAGGAGTGGATTCATAGCTTTAAGGAACTAAATATGCTCTAAGGGGTTAAATGAAACACACAAGCCCATATTCATCTCCAAGAGAATTTACATAGGCTTCTTTTCCTTTTTTGTTCACATGAATAATTCCACTAAACTTCATTTCTAATACCAGTGTTTTGACAGAAGAAGCACCAGAAACATACATAAGAAATGGGCTGAATCACTGGCAAGATGGGAGACTACTGTGGACACATTTTTATGATCAGCTGAATCAATCTTGGCTGCAGCAGCTTGCAATGAGTAATTCTCCCTCAACCTCACAGCTCCCAGACAAGAAGCAGAACATGTAGACGCCCCAAGGGAGGTGCATCCTCTTGTGAGCTGAATTCCACCATTTCCACCCTTAACAATCCCATGATTAATATTTTTTCCCCTCAGTTCACTGTGAATCTGAACAAGGTCATGGAATAAAAATCTACCAGAATTCAGTAAATGAACAGAAATCACATCGTATTCAGAAAACTCCTGAGATGCAACTGATTGGAAACTAAAGAATCACTGAAGGCACAGTGACTCAAGAGACATTCAAATGAGGAATGTTAAACCCCAAAAAACATTATCTAGACATGAACATGAGAGCAATTAGTTGAGAGGAACACCTGCTTTATATCTTAGAAAATGGGCAGTGGCCATATCGCTTCCAGCTCTCCATAACATCACACAGGAGATGGGAACTACAGAATTTGTTTCCCAGAAGTGCCCTTAACTGCCATGTTTAGCTGACTGCCTCCCACAGCAATCATTTGGGCAAATTAATGGTATGTTTTCTTTCCTTTTGAATTTTTTTTTAATTTTTTTTTTATTAGGACAGGATATTTATGAGTTGTCCGCCTTCGGAAGAGAAACGGGGACAGGAAATTAAACTGGCCCAAGGTAAACCCCACAGTGTACTTCTCTAGTGGCTTCATATTTTTCTCATTACCAGTGAAAGTATATCAAGTTCAAACCTGTTTCCCGTTATATGGATAAGACACTTTGTTATGCAAGGTGGTTCCATCACATGGGATGGGCTGAGCTCCATCTCATCCAACAAACCCTCAGCCCTGGATTGGAGCTTCCAGGGCCCAGCTTCCTTTCATATAACAGGGATTAGTTTCTCATTGTTCCAGAAAAAAAAATTAAAAAAAAAAAAGAGGCCTCTGGTATTGCAAAAGTCTATTTTGTAGTAGGCGAATGTCAGCTTTCCCCATTCTTATGAAACACCAGAGCAAGCTCTGTCTCCTGCTGTGGTTTTGAGGAAAAAAATTTAAGCCACAGCATTTTAAATGGTTGGGACTTCTCTTCCTTGCATATCCTCACCATCCTACCTAAATGATTACCTTTTCTCTGCCTTGGCAGACATCTTTCTTAAAATCAGCATTTTATTCAAGTAAATTCTTGCCATCTTACAGCATTTTCTTCTTATAGCTTAAAATTTCCCTTCTTTGACTTTCCTTCTTTTACAAATAAGGAAAACTCTTCACAATAGTTTAGATGGTTCATTCTCTATTCATCCCCCACTCTTTTGAAATATTAATCATTCTTTTTTATGCCAACTAGCTATCATTTAAGTGTTTGGCTGGCAAAGTTCTTTAAAGGGATGTTCTACAAATGTAATCTCAGAAATTTGTCTCCCTGCTTCCCTCCAAACCACATCCCACTGTCTTGCCTGTCATTTTGTTTGACTTTTCTCACTCTTTCAGCTCTAACTCTGTCATTAAAAGAACTTGATGATTTCCATATTGATAACATACTTTTATTCTCCTGGAAGTCTGTCTCACATCTCCATAGCTATAAACCTTGAGTGATAGCCAGAATTGATTCAGAGATTCATCCCTGGCTGTTTAACCACAGTTATTCACTTCTACCCTTGCTATTTAACAGTATCACTCTGAAATGGATGTTTCTATACCCATTAATTGAGTATTAGGGATTCAGGAAGTACAAAATCTCATTTCTTTAGTAAGGGGAGACAGGCAAAGATCTCAAGAGTTTCACTTAAAATTATACGACAGGAGGACTCAGAAGCTGCTTATAAATTAGCTCTGGATTGTATCCTACATCAACAATGGAAGCATTCAGCAGAACCTGGGGACAAAACACATTGTCCTCTGCTACATTATCCTTCCTATAAATACAGCCTTAAGAGCTCTAAAGGGGACTCATTCAATTCCCAAAGCAGAAATCATATTTTCCGTTCCTTAGGCAGCAGACACCCTCCAGGAACGAGGCTCAGCTCCCTCCTCCCACCCTCTGCAGGCTGAGGAGAAATTATCCAGGACTTTGTGTTTTAGTGCCATGCAGAGAAAGAGGGGAGAGTGATTATTGTATTAAACCAGAACACATAAAATTTGCATGTCAGACCAAGACAGGCAGTAAAAGTTCCTCTACAGGACTTGTTTCTAGCACAGCTGGTCAGATATAGACAATTTTTTTTATTTACACTTTTACTTTTTTGATGTGCCTCTGGGAAAGTTGCTTGGGAGAATTTTTTTTTTTTTTGGTTAAATGTTACTGCTGAGAAATAAACAACTTCTATTCAGAGGATAAGGAAATGTGAATTTTGTATTTTTTTTTCCTTTACCCAGCCAAACCCAAGCAAATGGTTAATTTTCTGTAATAGTTGAAGCACTCATTTATACCACAGAGCTGTTTATTATCTCCTCTATTACCAGCCCAGAAGGAGATAGTATTTCAGTGGGGAATTTTGGGCATATCTGAATTTTGAGCCAAATAGGAACATCCTTTCTATATTGTTACTGGAATAACACCTGGATTTGCACAAACCTCACTGTATGGTTGTTGGCAATTCCACCAAAGTAATATTCATTTTATATTTCTAGACAAACTCCAGCAAATCTGTCAAGTTCTCAAAACTTATGAGCCATAAATAAGCATTGAACACTTGGCATTTCCATGGGGTTAAAAACCAGCTCTGAGCCTGTGCAACACATTTCAGGAATTGGGGAGGACAATTCCAGCTCCTCCATTTCTCCACCTTGTTCATCAAGCAAGAAGTCCCAACAAATAAATGAAAAAGGGCCAAACCTGACCTTTCCCATTCCAAGCACACTCATCAATGCCCTCAGGAGGAGTTGTGTGTGTAAATGTGTAAGGAAACGTGCCACATTTCTGCTCTGAAAGCCTTCATTGACTCCACTTGGCACAGAATTAGCACTGAGAGCCTGGAAAAGTTGAGTTTTCTGTGACACTTCCCAGTGGTTCCTAGAGAGGGGATGCACAGGACTCATCCAGAGAAGCACACAGAGGATTTCTTTACTCCTTTCAGTCTAGTTGTGCCTTGCAGAGCTCTCAGGCCACATTTTCGCCCTCCTGCTGTTTATAGTTTCCTCCAGGATGCCTGTCAGGCTCTGTATATTTCATTTAACAGGTTGATGTTGTGCCTCAGCCTCAGATCTCCTCAGTTCAATGAATCTGCAGCAGCCAAACACCAGCACTGGCTCTGGATGCCAGGAAGATCAGCATTTTCCCATCAATTACACATTAATAAATACTCAGGGCTCAGAATGTTCCCAGCCAGGCCAGAAAAACCTCCAGGAGACAAATGTGGTACCAGGTAAAGACCCCTCTGTTATTGAATTCTCTCCATTAAGCTGGAGGATGGACAAATAAGCAAAAATGTACTACTGCCCTAAAGAAAACAGGCAATTTCCTCTAAAGACAAACAGGAAATTTTTCAGGGGCTATCCTTTCTTCCTTTAGTACTTGTGATGTGGTTTGGTATCCTTACTTTAAAAATGCTTCACTTAAAAATATCTATGCAGATAGTGATATTTTTTAGGATTCTCTGATTAAACAAATGCTATTCTCAGCTCCCTGAAGGTTTACATTAACTGCTAAAACCCACAAGCCCTGCTACAAAAATCTAGATTTTTTTTCACCATTGCACCAATTTAACCAGATTTTATCCATAATATTCATTCTCTTGCTGTGGACATTTCCATTTGTTCTCAGGCTGTGGTCCTTGCCATGTCAGATCTTAGTTCAGAAGCCACCTATTAATAATTTCTTTGTAAACTTTCCAATTAATTTAAATTAAAAATTGAAATTTGTGGTTATTTTATCTGAAGAATCTTTCTGTCCATCTGTCTCTGGTGTGTGAGTGTCTTTGGGGGTGTGCAAGCACATAACACACAAATATACATAGAACAACCAAATATATTTGGTGTAATCAGAGAACTCTATGGAAAGGAAATCAATTTTAATGGTGTATTGGCCACTCAGGAAGGCTGGTGGCAAAATGAATTTTACTTTAATCCTACTTAGTTTGACAGTTGATCTAACACAGAAAAAATCATTCTCTGAAAATCCCCCTCCACTTGTATTACAATATTAACTAACCTACCAAATTAATGATGCTTTTAGATCTATGGCAACTCACTGTTTTAAACACCCCTGTGCACTTTTTTCAGGAATTTCTACCATTTCTAAGTAGAAATAAATGAAGAAAACTTTTAGTTTGAGGCCTGCAGAGCATTTTCCAAATGCTCATCCTTGGATCCACTGGCACAAAACCCACTTTGTTCTAGCACAAAAGGACGGGGCTGCAGGAGGATGAGCACCAAGGGCCTCTCCTTGTCCCAATAAAAAGGCTGTGCTGCTGCATCCCTCCGTGCTCCCTGCCAAAATCCCAGGGTATGGCTCTATTATTGGAGAGGCGCTAAGCAAATCTTCATGGAAATGGAAATCAGATAAAAAGCTCTGAGATCTGAGATAAGGATTCGAGCCATAACCCCAAATTCTCTGGGGGATGGGTGATAACCATCAGGTTTACATCTCAGCCCAGATGTTTCTGCTGTCACTGTGTGAACTCATTAAAAAGAGGCCGAGACCGTGGCCAGTTTTGAGCAGGTGCCTTTCCTGTGTCCCACCTGCCCTGCCTGGGGCCCCTCAGTACAATGCTGGCAAGCCTTAAAAGCCCTCTGCTGCAAAAACTGACAGTGAACAATGAGCTATTGTTGTGACAGGCTTTGTTAAGAAATAAAAATCCCAGATCAATGTCATGTACCGGAACCATTTTGCTCATTTCAGAAATGCAGCAGCTTTTTGTCCCTTGTGAATGTTGGAGTCCTCAAGCATGCAGAGGCAAGGTTGGCAGGAGAAGCCTAATATGGATCAAAAATAAGCAGGGCAGAGGGCAGAGACAGGGAGAATGAAACTCCTCACTGTCCTAGACTTGAGAAAGGCACAAAATATTATCTGCATTGAAAAAAAAATAAGTTATCCAAGGATTTTTCAATAAACACTAAAGGTCAGGATCTCAGCTGCGTGTCTCGTCCATCCAGCAGCACCTCTGGAGCTGCAATTTTCCACAGTGACTCAGAGGAAAAGCAGCATCACTTACTCAATTGTCCCCTCACACTGTCAAGCTCTCAGTTTATTTTGGATGTTCTTCCAACTGGAGCTGGCTTTGTTTAATTGGAGGTTGGAGAATGGGCTCATAGGGTGCGGGCACGAGCAGCCAGGGAAATCACAAGGCAAACACTGAGTCACCCAGGGCAACCAGGCAAGTCCTGCTCCCCATGGTGAGAAAGCCACTGGCGTGGACCAAATGTGGGGAGTGTGGTGATTACCCATGGGGAATCCCCTCTGAGAGAAGTTTCTAAAGGATGGGAAGCATCCAATGGGGAATATCAGGATAAACACTTCAGTGCTGACCCACAAACACCAGTAAAAGGTGTGGCAGGTCTCAACTACACGAAAGGGAATTCCTAGTGCTGGTGCAACACTATGTTTGCACTGGAAATGCAAATTGGAAATTTGTTAGGAGAAAATTCACCAGCATGGATGCTCTAAAGATCATCTGCAGATGACAAGGATCCACATGTCTTATCAGAGCCTATGCTCCACTCTCCTGGGGACAAGAGATTGTTCAGCTTCCCCAAGCAGCAGAACAAGACTGGAGCATGTAGACAGTAAAGGAAAAAAACCTAAAAATCTCCAGCATATAGGTTCCAAGTTGCTCTGATGCTGCTGGATCACAGTCCAGCTAAGTGGAAGTAGCTATGGAAAGAGGACTCATTCCCAGCCCTGGAAGTGTCCAAGGCCAGGTTGGACAGGGCTTGGAGAAGCCTGGGACAGTGGATGGTGTCCCTGCTCATGGCAAAGGGTTGGATCTTTAAGGTCTCTTCCAACCCAAGCTATTCCATGATTCTGTGGTTCTGTGGTGTGCCTTTGGTGAGGTTGGAAGGTCAAAGAGGAGGAGTCAAAGAGAGCAAAGGCCTCCTTTTTCCCTGCCCTTGAGCAATCCAGAGCTGGACACGGGGTGTTTATCCCCAAAGGACATGGTGTGCACCAACTCTGCCATGGCTGATCCTGACCTGGGCAGCCCCAGGGAGCAGCAGAGACACAGCCCGGCCAGTCACAGCAGAAATTCAAAGGGTGTTCCAGCAACAACCCTCCATGCTCCAGGAATAGCATCCATATGAATATTCACCTGTCTTAAAATGACCTCTGAATCCACTGACCACAGATCTCCCCTGGCTTTTCCAGAGAGCTCCTTAGTTACACAAACAACATTTATCAGTTCACTGGTGTTTTCTAAACCCAAGGCCTCCTATTTGTTATTCTTGGTTGTTTTTCTTTTCCTTTATCTACCCGGGCAACATTACCTTCAGGTCTGTTTTTGTTGCCTACAATTTTTGATCCACTTATAACTTTTAAAATAATATCTTTCATCATAAACTCAAAGGAAGAGTTTTCAAATAGTTTCCAAATTATAGCTCTGAGAGTTTGGGGACACATTTCCTGGCACTCTCATCACTATGCCAAAATACAGAAAACTATGAAATTGTGAAAATTGTGAAATTGTGAAGTGGTGATTCTGCATTTGTCACAAAATTGTAATTATTTATCTATACCTATATATTTAGCTCAGGTTATTTTATATATATATATATATATATATATATATATATATCTACAGATGGATAGAAAAATAGATATAAAAATATGAAATAACCTCAGCTAAAGAAACTTTCTGACCATGTTTTTAAAAGTTTGCTAGAAGTTCTCCAGATAAACATTGTTAAACAGCAAATATTGTGTTACTTTACAGCACAGAAGTCTCTTCTCTCCCCTCTTTCCTCCTTGAGCTCTTTGTTGGTCATTAACTGCCTGTGCTGAGTAGTTTGTTCCATTATCTAAACTCCAGATCTGTCCTCAGCAGACAATAGCCAGCTCTGCTGGCAGATGAGTGCATTTTGGATCTGGTATTCTCTATTCTTACAGCTTTACCTAATGGAAATTCGTAACGTGTAGTAATCCATCTTTCAAAAAAAAAAAAAAATATACAAGATGATGTAAGGAAAAATATTTGAATTTTTACAAGAGCAAACACACTGCATACTCCTCTTCCAGCTTCTCCAATGCTCAAAGTTTTTACTTTGGAGCACAAGCCACTACTAAAATATATTGGAAGTTAAGTGTCTTAAAAGGATTCAGTAATCTAAATACATCTCTGAGTGTTGTCCAAAATGTCTTACTTGGGACCAGCCAAAGTAACTAAAAATATGTCTGTTGACTTAAGCAAAGTTTGGATCAAAATCCTAATGTGTGACTGGTTTGCTTGTCTTGGTGTAAACCAGACCTTAATACTGAACATGTTAAAGGCACATCCTGCATTTTCATCCTCCCTTCTTTCTCCTCAGCCTTGCACTGTCCATGGCTGGGGTTTGTGCTCCATTTGATTGTGTTTCCTTTTTTCCTTTTGTGCAATGAGAAAGACACGGACTTATCCCACCTAATTTTGGATTCTTAGCAGAGGTTTGCAAGCCTGGAGCCTCAGCATGGCAAAGAGCAGCTGGGTGTCTCTGGAAGCAACTCAACAGATCCAGAGGTTGAAGGGCCTCTCTTTGTCCCTCATTCTCTCTGGATTACAGAGTGGCCAGTGGAAATGGGTTCTCAGCTTGGTCCCTCAGTGCAGGACCTGCAGCCAGGCAGGAGAAATCCAAATTCAAGCATGCAGCCCCACCCAGTATCCACTGGGAACACTGGATGGCCACTCACCCCATTACACACTGCCCCCACCACATTTTTCCTGTAAAAAACACTTCTCCAAGAGCACAGCAGGGTCAGAACAGAGGACAAAGCCACACACATCCAGACCCTCTTCCCAAACATGCAGCACTCTGTTTATATTCCTTTTCTGAGCAGGGAATCCACACCTCGTTATCCACAAGGGCTAGAAGAGAGAGCAGCCAACTGGGATGCCATCTCTGAGCCTCCCCTTCTTATCCTCAGGTTAAAAACCATAATAAAAGCAGCTCTGTGGTTTCTCCTTGGCAGCTCTTTGCCAGAGGAGGCACCTCAGTGCTGTAGATTCAGGATGTGCCCACTGAGATCAGCCCTGCACGAGCACAGCCCTTCTGCTGCTGCTCCCCCCAGCCTTGGGCTCAGACCCAGTTCCCCCTCAGCCTTCCCCTCCCCAGGCACTCCAGGCTTGTCACTGGGAAATGAATGGATTTGCTTTCCTTTCCTTTTCTTTCCTTTCCTCTCTCTCAAGGCAGAAGAACAGCTGCTGCCCTCACTATCCCCAGGGGGGTCTCCCCACTGCTCCTCCAGCCAGAACATTTGTAAGTGGATGTGAAAGAAAAAAGAAACAAATATCTGAATATTTTCCAAAGAAAAACAGTGAGACCAGAGCTTTTAGAAACCATATTCCATTGCACAGAAATTGCTGATTGATTTGTAAAATTTATATAATGGAGACTTAACCCTGCTCAGTTTTGCCTTTGTAGCTTGAGGAGTTACTGACTGAGGAGCAAAAAGAGCTTCACCCCCCTCCACAACTGGCCAGGTTTAGAGCTTTGGTTAGAGGAAGGAATCAGTCATCAGGATTTTATGGAAGCAAAAGGCAAAAGCTTAAGTGCTACCAAAACCAGACCTCCCGTGTTTAATGGCAGTTGGACCTCTCGAGGAAACCACTTGGGCAGACACCCTGTCCCATGTGGTTGAGCTGTTCCCTCTGTCAGTGGTTTCAGAGGAAAAGATCACATATCACACTCGCAGCCAGAACCTTCTGGAGTCAATAAAATTATTTGCTCTTCTTCCCCAAAATGTTTTGAGTTAACCCATCAAAATTTCCAAAGCGCTGACAGGATGGAATAGCTGCAGGCACCAGGAGAGAGGGAGGTGAGCAGCCAGCTCACAGGGTAACATGAGGGTGAATGATACTGAGCTGCCCAGGAATCACCTTAATATCAGATTTTGCTCTGTTTTGAAAACTTGACTCATGTTCTGAATAAACTGTAATGTCAAATTACAGTATGCAAAACCATATGGCTGTTTTGCCTAAGTTATTTCAGAAGAGATGTTGCATTTGCAGTTTTATGTCCCAAATACTCTTGTGACTTCAAATGGGCAGAAGATTTCAAATTAGCTCAATTTACGAACTGCAGTCAGGAATATTTTGAAAGAAAGAGTCCAAGGAAAATATGTAAAATACTTGTTCTTAAGAGATCAGGTCAAGTAAGTGACCAGAAGGAATTTCCATTTATAGCACTGTGCGTCCTGCAGTGGCTGCAGCACTGCCTCTGACAGTGGGATGATTTCAAGTTTAAAAGTGTATTCATCCTTGTTTTTCTCCTATTATTCTGCTACAAAAACAGCAAAATGACATTTTGAGGAGGAGGAGTTGTGGCCAGGCAGTTTTTAGGCAGTGTGATATGGGCATCTGGCTGGGAGACAGCTGGAACCTGCACCCCAGTTACCTGTAGCTGCCTCACATTTTTCCTCCAGTTTACACATGACAATTCAGGATTTGTCCAATTTTTGCCCAGAAATGCACAGAAAGGGCAGCTGGGATTCTGCCAGGCAGGATCTGAGCATTCTGCCTAATGCAACAGGTATGACTCAAACCTTTGGGGATGGGATTTCTCCTCCTGCACACCTCTCTCTGCTCGGATGGGTTTTCACTGCATCACCAGCATACACAAACCATTAATTAACTACTGAAAATGAGCCACACTCACAGAAGCCCAAACAACACTGGTGTATGCACATTAATCAACATGCCACCTTAGAGACCCTCAGAAGCACAAAAGGTCATAAAACTGCCAGTGATTTCAGTGTTAAATTGGCATCAGAAGCCACCTTTCAGCAATTTGGGTGTACAAAACTGAACATAAGCAAAACTGATCACGACCAGAATGTCCTAAACTTCCAAAATGAGGGTGGGGAGGAAGGACCATCCCTATGACATCCTGGTTATCAGTCAGGACTGGATTCTCTCCTACAATAAACAGTCGAGCTCTCCGAGGTCACCAGCACCAACAGAACCCCCACATCATCTTTAGTAAATTACAGCTGCTACATTTCTACTCTTAAAAAAAAAAAAAAAAGAGGAATTCAAAGTTTTTACTTACAGCATTAAGCCCCAGGGAGTTTCCTGGGAGAGAGGAGGTGACTCCTGAGAGAATGGCTGTGGCCACCACTGCCCCCAGGCACTGGGCGAGGATGTACATGAGCGCCTTGAAGATGCTGATCTGGCAGCTGAGCAGCAGCCCCAGGGTGACAGCTGGGTTCAGGTGTGCCCCACTGATGTGGCCCACGCTCTGAGCCATGGTAGCAATGGATAACCCAAAAGCCAGAGAAACCTTCACGTTGTCCTGAGACCTCGTTGATGTTTTGTTGGCCACCACGGGGAAGTTGAAGCCCAGAGCCGAGCCAATGCTGATAAAAATGAAAAGGCTCATGGCCAGGAACTCAGCCACCACTGCCCTCCAGAATATTTTCTTTCTGAATTCACTAGCCATCTTTCCTCTTTCTCTCTCTCTCTCTCTCTCCCCTCCTCACTTTCCCTTCTCCCTCTCTCCCTTCCTTTGCCTGATATTTCCCCTTTGAGGTCTGAAGAGAAATCTGGAGGAAAAATACAGTCCTTGGATTATTTATAGGGCATTGGGTGGTCTGTAGGAGGGAAGGGGTGTTGCACAAAAGGAGGAAAGAACATCTACATAGATGCTGACTGCTAGATTGATGTAAGACACTGTTTGCCTGCCAAAGTTTTTTTCTTCCTTTTTTTTTTTTTTTTTTTTTTTTCCCCTCCCTTAACGTCGTTCGATCTCTGCCGCCGTTTTTAAGAGGCTTTTTAAAATTCTTGGAAAAATCTTTAGGAGAGCCTTAGGAATTTCAGCCTCACTTCTTTAACTCCTGTGTCATCTTTCAGCATGTGGATCGGGATGAAACCTTTGATGGGATTTCTGTCTGGAGCTGAAACAGAAAGCAAAGTTATCAGAGCAGGCTGGTAAGTTATTCACGCTCAGCTTCAGCGGCAGCAGATAACAGCTGAAAGTAGTAAATAAGACTGACAGCTAACAACACTCCAGAGGCTTCAGTAGCTCTGTTTCTTTTGGAAAAAAAAAAGGTAGAAATGTCCCTTCTGCTGGCTCTGTGGACTCAGAGATGTTTTGGATGCCAAGTCTGGCGGCTGTACGGACACTCTTGGATTTACACAGCTCACACGAGCTGGTGCTCACTGTGAGGGATCATTTTTAATCTCTGTGTAAATCTGCCATAACACTGTGGTAAGCTGGAAGCTTTAAATGCATGTAATTTGGATGCCAAGGATGATTTTTTTTTTTAATTTATGTCATTTCTTCACTTTTCTCCTTCCAAGCATAGAGGTATCTCGGGGTTTCCCCAGCCTGACTGGCAGGAAAAAAGCCAATCTGGGGGTTTCCTAGCCCAAGTCCTGCAGTGAAAGCCCATCTCTCACCACCCTGCTGAAGGTCAGCTCAGCTGTCCTGGCTGTCTCCAGGGAGACTCTGTTGCTGCTGAGCCACAGGACTGGCCAGACAGAGGGGACAGCAAGGGAGAAGGGAAATTACATGCTTGGTTTTGCAGACAAAATGAACCTCCCGGCAGCGCCAGAGCCTCTCAGAGCAAAAGGTCTCAGTGCCTGGCTTTGCCTCAGCAGGGCTGGGACACACGGCTCGGATTAACCCCTGAGCTCTCAGATCCCTGCCTGCTCTGCAGCTGTGGGTGCCTCCAGCTGGAAATCCCGGGGTCTGCTCTGACTTCAAACCAAGGAAAATCTGCTCCAGAGGGAGGAGGTAATTCCCCAGGCACAACTCTTGAAGGATGGGTGTTTAAAAGCAGCCTACTTCCCTGCCTCCTCTTTTTTCTCTTCTTTCTTTAATGCACTGGTAACATCTTCTGAATTGTTCTTAAATTAATTCAAGGCTTTTTCATGTGGACAATATGCCAGGAAGAAGGAAAAAATTGAGCACACACCTGGATAGTATTAGACAGCCAATAAGGGGGGTTTTAAAATATATTTGGTTTTCAAAAGATGATTCAGTGACAGATCTGAAAACAGTTTAAATAAAAGCCCAGATGTCTGCAGCTTGACATACCCAAGTTCTTATTCTTTCTAGGCATCAGATGTTCTTGATTTTTCACATAGCCAATTTTATTTCCTTTTTGTTTTATGATGCACTTACACAACAGGACTGCACCAGCGAAAAAGGGAAAAGTAAAGAGTGGGACTTCAATGAGGAACAAAGTGACAGACAAATAGAAAATCAAATTTAGCCAAATAGCGGAACATAGTGCAATTTTAATATAAAATACAGTTGACTGTAGTTGTATCCTGTCCAGTGGAATTTTTTATTTACTACAAACACTATCTGAGACAAAGATCTCCAGTGATCAGCTTCCCTGGTCCTTCCAAGAGGGTGCCCAAGACCCAGGCAGGACATGCATCACACACCTCAGGGAAGTGAGACAGCAGAGCTCTGGGAATAGTTTGCAAGAGTTTCCATGTGTCCCAAACTGGCCTCTGTGGGATGGAGCTGCCCAGATAGGCACCCTTGTCCACAGGAAATCCCTCTTTACTCACCTCTTCCTACAATTAGGAACTGGATGACCAAGCCACCTCTGTATCAGTACTGATAAGGTGAGGAAGAACCCCTCCAAGGAAAACTTTCAGAAGGTGGGAAAATAGACTGGGGAAGCACTGCAAAATGCTCCCCTGATTTCTGCAGTCTCCTCACGGTATCCCTGACTGGCCTGTGCCACAGACAGGACCCCAGAAAAGCCAGACTTTTATGTGAGGAACACAAATATTAAATGCATCTCAAGAGGAGAAGGCGGGGCACCACCTTGGTGTTGGTCACTACACACTTACATTTTTTGGGACTCTCCATCTGTCTTTCCATAAATGTTACCAACCTCTCTTGTTATATTTTGGAACTTGGTGTCACAATAAATCAACAAAATGGTCATTCAGACAGAAAAGGAAAAAAAAATCTGAAATGAATTAAAGACAACCACAGGGAACACCCACAAATAAAAGAGACAGACTTTTCCTGTACATAGTAAAATCACCAAGTGAGGAAACAGAAAGGGATGGCAACAAAAGAACAAATATTCTGCACGAATAGAGGGAATTGTGGACAAATTAAATTATGCAACTCTGTGAGTGTAATAAGGAAAAAGGGGAGAGACAATGTGAGTAGAGAAAGCACACATCAGTTGGACTTCTTCAGAAATGTCCACCACAACACAAATCTAACTGGTGCCCAGGGCACTATGTCACTTTTCCAAAAACCAAGCTCCATCCCATGTTACTCAGGCTGATGGCAAAGACCCTGGAGCTTAGTAAAGTAAACAAAGTAAACAAAGTACACTCAGACCCCAAAACCACCAGAAGCCCAAAAAAAGGGCAAAATCCAACTTCCTGCATATCAGATAAGATGGAGTTTGTGCAGAGAGTTTTTCTGGGCATGGTTTTAACTTATCCACCATGCTTGAAGGTTGTGGTGTGTATAACTTGTTGGGTTTTTTGTGTTTGGATTGAAGGCACTTGAGACGGTAGTTTATATTTGGACTGAGGTGTTTATCATTTTTTATCAGTAAAACAGTCTCACTACTGTGAGTTTGGTAGCTTTTCATTAGAAGGCACAAAATGGCCAACAATTTCTTGTTACAAGGTCTTTTAAGATTAAACTATCTAATTAAGAACTGATACTTAGATTATTTTCTCTTTTAACTCAATAACTGATTTTAAGGAGCCCACAGTGCAGACTTTTCTGCCCAATTACAAAATGCCACCCAAACCAAACAAAGAAGAAGGAAGAAGAAACATGAAGAAGAAACTCAGGACAACACCTTGTGCCTTTTATCTTGTTTCCATCCACAACATACTAAAAATCCTGAAACTTAAATTTCTCTCCAAATGATACACCTACTCTACTTCACAAAGGTGAAGTTGGGATTTTTCTAGAAATAGAGATGATTGCCAAACTTAAGTCAGTGTTTAGGACAGGCAATTAAGAACAGATCTGTTGGGAAAAAGAAAGAAAAATGAGCTTTTTATCTGAGGGGTTTTTCTGCATATGATTTAGACCAGAGTATTCCCAAGCTCTCTTTGATTTAGTTACACTAGAGACAGCTGAGTAAAAAATCAAGTTCACAGGAATGGGTTTTTCACTGCCAAGATCTCAGGGCTGACTCCTTTTTTGCATGAAACAAATCAGATTTTGGAGGGCTGTAGCACATATGTCCCTTAACATTTCATTCAGAAAACAAATGTACTTGTTGAAGTGGTAGGCTTTGTTCTAAGATCCCACCCATCAGATTGCGCAGGATCTCTGCTTTTTAAACAAGAAACAAATGTCAGTGACTTCAAATTTGGTCTTGGCTAACACGAAATCTCTGGGAATTTCCCTCTTAGGTGAAGGAACAGTCAAAGTCTAAGGGCAGAAGGAATGAAAGCAAGTCCAGCAATCAAATGATTGAAAGAACCAGGGGAAGTTCAGCAAAATATAATTACTCCTCTTTTGAGAAGAATTAGTTATGCTGTGACCCTGCCAGATGAGTCTTTTAGCAGGCAAGCATTCTGCCTGCCCCTGGGGTGGTGTTATGTCTTTATACTAAAAACTACGTGTACAATATTTACAATTACTTTCCAATACCTATCACCTATGTTAGACAGTGAGCTTCTACTCTAAACCAATCTAAAAGCGCCAACATCACAGCAGAAGATGGAGGCCAAGAAGAAAAAGAAGAAAAGCTGGACATGCCCAGATTCCTCCATCTTGCCCCCCTGAACCCCCATTCTAAAAACCCCCAAATCTACTTTTTCCACCTTGTGATAAATTCCCTACCATTCTACTTAATTTGTCATGGCTTGCAGATCTTCATCTAAGGTTGGTAACTTGCTCCATGGGTCATAATCAAAACCACAGGGGCATTTTGGGCTCTGTGCCAGGGTCTCTGAGCCCCCTGGCAGGGGTCTTGGCTGCTCGGGACAGCCAGAGGGATGTCCTGGATCCTGACCCAGCCCATCACTGCCATCCTCACCGCAACTCTGTCCAGGGTCCTGCACCTCCTGTCCGAGCGCCACTGACCGCGTGTGCGGCTGTCACCGCGGGAGCCGTGCCCATGAGGTCACACAGGCCACCTGGACACAACTCTTCCCTGATCAGCTGGTGGGAATGCCCTCTTTTCCTCTCTGTCGTCTCCCTCTCTCCTTGTGGGAACCCAACCAGCTGGGATGAACAGTGATTTAGCCCCAGTTGCATATACAGGAGGCATCAACTTGAGACCATGGGAAGTGGGATACGGATACTGAAAGGGAACTATCTGGTCAGTGTCGCCCTGTTCTTCTAAGTTCTTCTAAGCTTTCTGATGTTTACATTTTTGTAATGGAGTTTCTCATGCACTTTTATGTAAATAACGATTGTTTTTCCATTCCTTTCTGGAGGAAGAGAAATTTGATGGACTGTTGGTTTGACCGGTGTCATTAGAGAGGTGGCAATTTCATCCTCCAATCCAGGGTCACTTTTGGAATTCTATATATATCGAGGTAGAGAAATAAACTTCCTTCTTTTTTACCTTGCAAGTTTCAGTGTGCATATCGTTCATTTCATGTCTTATTGTGACTGGTCATGTCATGGTGAGAAGAGTGTGGTCATGGGAGTCAGAACGTTAATGGAATTATTCTAGAATAGGTCATGTTTCTTGTTCTGACCTGTGGTCAGAACCTGTGTCCTATGGTCACAGGTCAGGTCATGGTGAGAAGAGTGTGGTCATGGGAGTTGGTATGTTAAAGGAATTATTCTAGAATAGGTCATGTTTCCGGTTCTTGTTCTCAGTTGGTTCATGACCTGTCACATACAAAGTCTTGTTCTGAGTTCATGTTCATGATTGGACCCCTGCCATCAGAATACCTCTATAAATTGTTATGTTCACTTAACCCCTCATCATTGGATCTTGGCCCTCAGATGATGCAGTTTCTGTATTTGTTATTTTGTTATTAAAGTTCTTTCTTTTTCAGGCAATCCCATCATTCCCCTCCCTCTATTTTTGCCATGCTCCCTCTATCTGGGCCAGACTCAGGATCACAGAGAGCCAGACTGTGACATCTCCTCTCTCCCATTCCTTTTCCATTCCCTTTCCTTCTTTTCTGTCTCTTCTAGCCCTCTTCTGTTTGGGTGACTCCTTTTCCTTCTCATTTCCATTACCAATAAGAAGTTCTCAGATACAGCACTGGCTTTATTTCATCCCTAGTTTGCTTAATTTCATTCCCAACCACCCATTTTAAGAGAACTCTCTCTGCAGTTCCCCACAGTGGAATGCCACGTCCTGGATGGAAAACTCTGAGCCAGAAACACCCCCATGGGGCTGGACACTGAAATCCCTTTGTGGAGCTGGACCTGGGTTCTCACAAACTCCTCTAGGGGGGATCAGCAGTTATTTATCCTCCACATGAGTCACCTGCTCTTTTGGGAGGCAAGATGGGCTGTCACCCTCTAACAAGCAAAATTCAAAGGCATAAAGTTCTCATAATGAATTTTCATTTAGATACTTCATGATTCAGTGAAATCAAAGCAGGTTCTGAAGACTGATCAAGTTTTTTCATTTCTTATCTATAAAAAGTGTCTGTACCTTCCTCCATGTTCACCTAGATAACATAATCGTCTTTTGATGGATTTTTTAAAAACTTTTCACTACATATTGAGCCTCCTTGCTACAGCAATTCCCTGTTTCTGATCCTCATTTTCTTTCCTTGTTTGTTTTTTTGTTTTTGCCCTCCAGACCATAATAAAACAATAGAAGAGAAAAGCTTATTAATGAATATAAAATGGGCAAAATCTGTGTTTATACAATAAATGAAAAAGAAATTCAGTATCAGCAGAGGCTGATACTGACATTGCTGACCATTTAGCCCAGATTGATAGAAAAGACTATTTAAAATTTGTTTTCTCTTGAATGAGATTTTGAAGACATCTGAAGAGAAAATCACTCTTGAATGTCCTCAGAGAGTTTCCTTCCAATTTCAAGTTGTTCTCTCCTCTGAGAACAGAAGACCCCACTGGACTTCCAAACAACAGCTATAATGCAGTGAGAAATTCATCAGCACAGCAGAGTTTTTCATCACAAAAACAACAAAGCCACTTGGGTGGCATTTTGTCCCCAGTTGTAGGTGCCTGCCATAAAAACAGCTGCAGCTGCTCTGATGTTCTTTGCCTGCCCCTCAACAAAATCTCATTGTGACCATTTTCAGAGCATGATCACACCCCTGGATTTCAGACATTTACACTGCACTGCCTCCATTTAACCAACTTTTTAGGCTGCCTGGGCTGCCCAGCTCCAGAGTCAGCACTTACCTTTCTCTGGAAATCCTGATTCTATGGCCATGAGAGCTGCACACAGCTGCCAAACAGTGACAGGACAGCTATTACCCTTTTTTTGACAGTTCTGGGTTGTGAAATAATAAAGATCACTATCTTCCAACCCGGACACAAAAGGGAACTTCCCAGACAACTGCTAAACCAGCCTGAATCAGGAAGCAGAGTTTTTTATCCTTTTGATTTCCTTGTGCCACCAAGTTTGACAGCAGCATCTCTCCAGAGGATGCAGCAATGTGGACCATGAAGTCTTCACCACTGCCTGTTCTCTGACACACAGCATGAAAAGGAACAGAAAAGTTGTCTCTCATCAGGAATATCTTCTCTCAGAAGGAAAAATTCAGACAAATTCTTCCAAACTGGGCATTTTTCTCCCCAAGCTTATGCTGGAGAGAGAAGCCACACACTCTTCCGATAGCAGCAGCAAAATTCCAGCAGCATAAGTATATTAATAATTGCCCTTCTCATATCAGTAATAGCTATTAACCAAACAAACATCAATGCACTCCGAGGGAAAGCTGTTTTTATGAGAAAGGGGGTATGAAAACTTACCATAAAAGAGAAGAAAATCTTATGTCTTTCTCCAAACAAACCATCTCAAATACTTTTTATTTAAACCCAGCTCTCTTGTGAAATATTTTGTTTCTCAATCTCAGAAAATGCCACCACACTGAGGGCTGAACTCCAAACATTATTCATTTTTCTTAGTGTACATATTTAGCAACCATTGTCCTTTCGAATTTCCTGTGCCCAGTTCATCGCTGGGAGGTTGACCAATTTTTTTTCTCCTTTTTTTTGCCCCTCACATTGTGTTACATAAAATAATAAGTCTGCCAGGAATACGAGGCATGACACACCAGTGACTGTGCTAATGAAAGCCTGGGTAGTTCATCACAAACACAGGAGGTGAATAAACCATTGTTATTGCTATAGGAATATTTTCAGTGTGGATCAGAGTTTGCCTGGTTTTTTAAAGCACACTCCAAGCTGCTGCTGCCTTAAGCAGCAAAGCTCCATGAGAGCAATGCTGATGATTTGGTTGTTTCCAGGGAGGTTTTTTATGTGATTTCCATGAGTTTTGTCACCAGATTTGATCACTGTGTGTGCTCTGTGCTCTGTTTCCCCGTGGCTCCACTGCTCAGGCTCACAGCTTGTCTTTGGCACAGTCCGAGGTGCTGATTCAACATCACAGACTTCTCCAGAATAATGAATTTCTTTTAACTGCCAAGTGTTATAGGGCACTGGATGTTGAACCGATAGGGAAAATAAAAGGGAGACCTCGAGGTGAAACTTGTGATCTATTTGCCAAGCAGAAAAAAGCCTTGAGGTGAACTTTGTCAGGTTTATCACACAGCCACAGCCTGGGAAGTGTCAGCTGGAATTGTCAGATCTGTGAGATCACATTGCAGCAGCAAAGGAATTCAGCATTTGATACAGGCTGCAGAAATGAGGCAATCAAACAAAATCATCATAGGCAGAGCACTTGTATCTCTTATAGAATGCTGTGCCAGAAAATTGTAGTGAATGGATCATCCTTGTGAGCTCCTCAGTCTTCCCTGAGTTTCCAGTTACACTTAATCCCCCTGACAGCAGCTCCTCTGGGCTGTCTCAAAGACCTTCCTCCAGAAGGGGGATTCCTGCATCCCTTTAGATGTTTGATTCCAGTGTTTACATCCAAATTTTCCAAATCTCCCTTGTAATAAAAGCTAAACAACATGGATATTGGGGAAGATTTATTCCCTTCCTCTCAAAAATTTGGAAGATTGTTAAATGTTCTCCATCTTATTTTTTATAGACTGATCAACTCATTTTCTTGCAAACTTTCCTCTTTTGGTTCTCTTGTCTCCTGCTAATGTAGTTCTTTATCTGATGTTTTTATGATTATAAAACAGTGAATTTTCTCTACAGAGAACCTCCTTTGTACTTCAGGCCAGTTTTAGAATCCTCAAGGCTCATTTTAATTCTAACCTCGTGCCTCCAGAGTACGGCTGTGCCTTTTAACTCAACAGTGCTTGTGACTTTTACTCCTGCTCACTGCTTCATCAATCCAGGCATAAACTAATGGGAAATACCACACCAGAACAAGACCCCAGCAAAGGCTTTATCTCCATCACTTCCTCAGTTTTGATCATGAATGATTGACAATTATCTCTTAGCTGTACTTTTCCAGCTTACTGCAAATTCATAATGCTGGCTGGTTTCATTCTCCTTTGCTTACAGGAGCAGGAAACCCACAGCTTGACTAAGACCAAGGGATACCTATTGAAAATAACTAAAAAAAATAAAGTCCTTAAAAATAGTAGCATTCACCCCATCTAACATAAGTCACTTCCTATTCTGTTAATTTTACTTGTTTCCCTTGCAGTCAGTGGAAAGAAAGAGGCACTTTTGGCACATGACTCTGTTTATAAATCCACTTTGGGTGCTCAGAGACACCATTGACCACACTGACCAGATCTTTACCTCCAAGTGAACTCTGATGCACAAAACTACAGTGTCTGTTTGTGACACCAATCATTAGCAAGACCTACCCCATTTCTTCAGGAACAAGTGGGGAATGGATTAATTATTCCTGCAGCTACAACTCAGAGTGGATTATTTATTCCTTGAAGAAGTAATTCTAAATCAATTCTAATAAATTCACAAAAAAATTTGTATATTTATAGGAAGCACCATTGTCCTTCCTTGTAGAAAAGCAACAATGTGCAGCACCATGGAGATGCACAGCTAAAAAAATAATTAAAGAAAAAAGACAAAGAAAAAGAAGAAAAAATTATATTGGGTCCCAGCTTTCCATAACAGAAGCAAAGCTGAGATCCAATAAGCTTTAAAACATTTGGCCTTTTCAAAGTCATCTCTCAGTTTGGTGGTTGTGTGACTCCATTCTCATCTGGGCAATGGCAAAAGGTCCCTATTAAATTCCCTCCTATTTTCCCATCCCTTCCCGATGTCATAAGGAAATAAGACTCCAGTGTTAAATGCTTATGGATTTGTGCTCTGTAAGGGTGAGGCAGCCCCTCCCTGAGTGTGCTCACACTGATGCTGCAGGAGGGCATAAAACAGTGATGATGCCATAAAATGAGCTCTTGTAGAGCTTTCTGTGGAGGTTTAAGACCTGTTTGTGCCATCCCTGCACTGCAGTCCCCATCCCATGGGTAAATTGGGGTCAGGGTCCATGTCCAGGGGAAATTCAAAAGTGCCCACAAGGCAGCAACTTAAAATAAACCCTTTGGCTGGGACAGAAATAGATTTTGGATGTGCACATGGTGTGGTGGTGTGTCTCAGCCAGCTGGGAAGAAACTTTTCTTGAACAAGTGGGAAAAGAGAGTCAGAGAGGAGCCCACGATGGCCAATGTGGCACAGAGAGGGCTGGGTCACACCCTCAATTTGTGCATTCATTCCCTTCAGCCACTGAAGGCTGGGATAATTGCACCCCCCACCAGGGTTTGCAGAGCTCTCAGTTATTCCAGACTCAGTGTTTATATTCTGCTGTAGAAATGTGTGTGTGTTTTTACATGACACAGTTTTCCAAGCTTTTTCTTCCAGTGGGGCTGTCAGGATATCCGCGAGTAGTTCAAATGCTTTGTCTGTGTTCATTGCTGTTAACAGCAAATAAGGATTGCAGTGATCTGTCCAACTGCCAGAAAAAGAATTAAAAAGAAAAAGAAAAACGTTGCCATTTGCCATAAGATTGGTTTAAAAGACGAGATTCTGAGAAACAAGGCTCGCAAGGCAAAGCCTAAGGAAAATCAATTCAGCCTAGGCGTAGGAATTTGAATATCAGTGAAGAGGAAAAATGGCTTCAATTGACTGCTTTTGAGAGACTTGCAGGACTTTGGAACTCATCCCTGCTCTGCATTCCCACTTTATCCTGTAGATTATGTGGTAGGAGGACTTGTGTCTTCAGGAAGGGTGGAGGAAATGGAAGGCAGGATGGCACTCAATGGCAAAGACCTTCTAAACAAGGAAAACACAGGAAAAAACAGTCAGTTGCCTGGTTTGACTCAAACAGCAGTCATTTCCCTCCCACAGCTCTCACCCCAACCAGATTTCTCGCATCATCTGGGATAGTGTATCCACCAGCTCCAGGGCAAGGAGAAAAGGTCAAAAATCATGTGAGCATTCATTTTCCCTCCCTGTAAGAGAGGAAGAGTTCACTCACATGACATCTGGATCACAAAACCATGGAATTAGATGGTGGATGACTTTCTTCAACTGTAATGTCCCTGCATCTCTTTTTTGCCTTTGCAGGGCAGGAGAGGACATGGGAATCTCCTCCCCAGACCCTTCAGCTGTCCTGAAAGTGAGGGGACAAGCCCCTTAGTGTGATGGCATCCAGCAGAACTCCTCAGGCTGGACTTCAGCTTCCAAGGGATTTCCAAGGCAAACCTTTAGATTTTTGCCCCCTAAAACTGCTCCAGCTTGTGGGTGAATGAAACATCTATGATGGAAAAAAAAAAGAATAATGAGCAGGGATTTTGGAATTTGCACTGGGAAAGGTGTGGGTCCTGGTAGGATGTGTCTCTGCTCAGCTGGAGAGCAATAGAGGCTCAGGAGTGTTCCATAAATTAAGTCTGTCCCAGCAATTAATTCACTTTTCCATAATGATTGGAGGTGGGAAGAAAAGAAGAGTGAGTCTGGATGATTTTCCCTGGTCTGGAAGACAAGAAAAATAACAGGATATGGCAGTTTTGAGGACGGACATTTACAGCATGAATGTAAGGAGCACCTATGGGGGCTTCAGCTGTCCTGGAATTCAGAGCTTTCCAAGTTTCTTGAGGCACAGCTGGACTCCCTAAAATCAGGGACAGCTGCCACTGCCACAGAGAAGTGACATTTCTATTAGCAAAGCAGCTGCAGATCTGGATTAGGGTGTAATCCTGTTTCCTTTGATTATCCACCACCATTGATCCAGACTAATGAATAGTAAGGAGTGGAAAGCTAATAACTGAACAAATTATTATTGCAAAGTTTGGCTCAGCTGTCTATGTTTCAGGCGAAAATTATGCTTGGATTATGGTGGAAGGAAAAATGTCAATTTGTCTGAGAGAGGGAAGCTCAAGGGAAATAAAAAAGGAACAGCTGGACATTGTTCTCTGCACATTCAGGCGTTTTGGCTGACTTTGTTGCACAAATTGTCTGAGATTTGAACAATAACTGGGCTCAGCTGAACTTCCTAAATAGCTGCTTTCAAAATCAACTCTGGGAATACCAATATCCCTCTGGGAATACCAAACCACCTTCCAGGCTGCAGTCCTTGTAGCGCCACAGAGGTGAGATACCAGCCATGGCTTGGGTCTCCATCACTCTGAAATCACATAGAGGCCATCAAATTGTTACAAATTTTGGCTTTCGTGGCCAAGGAATTGCAATGTCTGAAAAGAGCATTCCCCCTCACCCAGCTGACAGAACTGGGACTGTGATTTAAGTTATTTCAAATAATAGTTTTGCCAAATGTAATCCCCAGTCTTTTTAACACTCTGTGCAATGTGAGTAATCTGAAATGGGACTGAAATGAGGAGTAAATATGCATATTGAATAAAATTGTGTGAGAACTCTGCACATCACTTTGGATGTGAGGAGTCCCCCAAGACCCCTCACATCCAATTGATGTGCATGTTTACACAATTTTATGCATGTTTATTTCAGATTTTCCAGTGGATTGGCAGTTTGAAATATTTTGTTTACATTTGATATCTCCTACTTCTAAAAAGCAGCAATGTCAGGGCTGTATTGTGGTCACAGAAAGAAGTAAGGTGGGTGGTTAGAACATCTCTAGAATATCTCCTGCCATGTGGATATTCAATACCATGCAAGATTTGGATGGAAACTTCTGATGCTTCATCCTACCCCAAAATATAGTCAAATTCAAATTCTTCAAGGGGTTAATGTGGCAGTGTTTGTTTTCATTTTCTATTTTAATCTTCTGGAAAACCACATATAAAGCAGGCTACAACATTTTCCAGGCTTCTCAAAGAGATGGGGGTGGCAGTTCCAGGTAGAGCCATTAAGGTGGTGAAACAGCAGTAGTTTTGATGGGATGACGTTGTTCCTTGGCCTTTTGATGAGAAATTTAAGCCTCTTAGCTTCATAGTGAAAGATTTGCTTTCCTGCCCTGGAATGTGTTTGCAGTTCTCCTTTGAACTCTCTCCATTGTTTAGATGACTGGACACATCATTTAACAAGTTCTAAATGGAGCAGTTTATAGAGGCAAGGTCACTTCCCACCTTCTACTGAATGTTCTCCATGTACATCCAAAAGTTCCACTGGTTTTTATTTTGCAATCGTTGCCATTGAGAAAGTTATCAGTGCCTCATTTGCCACTTGCCAGATAAATTTATCTCCTCCCACACACAGAACTTGCAGTCTTTTCTCCCAGACATTTTAGCCTCAGCTTGACTTTATTAAAACAACTTTGATCTAACTGTGAATAATTAATCCTTCCTTTCCTATTGATTATTTACTAACTTGTCTTTCTTGTGGTACCAGAAAACCAAACTCACAGTTTTCTCATGGGATGGTTCCTAACCATTAGACAGCACTGAAGTAACATTAACTTTGGTTTTTCTTCTCTTCAGTGGTTTCCTGAAGCCCAGAAACTTGAAAGATCAAGCTCCTGAACTTGAAAGGTCTCTGGAACACTTGAGAACATAACAAATGTTTATAATATGATAAAATACAATCATTGGCTGACAGGACAAACCACTTCCAAAAGGGTCTCTTCTGCTGACCACACAACGTTACCTGTTCTTGATGAAGGGTCTTTCATTTTCTCATCAGGAGAACAGACAACTGCACTGCTGTTGGCTCACTGAAAAATTCTGCCCAGACTTTCCAATTTTTAAAATATAATCTTTATTGTTTCAGCACAAGACTAACCTGGCTTTTTGGTTTATTCACTTCACACATTTCTGGAGGCCTTTTCAATTCTGTCCAATATCTACTGAGATTAAACTAAACAATTTCTCAGTTCCTTGTGTTCATGCCTATAACTTTTTCTGTGGAAGGTTCCTGCAGACTGCTATTTTATTTATTGCTTTGGGTTTTGAAGATGCACTTTGTTTTTCCAGCTCTGGGGTTTCCAATGTTTGTGTGCTCCCTCTCTGCCCTTATCTCCTGACCCTTTTGCACTCAGGTGCAATTTTCCCACACTGGGAAAACCGAAGGAACTCCACCTCAGCCCTTCATACTCTCTGAAAGGTGGCCAGCAGTTCATGGGCAGCTGAATTCTTTGGTTCCTGAAGGATTATCTACACTTTTAACTCACGCAAGACTTTCCAAAGTTTTATTTATGAATCTTTTTGCCAAAAGCTATACTTACAAACAAAAGTTAAATAACAAGCAACGGTGAAATTACTTCTGTGACTTGCTGCTCTGTGTCTGCGTGGTCTGGAGAGTGGCTGAGGACTGCCTGGGGTCCAAGGCTCACATTTCTGTCCTTCCACATGCTCAGCAAAAGTCCAAAACTCTGCAGTTACTGTTTTCACTCACACTAAGGACAGGAATCTGAGCTCTTGAGGAGCTGGGGCTCAGTGTAACTGAGGCTCAGATTTTGGTCTTCTAAAGGCTCATTTGCATTGACTTTTCCAGAATAAACACTGAGTCACTATAACCATACAACCTGTGAAAGAAGGGGACAATAAGCCCTAATGCCAAGTCCTAAATGATAAAGATATTTTGTAGGAACTTTTGCCTGCACAGGGGTGGGTAGTGAATTGTCCAGTGAGCACATACACAGCCAGTAACCAAAAGTCTTGATATTTTTGGCAGGATCACATAAATAATGTTTCTCCTAGAATAACATGTTCTTGAACTGTTTCTTCAGTGTATTCTCTGCACATATGCTTCCTATTAGCTGCAGACAGGGAAGTCTTACCCAAGAGCACTTGTATATCCAATTTACAGAGGTGAAAAGGAGAAAACTGAGAGGTTTCTAACACCATCTTAGAGTCTGGTTTGAAAATGTTCTATGTGCCCATGTTTCTTTACATCTGTGCATGTGTTACAGGACATGAAGCCTGGGCAACACTTTGGATGCTTCAGCACCATTTCCCATAATTGTGATTTCTGTGATAATTCTGCAGGTTAGGGGTAAAGCAGAATATTAAAGACAATTATCATTTTAATGGTGTCATAAAATAAAATAAAATAAAATAAAATAAAATAAAATAAAATAAAATAAAATAAAATATTTAAAATAAAATAAAATAAAATAAAATAAAATAAATAAAAAAGAATTCCTCTGGGGGCTGAGGCTGGGAGAATTGGGGTTGTTCAGCCTGGAGAAATGGAAGGGTGATGTTTTTGTGGCCTGGAGGTATTGAAAGATGGGAATGCACCCTGTCCCAGCACAGCATCCAAGACAGGTGATGCAAACCATTCCCTGGAAGTACCAACTTCTTCTTTTAAAGAGCTGCTCCTTCATCTTCAGATGGCTAAAGGTGATATGCATCCTGACCTTTACACCAGGCTCAGTGCACATTTTTCCAGTACTGTTTCTCTTCCTGGGAGAGGATGGAATGTAACTCATCCATAAGGAATCACTTCATCCTCACTTAGATCCCTGTGGAAGCCTCTTTGACACACACACACCAGCTCATGCCACCACTTTCCACCTTGACAAACATGCAGAACTGACACAATCTCACTCCAAGCTTGGAAACATAATGAATGGTGTGGCAGAATGACTCACAGCATCCCTTAGCTCATGTTTCCCCTTCTACCTCTCAACTCTGCCCCATTTTCCAGCTCCTGCCCCTGTGCAGGTGGCACACAGACCTGTCCACCCAGGGTTGTCACCCTGCTCAGTGTGGCTTCTTCTCTTCACCTCCCTCGGAGGAATTAGAGATGAGCTGCAAAATTCCATAGTTTTCAAGGTTTCTGTGTTACTGGGAAAGACTTTCATGTCCTGAGTCATCCCACCTTATTCCACATAATATTTTATTTAGTATTGCTTTTCCTGTCCATCCACTGAAGGGCAGATCTCATTTAGGTTCTTATCATCTCTTTTATCTCAGATCTTAAGCTACACAACCTTGCCTTGTTATTTTGGTTACTTGGCCTTGGGAACATCCAAATCCAAAATCCTCCATGTGTCTTAACTGGGAGTTATTGATCTGTTGTCTTCCTCCTCTGATCCCTCATCTCGTTCCTTTCCTGTCACATGAAAAATTATTCAATCATTTGAATGATTCAAGTGATTGAAAAATCATTTTCATTCTCAGAGACTTTCATTATCTTCTTTTCAATCATTTAGTATTTACAAGCTGACAGAAAAATCTGAGCAGGGAGTAAGGACAAACATCTTCATCTATTTGTTCCATTTTTGCGTGGTCTTATCTTACACTTTTCCCCAAGTTATGTTTTATACACCAAAAAATTTATTTTTTTTAATGTTCTGAACAATTTCATTGTTTTACACTCTGCTTGTTCACAGAATGCCAGAGTGGTTGATGCTTGAAGGGACCTCTGGAAGGAATCGGATCCCTCCCTGCCCATGAGGGATGATGGCTCAAATCTCTGTGACAATAAGATCAACAAGACAAATCTCAGTGTTTTCTTTGGCTACACATTTCAAAGGGTCAGTAAATTCCAGAAGCCCAGGTAATTTGTTTTCCCACAGCCTCACTTCATGTGATGCACCCTCAGATTCCACATGAGAAAATACTTGGGGGTAAAACCTAACAGTGCAGTATTGGGATTGAAATATGGTATTCTCCATGGTATTTGTTTTTCTGAAGTATTTTCTTTTCCTGTTATTGGAAGTTTCTATAATCTCTCTTCCAGGACCAGCTAGGAAATTATAAAATGTTCACATATTAAACTAAACAATCCATAAATTCTGCCAAAAGAAACAAACCTACATGCTGAAAGACCCATTACCTGTGTAAAAGTGCACGAACTTGTTAGGAACATCACGATTTATAGCTTTACATTTTTTTAATAATGATGATTTCTGGTGGCATTCACCTCAAAAAACCAGAAGTCTCAGTGTTCATATCTACATGTAAACTAAGTGCATATGATCCTTCTATGTTGAGATCTGGGATTTAATTCAATTACCTAAATATAGGTATCAAGGCACCATATTGTTGTGTCAAGGGGAATTTATTTCATTTGGGATTCCATTTCCCATCTGATAATCTGTTGCTAGTCCATAAATTTGTAGATCCTGATAATGTCCACCTTTTCTATATGGGTTTACCCCAAATGGCAATAGACCCCATCTTTAGACAACTTGATCAACTAGAACTGCTGGAGTTTAGGGAGTTTTGAAGACTCCATTGAGGAAAATGCACACATTTGATCAGTTTAATTGTTCTCTAGACTCCACTGATTACATCCACAGATTGCAGTGGGAAATGGGACACAATTCCATGTAAACACCTAAATATATAAATATCTTCATCTCTCAGGTGAAACTCATCACATATTTCTAGACAACCTGGTTCCAATTTCGCTGTCTCAAACCCAATGTATTCCTTGACAAATCAGAGTTTCAAGTAACAGCTGGAAAAAAATACATGTAGAAGAAAAATACCAAATATTTTGAGGGTTGTTGGTTGCAGTTATTTAAGCAGAAGGTTTGGAGATCTTCCAAGGAAAGTGAAATCAGTATATATTAGGATTTGTTCAACAGCCAAATGCTGTGGACAATTCCAATTACACACAAAACTGAAGAGTCATATGGAAAGGTTCCGTTTATTTCTCGTTCCTTAGAAACTTCTCCAAAATAATTCCTGGATACAAAACACTGAAAATGGAAATACATTCAGTTCAAACCATTATGGGTGTCTTTTAATTGCAGTGTTTATGTATTGATTGTCTTTCAATTGTAACACTTATATATCAATTGTACATTTGCTTATTTTTATACTCCTTTTTATTAGAGTATTTTTATATTTCTCTCTCCAGTTTGAATTTAGATCTCTTCATTGTGGAGAGTTATTTACTACCCTTGGAAAACTGGTCCAGGATCTGAGAGGTCTCATGATTATAAAGCTGTTTATTGCATTAAGCTTAAATTACTTTTTTTTTTTTTCTTTCAGGTTGTTTTATCCTTCTAGCGATGTTCATAGAATCCTAGAATGGTTTTGGTTGGAAGGGACATTAAAGATCATCCAACTCCTCTGCATTAATAGCACTGGGTCCCTTTTTCTCTGTTGCCTCATTATTTTAAGATTATTCTTAAACCACTCCACCATTGCTGCATTAGATTATTTATAAAACTTTTTTCTTCATCAGTTTTAGCCTTTTCATAGCCTTTGCTGATTCTCTGGCTTCATTCCTGTCTCCATGCAGAAGGTTTACATCTAGAATTCTGTAGTTCACAACAATTTTTTCCAGCCATGACATGTCAGATTTAACTATTAAACACTCAAAAACATCGTTCTGTGGGTTGCCTTCCTGCATTTTAGGATTATGATATTTCCTGCACACTTAGCAATTTTCATAATTGGACAAACATGATAAGCCTCAGTGCCCAAGGTCTGCCTTGCATCATCTTTAAATCCAGCTCCCTTCTGTCAGGAGCTGCATCTATTCTGAAGAGAAATGAGGGGTTCTGCATAACCTTTTCCATCATGGATCCACAGTGCCATTTGGCAAAGCAATATGCCAGCTATTCATGAGAACAAAAACACAGTGAACTCAAAATATCCACGTTTTTCCCCCCCCTTCTTACCACATGTTAAAATTAGAATAAAATGATTGGCTAGATACAAACTTGGTGAACTTACAGTTTCCAGCTGCATTTTTCGTTCACCACCTGAAAATGTGATGTTTAACTGTCCTGGGCCTAGCTCTGAACCTTTTTACTCACATGTGAATAAGCAAAAATCCTGTGGAAACTGAGAACTTACAGAATGTGGGGATAATAATTCAGGACCTTCCATGACATTATTTGCCAGCACAGATCTTCCCAGGACAATAAATGGAAATGTTCCAGGAGAAGAAAACAATGGTGGTGCACTGTGAAGGAATAATGGAGAAAAAGCATTTTTGGTGGTGAAAAGAGCTGGGGCTGTGAGACTGCCCTTCTCATGGTACATTTGTGATGCTGAAACCAGTTCTCTAGAAATCAGAATAATGATGAATGGGGCATTGCACAGCAATTTATTCCAAAGGACTGTCAGCTTCACCCTGCCCACGTTGTGAAGATTTTGGCCCTGGGCCTTTGATTCAAACCTAAAATTGCTCTCCAACGATGCTCCTTCCCAGGGCAGCAGTTCACAGACTGAAATTGCCGATTCATGGTTGGTTTTTCTGCCACTGACCACGACAGGCCATGGCCTGCAGCAAAACCTGTATTCAGAGAGGTTAAATACCATATACAACTTCTTTAGAGCAACAACACACCATGAAAAATATACCATAGGCCTTCCTTGCTATGTGGCAAATCCACATTAGCACAGCAGATCTCTTCTGCAGGGGCTCAAGAAAACAGGCCTAAGAAGAAAACCTTTTATTTTCAGAGGCCACACCATTTTTCTTTTTTTTTTTTTATTATTACTAGGACTGGCACAGGGTGAAAAACACTTGAATTTTGCTGCACTTCTTGTGAACTATCTTTAAAATTTAAGTTACAGCAAAACAGTCTTGATAGCAGCTTCCATGATAACAATGCATGGAAATAAAATGTGAGATAAGAGACGAAACAGAGTTCTAGAAGATGAGAAACAGAAATTAATCAGTGATCCATGGCCTTGTGGATGATACAGAGCGAAAGCAGATTGCTTGCATTGTTTTGAAGGTTTCAAATAAGGAGGAAATAGCTTATTTCAGGCTGGGGTTTAACTGGTATTTGGAAGACTTCCAGTAGTCACAGAGTGTTTGAGCCTTGTGCTTTAAAATAAAATACAAATGGCTTGACAAACCATTGGGAATTTGTGCAGCCAAGGGAAAGAGGTGGGGAGGGGCTGGCAGAGGCACATTCCTGACTCTCATCTGGATGGGATGTTAGAGTGCACCAGTCCTTGGCTGGTGTCAAGGATTTCTTGTAAAAACAAATCTGGGGGGGCCCACAGAGCTCTCAGAGCCTTTCCTGGGTGATCCAAGAGTCCTGGCTCACTGTCCACTGCTCTGCACAACCTCTGCTTCTGCAAAAACATTCAGAAATTCTGTTTGTATTTTGAGCATGATACGTTGCTAATGTATAAGGCAGATATTCTTTAATGGGTAAGAATTCCAAAGCTGTTTTCTAGGATTTATAAATACACTTATTCCATAGAGAGACTAAAAGCCTGAAAAGTCCTTAAAAAGAAGATCACTCAGAGCAATTTAAAACAATTTTTAAAAGAAAGGCATGGAGGTAGGATGATGCAGATATTGATCTTGGCTGAGTTATCAGTGCCAAGAGACAGATGGCACTCACTGACTCATGGTAATAATCACAGAGATCATCTTTTAATACACTGATTGTCAACATGCAGAGAAAAACATGATCAATAATCTATTGCTATTTTCTATTCTTTTCAACCAGTGCTGATCAGGATCACTGGGGCTGGGCTATACACCAGTAGTAATGAGTGTTCAGCCGAGCACGACCCCACGTGATGACAGAAAATATATTTTTAATGTTTTGTCTCAAACCTTTCTGCATTCCCCTCCATATTCAGGAGTGACTCTGAGACTACAGAGTTCTGCTAAAATCAAGTGCCTGTGAAAGTATCCACAGCACTTTCAGAGTGTGTGTATCGCTGGTTGGGGGCTGTGTACAAATCACAAATGGGACAGGACTGCTGGGAACGTGCCTTGAGCTGATTTATTTTCCAGCATCAGTCTCATCACATGGTTATGACAATGGGAAGATGCCATCAGCTCACATCCCAGGCAGCAGACAAAGAACTTAATGTTACAACTCAATTTAAAAGTTTTTTGACCAATCACACAAAGCAAAAGCACACTGACAGTAGTTCTATCCAATCACTATAAGCACACGTACCTTTGGTTAAACAATGCTTGCTTATTTCAAATAAAACTCTTGCTTGTGAGCCTTAAAACACAATGCACAGAGCACTATTATTAAGCTTAAAACTTCCTAATATCTCACTAGATAAACTTTTCTGTAGTTTAGAGAGTTATTCTAGACAAGCGTTAATACACAGACCATTGTTCTATTTGTCCTTGCTTTTCCACTTCTTACATAATTTTTCTGCTGACCTATCTCATGGCTACTGCTTAGCTCTAATTACAGTTGTGCTGTCTCTGAGGCCTGCCTTTTGCAGCTTTCCCAAAACCTTCTCATTTTATGGATTCCCACAGTGTGCTGGTTGAGGGAATAATATGTGGATCATGTTATATAGGCTCAAGCTTCTCTACAAATTGAGTGGGGAAACTAAGGCCAAAATATCAGTAGAAATGTAGCTGGATGCCTTCCAAAAGTTCAGGTGAGAAGCCAGTGAACTCCAGCATCCCAGCCTGTAACAACCAGGTTCTCAGCTTCAGTGCTTCAGCCAAGAAGTTTGGTGGCTTTAAAACCTTCTCTGAAAAAAAAAAAAAATCAGCCTGCCTTTCCCAGAGAAAAATTAGTGGAGACAGCCACACCATGTTAGAGATGATGGATGGTAGAAACTTTATGACACAAATGGTTTTCTGCAGGAGACACACCCTTGGACCTGGATCTGTTCAGTTTTATTGTTGAAACACAGGCAGTTTTAATCACCTGGATTTACAAGGTGTGCCTTAGGTTAGAAGATGTGGCTGGGGTGTGTATTCTATCACCATCTGTTAGGGATGGGGCAGTTATCTCTGTTCATGGGGCAGTTTTCTTTATCTCTCCCACAGCCAACCCTCCCTCCAGGAGATCTCTGCTGTCCATGGCCACTGAGTGTCCCTGCATGGCTGATCCAATTCCAGCATCCCATGGGGAGATGCTGCGCCCAGGGGAGGAGCCAAGCATTCCTACCTGGATCCAATCTGAGCCTGGAGCAGCACAGCAGCCTTTGCCCCGTGCATTGCCAGAGGAGCAGCTTTCTGCTGCCCTGCATTGCCAGAGGGAGCCCAGGCCCATCTGCAGCAGCCCTGGAGCTGCAGAGGAAAACTCCCCCCTTGTGCAGGATCCCTGCTCCAGCAGCAGCACAGCTGGCACTGCAGGAGGGCTGAGCCCCCATGGGATGGGGCTGTGCCACCCCCTGACACACAGGGGGGCAGCTCCTGCTCTCACTCTGGCAGTGTTGTTTTGTATTACTACATTTTTATTTTATTTTTATTTTCTTTCCTAATAAAAGAACTGTTATTCCTGCTCCCACTTCTTTGCCTGAAAGCCTCTAAATTTCAAAAAGTACTAATAATTCTTAGGGAGGAGGTTTACATTTTCCATTTCAAGGGAGGCTCCTGCCTTCCTTAGCAGACACCTATCTTTTCAGACCAAGAGACTGTGACAGGAGGATGAGGTGGTGGGATCAGCAGCTGGATCTCCTCTGTGGACTTTCAGCAGGACTGCTTTCAGTTCTCCTGGGCAGGCATTAGGATGATGACATGGAATATTTCCCATTCATCCAGCTGTGCCACAGCAAGATCAAGCTGGCATCAGCAGCAAAAGAAATTATGGATGAACATCTTCAGGGCAGACATTTGATTTGGAGGATTCCTGTTACTCCTGCAGTAGAGGGCAGAGGACAGAGCTCCTGCCCCAAAGGCTTGTTCCTAAATATTCCGGGGGAGCAGCTCTGCCCCACTGCACTGTAATAATCTCTCCTCCTTCCTAGCAGGCTGCTGTGGTTTTCCATTTCCTCTTGTTGGCTTGGCCACAGGGCTTTTGCATTTTTTTCTCTTTCTTTTATGTAACATGAATATCAGGTAGTAAAGATCAAGTGGTTTAATGTCTGGCTGATGCATCACCTGGGTTTAATAACTCAGAGTCAGTGTGGGGCATTAGAGGGAGATGGGCAGAGAGGGGGGTAGGATGGGCATGAGAAATTATTTCCAGATTCTTTCTCTTCCTATTGTGTCCAGAGTTCAAAAGGAACAAATGCCAGAGTCTGCAAAATGCAGACAAAGTTCTCTACTTTTCTCTACTTTTGACTTTTCCCTCACACTGGACCGATAGAGCAGTAGTAGTTTACAAGCAGTGTACTAGCAGTAGTTACTAGTAAACAGTAGAAATATAATCAAGGAGAATTATAAAAATTTCCCATGATGGCAGGAATTGGTTCATATAGTACAGGAGGTAAGAATAAAGGAATTTGGAGTCTTTTCTGACCATGAAAGCCAACAAAGTCTAACGCAGCTTGAAATCCCTCAGGCACACCAAACAAAGCACCCAAAGAGGAACAGCTGGATTAAATTTCACTTAAAAGTCACCATAATTGGCACTGGCCAGTAGTCTCCAGTACAGGGATGAGTAGAGTGATTTTCCAATGACATCAATTATAGCCTTGTTCAAGTTCCGACTCCACTATTTCAAATTCATGAGCTGATTGAGAAATTTGCTCTGATCTTGCTGAATGCACTGAATTGGGCCATGAAGGAGTAGCCTTACATGTGCATCCCCATAAAATAGACTGAGATAACCACACAGTTTTATTGAAGACACAGCAGCCTCTTCATTTGCTGAGAACCACAGCCTGATTTCAAAGCTTTCCTCTGCTGAAATCTTCCATATCCTGTCCTTAATCTCTTAAACCATCTCAACCCTGGAGCACAAATATTAGAGAAAAACAGGGAGATAGATTTTCATTCCATGTGCTTCCTCTGCATGGATGTGAATGACATTCACAATCTCTTCACTGGCCCATGTGGTTTTGCCAGCATCTGTTTCTTGGAAGTGAAGTGAGTTGCATGACCTCTTCCATAATTAAATTCAAATCACTGCTGTTAAAAAGAATCCATATCATATTCTGACTTCAGTAAATGCATAAAGCTCCAGCTCACAGTCATGTCTTCCTCTCTTTCCTCTGTTACTCCCATTACAAAGCTGTTTCCAAACTTCAGTGCAAGCATGGCCATGAACATTTCATTTCAAAATCCATATATATTACTCTTCAGATAATTCTCACTATCCCTGTGCCATGCTGTACCTTAAACAATTCTTTTTCACTCCTCCATCCTTCTGCAAAGTTACTACAAAAAAACCAGCCAAATCCTTTCTCAATCACAACTTTTAGCCAAGTTTTTAAATTTTCTGCTTTGCAGCCAGGATGACCAATTTAAAACAGACATAGAACAATGCCAGCGAGGAGACCTCTATACATGCAATATTAAAAAATATTTATAAAGGTGAGCTTTGGCTCAAATTAAATTGTATTTCTGTTCAAGTTCATTCTGTCTCTTAAGATACACTTTTAAACTGACCAAATCTTCTAGAAGTCTCACAGTTATCAAGGATTCCTGCACTGGACTAAAGCAGCCAGCCTTGTTTTTCAGGCTAATCCAGACTACTTCCACATGGAGCATCCTTTGGTATTGTGTGAAGAGCCTGATAAAGTGCTCATGCAGTATGGATGGCACTTCATGTGAAATAAAATCATGTTTGGGGGAAAAAATATAATATAATTCTTTTTTTGGTTAATGTTCTTCCCAGGAAGCATTTTCTTCCTTTTTTCCTCCGGCTGCCCATACCCCTACCCACACTAGGTGGGCACCGTACCCAGCCAACCCTTCTTCGCTGGCAGATTCAAAAAGTGTTTCTTTCTCTTGTCTTTTAAGGATCTGAATTAAATTTTTACCAATGTCTTTTCTGGCCCCTAACTAAGAAATTCAGGTAACCTGTTTCAGACCTAAAGTGAAGATTGAGATGAAGAATTCCATTTATTTCCACGTGTGTATTATGGGCCACTCATGGAGCAGATTCCCCTGTCTCATTTAGATTTTGGGATCTGCACAATCCAGGCAGGATAAGGAGAAAGGTGGTGATCCATTAAGGCTCCCCTGGTTAAAATATCCCAATTTACATCTTTATTACGACAATGCAAATCTTTCTGCTGCCTTCTGACCTCTCTTCTCCTTGGCTTTCAGACACAGAACACAATTTTAGATGTGCTCTGGGCATTGTCCTTGGCTGCTGACCAAGGCTGTCCAGCACTTTGCTGCTCCCAGAGACTTTTAGCTGCTCACTCAAGTGTTTTCCACTGAACAGAGAAATGCAGGATATTGGAGGCAAGATTAAGTCCCCCCATTTCCCAGCGCTGAATCAAACAAAACCTTCTTCCACCCACACGTTGCTGTCTCAGCTTAAAAACAAAAACAACCTGCCAATCTCTCCCCACACAGAAACCTTTAGAGTTTTCATCAAAAGTACAGGAAAGATACCGCAAAATTTCTCAAGCCCACCAGGCATAAATTGCCGTAATTCCTTTCAAATTATCTGCTGTTATTTTCTTTGAAATCACTGGATGAATCAGATGAGAAGTGAGGGAGTGGGGTATTTCCTGTACCGAAAACATGCCACAAATAAAGACAAGAAAGTTCTGTTCCTCTCTAGACGCAGCACTTGTTGGACAGAACCGTCAATGTCTTTGAGCAAAAGCTTTTTATTTATCTCCCAGAGAGACAGGGAGTTTGAAAAAAATAAAGGTAAAAATTGGAGCCTTTAAATGCCATTGCAGGTATAGGGGGGATTAATTTGGGGAATGCCACCACCAAAAAAAAAAAAAAAAAAAGAGAAGAAAAAAAATTGAAAATTAATAGTGACAAGAAGAGACTTGAAAATAACAAAGTGAGATTCAATCTTGATGAAGCTGAGAAAAAGAAAAGCGAGCAAAATATTTGCTCTTACAAGGAATGAAGAGAGCTAAGTATGAATACTCAGAGTCTGATTCAAGGAATATGGCAGAGCAAGAAACTGAATCTTGGTATTCCCAGACCTGCAGCCATGGGGCTGTGCTCACTTCCTAGAAGCAAGCTGGAAAAATAATAAATATTAACAAAAGGCTCTTGAGATGAGTAGTTTATCCAAGGTGTGGGATAGGAGGGGCTCTGGGGTATCATATGATTCAATGATGTGTTAAAAGAACAGAATCAGGAACTTCTTTAAATTATATATATACATAAAGTAATCATATATCACATATATATTTATATATATATACCCCTAGGAAGAGAAAATCCAGGACAAATTATCAAGGTGGAGGAGAAACTTTCCCAACAAGACCTATTGTATAATAACTCCCCTGAGGAAGTGATGAGCACAAAGTTTCTTGAAATACTAAATGTGAGGTTTTTTCCAAACCAACAAGTGTGCACTGAACAGAAAACCTGTGCTGGCAAGGAATGGGAGCATTTAATAGACCTCTCCTGTGGGAAACATAGTAAAGGTAAGAAGACTTTCAGAAAGCTGTGAAAGCAGGCCTCAGAAACACATCTCTGGTTTGTGAAGAGCTTTGGGGATTGAAGGAGCCACAGAGATGTTTTGCAGTAGTTTGCCATCAGTCCAAAAGGGAGGAAACAGCTGGAGAGTTCCTAGAGCAGCTCATGCAATCTCCCAAACCAGGTCACTCCAATCATCCTGTGACCCTGGAACGTGATGGAGCCAAGAGTGGAAGCATGGAATGCCACGGAACATCTGCTCTGCTCTAAAGACCATGCCCTGTCATTACCAGGGACATTCTAATTTCCTTATTATTGTGATCACTTATTAATGTCATGAGGAAAATTCAGAAAAACAAGGAGGAAGATAATCAAAACTGATGAGGCAGAGGAACAACATTCTTTCTTATTTTCCAACTTCTTTCCAGTGCGTGCCTGCTGACCCACCTATCTCCAGACCCGAGAGCCAAGGGCAGGGTCTGTGCCCAAGAAAACAAACTTGTGTACCCTCTGCACGTGGGTTTTAGCTATGAATCACCTCCTGGTGTCATTCCAGATCTTTCTGTGCCTGTATTAAAACCATTCCAAGAGTGGGATGGATATGAGATGAAAGATGCCTTGATAGAAGAAGCTCTAATTTCATATGGAATTGCTTCAGGATTTATGGATCTGAGAAAACCTTGCAGATGTGTTTCTGAGCATTAACTTATCACTGAATAGGCACTGTTTCAACATAATTTATATTTCAGTCTTGGGATTTCCCTGACAGCCTCCTCCAAATCATTCCTGCCTGTTAATGTCCTGTCAGATTTAATGATTCTGGCTTCTCTGACAGTTGTATCCTAATGTGAAATAAATGCCTTCCTGATGCTTCACTCTGTGCTGCTGATGATGTGATAGATCAACATTTTTATTTATGTTTGTCTTTTGGCCTTCAGAGGATAATCAAAGCTGGCCACTGAAGGCCACAAAATGGATCCTGTTGGCTTCACTGGAAGCCAGAGCAGTCCCCTGCCCAGGTGGGAATGCAATGATGCACATATGGAGGGGATCAGCCCCAAAGCAGGGGAATAAATCTCAAAGGAAACCACTCCTTCTTGCTAACTAAAGACAGACAAGTTATTTGAGAGACAAAATATTTTTGCCAGAGGAAGTAGAAAGAAAGGAAAGTCCTGAGGCTCTTGGGATATCATAGGACCAGTTGCATTAAGAAGAAGGAAAGTTTTCTTCACTAAAACTTCTTTCACTTTATACAACCCAACATCCAGGTTTCACACAGCCCCCACAGCCAGCCCTGGCGTATCACCCACAAGGATTTACTCCAGACACAGCATTTCTTTACTCAGCCCTTACAAGAATAACATCTTTTACTCAAGGCTTAAATTTTGCTTCAGAGAGACTGGGTCCAAGCCAATGCCAGCAGGACAAATGGCCCTCCCTGGGAAGTTGCCATCTTTCCAAAGAATAATCTTTTTGTTCAGGTTTTGCCTTTTCTGGGCTGCAGATCCCCATGCTGTGGTCCCTCAGGACTGATTATCATGGGAAGAGGATCAGAGTTATGTGGTTTGTCTCCTGGATTGAAACAGAGGCTTCTCCAGAGGCTCTCACAAACACATCCCCCTCTTTTGGATAAGTGCATGGATCCCAAACTGCCGACTTTTGTGTCAAACTTTGGTTTTTATAATGAGGTGACAGGAACATCTCCCTCCTCACAATGTCTGTTCCCTGAATTATGGAGCCTACACAGGGATGCAGATAGTTCTGGAAACCTGATAACTGAAAACTAAGACACTCCAAGGGCCATATTCCCCATGATAAGACTTGATTCTCACTTATTTAGTTGATTTTTCCGTGCCTGCTTAATGTGACCAAAATATCTTCAGAAAAAGTCAATGCAAGAAAACAGGGCGGCCCCAAATAACAAAATATGAGGTGGAGAAGAAACTCCTGTCTCTAACACAGCAAATATTTCAGAAAACATCATTTTTCACTCTACTGTTTCCTCCTCTGATTTTTTAATCTCCATTTTTTTCCACAGAATAAGCCAAACACAAAAAAAGAAAATTCCGACTAACAAAAAAACACCATCCCAAAACCCCAAACCTTCTCAAAAGGTCAGAATGATGAATAATATTTCATACTGCAGGTTGCAGAGTCATTGCATTCCTTTTCAACAGCTCCAAAACCACATGAGAAAGCCTGAAAATACCTTTGAAGATAGCAGGGAATGAGTCCACTTACAGAGGGCCTCACTCTCCTACTTAGGCAATATTCAGCCTATAAAACCTAATAACTGGTAACAGCTTCCATTATTAACAGCAAATCCTCCATAGGCAAATTATGCCTTAATCTGCCATTACCACTGTCAACATTTAATTAATCTGCTTAAAGGGCTGGTGCTGCCTCAGTGAGGCAAATGAATTTTTTACCATTAATTTAGAGCTAAATCATAACCCAATTGCCATTTTTAGACTCTTGAACACTCTCTGACTTTCCAGATGTGCAACACCATCATTTCCAACAGCAGCAGTTGGTTTCTAGACAGATTTTGAAGCCTTATTTCAGGGCTAATTTCAGTGTTTTCCTGTAGTATAAGTATTGTTTAAATATCAGGCACTTCAGTGGTGCTCTATCATCATTATTTGTCTTCCTACATCATTATGTAAATGAATACTCATGAATTAATTAATCCTAGGGCATGATGGAGGGATAAACCACTTGTGTTTCACATGCAGTTTATGCATGTGAGAAATTTCAGGTTTAAAAGCTGTGCTTTCTTTTCCGTGACTTTCTTTTCCACATAACTTCTTTTCCAATTCAATCCAACTCCTGGAAGGGGCATTTTTTCCAGGAACCATTTTGGTATGGAACTTCTTCGACCCAGAATATGAAATGCCCTCATGGTGTGTGCTCATGTGTTGGCCTGGGTAATCTTCTAATATAAAGACACCAGTGCATGTGGAGTTATTGTTTTCTGATAAAAATAGTCAGGTTTTTTTGGTGGTATCACCAGCACTTTCAGCAATCACTATAACAGAGTGAAGTGATTTAGGCCCATTAGGTCCCAGCTTCTTACAAATCCTTTCTCAAACAAGTTCTGAATTTGAATAATTTGTTTCAACAACAACAACATAAAGTTATTATATTTCTGAAATTCTCCAGCATGCAGAAAAAGTGGAAATAAAAACAAAATTTCATTTTAAAAAAATAATATACATACATTTGCAAAGTCCTCTCTTTGGGCCAATGCCCACACCCAGCACAACCTGGAGTTCATCCTGCATCCATTTATTTAAACAATTAAAGAACAATGAAACATTTCTGGACATTCCTGCAATTGCCTTCTATCCATCAGCTCTGGCAGCTGCTTGGCAACTCTTCCCTTGACCTCCAAAATAAACCCACCCTCTGAAGAAAACACTGCAAACCTCTAGAGCCAGCCTGTTTGCCTGCAAAGTGATTAATCTGGGTTTGAAACCAAAGCCAGTGTGCTGACAACATGGAGAAAACAGAGGGAGAAAAGTGTTGAACAGCTCAGAAAATCGTTCCTGCTTTGCAGGATATTCGTCAGGCGTCCAAGGGATGGGAAATGAGCACTCTGGGCAGATTTGCAAGGTTTAGGAGGAGATCTTCCTCATTATCCACCTCCTCACACCCGTGGTTGTGGAGACACCCCTTTTCAACCTGCATTGGAGTCCTTCATGTTGCTCAAGTCTCTGTCAGCTGAAATTCAAGGGCTTTGCTTTCTGAGACACCCCTGAAAATTCCTTCCATTATTCTACTGATAAAACAGGAATATTTCATAGAACAGCATAGACTGATAAGAGGTGAGGGCTGAGATGAAGAGGTGCCTTATGAAACCCAGTTAAGAAACACTTGGGTTATCTCAACCAGATGTTATGAAACTCACCACAGGAATTACTGGCTTAGATATGCTGGCCTGGGTTAAGAAGTGTTCAAGCCACATAATTAAAATGATCTCATTTAGCTTTAAAATCCACCTATCCTTGCAGCTATTGAACTTGCTAACTTCTCTGGAATTCATGGGACAATATCAGTTTCTACTATTTTTTTTCAGAAAATTATTTGCAAAGAAAGGCTTAAAAAGCATCAAGAGAGCAAAATGTTCCCCATTCCTTTAATAATTTTCAATTCAATATTGAAACTGGGAGTCATCTGTCTCAGGATTTATAAATTATATGAAAAGTTAGAGTTCTTACCTACCATGTACACTTTTATTTCATACACATCCAATTGTTTCTGGACATGCCCAGCTATATCCAAGGAAAACTTAATTAATCTTGACTTAAGTCAAAACAAACAATTTAAAGCATTTTAAAATCCTCTGTGGGGCTCAGAAAAAAAGCAAACAAGCTTCATAACGGAAGACATGATTTCATTTCACAGGCTCTTACTAAGTTTTCTTCAATTTGCTTGAACATCTGCAGTGATTTTCCAAAAAGAAATCAACAAGTGTTGCTTGTAGCTACAGAGCTTGAGTTCATGTCCCACCTTATTTTTCCTGACAGTCCTCAAGATGCTCCTGGACTTTTTTATGTTTTATTTTATTTCCCCCTACTCCTTTCTTCATGTATAGCAAAAAGCCACAGCGATTCATAATAGAGGGAATGGGGCATCACTTGCTTGTTCCCTTGAACAAAGAGAGTGTTCTCAGTATCCCAGGTGTGCATGGCGATGGCAGACCTAGGGCCCCCCTAAAACACTGAGTTCCTCTTGCCTGCGTGTCCTTTTTTGATGAAGACAAATAGAATTTTGCTTTAGGTTGATATCAGGAAAAAGTTCTTCCCCCAGAGAGTGGTGGGGCACTGAACAGGTTCTCCAGGGAAGGGGCACAGCTCCAAGTCTGCCTGGTTTCAGGAAGCATTTGGAAAACACGCTCAGGCCCAGGGTGGGATTTTTTGTGTGTCCTGTGCAAGGCCAGGAGCTGGATTCCATGATCCTGGTGGGTCCCTTCCAATACAGCATATTTTATATTTCTGTGATAATGTATTTTTGCAACCAGCTCCTCACGTGCCTGTATTAACTTAACTTCAAAATGAAGTCTGTGCTGGACGTTGCTGGATAAAGTGTCATCCTCTATAACCTGGTTAAATTCTTTACTCTCCTCAGAAAAAAACTCTGAAATTGTTAAAGACAAGTGCTAAATTCATTTCAGGGCATGCAGAAGGTGATCTAAGTGGGTGGTTTACAGTTCAGTGAACTATCACACATCCACCGCTTAGCCTGGAAATATTTCCAAGATACACAAACCAGCGAGGCAGGATGGAGCAAGGAGGTATCAGAGCTCAGAAGAGCTGGTCAGGGCCCAGGAAAGAGAGTGACCTGAGAAAGGAGCTCACATTGAGGTCAGCAAGCTCCCATCAGAGACCAGCTGTGAACAGCAACTTCCAATCCCTCCTAGGAATGATCCCAGTGTTTGGTGATGCCATTGGGAATCCAAAGACAACCCTCAACTTCATCTTTCCCGTGCAGATAACAACAGAACCTGATTGTGTTGTCTTGAAGCTCAATGTCACAACGTTCATCCTGTTCAATTTGTCAGCAGAGGGCCATGACTCAAGAGGGACCAGAATACAAGGGGAAATCAAGGATATTAAGGATATTAAGGGAAAAGTTTTATCTGCTGGTCTGTTCCTGAAAGGAAAAGGTTATAGAAACTGTATCCTCAGCAAAATGTCAGAAGAGGGAAAACTTATTTTGTGCTTTTTTGTTTGTTTCCAAATATTAAAGGAAGGGAATTCCTCATTACCTTATAAAGGGGTGCACGGTTCTGTGCAGCAAAATCAAATTACATCAAATTTCAGTGCTCAGGAGGGCAAATGTTTCAAAATCTGAGAAAACTTTCCTTTAAAAATTCCTAAACAGTCTTAACATTTACCATGCACAATATCAAGATCTTCAGAAAAAGAGCCACAAACAACTCTTCTATGTAACATCTTTGAGGCAGTAGAAACACTGACATTATGACTTGTCCTCCCACCAGATATGGGAAGGAGAAGCAGAATTCTCTTAAGGTGGATGAAATTTTCTTTTGGATTGAAGTCCACCTTCTATTTGTCACCAGAACGGAAATCTGGTGGAATTCAGCCATAGACAGTTGAGCTCCGCATTTCTTTACTCTTTATGGTTTTCTTCTTTATGTTCATTCTCCTGTTTGTTTGCTTGTATTACTTCAAGATAACAATTTGCTGTCCTTTATTTATTCATTATTCTTTTACTCAGGCATGGTTTTGTATTTGTTTCTCTTTATCATAATTGATCAATCTTCTGAAATGCTAAATGTGCAAAATTGATTTTTTAATTAAAAATTCTTTAGAAATGAAGGAATTATTAAAAAAATTAAATCAGGAAATGCTTTCCTGGTGGTGTACATCTGCATGACTTCTTAGCTCAGATATTTATTCATTTTTATAATATCTTTGATTTGAAAACACTATTCATTATTATAGTTCTGACAGGTGATACGTGCTTGCTTTGTCTTTGAGGGTATTTTTTTGAAAATTAACTTATAGATGGTTTTAAAATATAAATTTGAAAGCTGTCTATTAAAACAGAAGCTGAAAATGTAATATGAAATGTCCTGGTTCTGTGCACTGCTCTATTCTGGATGCAATATCAGACCTACCACTGATTTTTTGGTTTTTTCCTTCGTGATAAGCGTTTCCATGCCATAAAACCACAAAATTCTAACAGATCAGTAAAATATCCAGCTGAAGAAAGGCTTTCTGTTTGATGGGGCAGCAAACACACAACCATTTCCACCACGAGCTGTAAATTTCCAGCGTCACAGGGATGGGCACTTGCTCAGCAACAGTCTCCCCATTTATTTAGCCTCTCAAAGCCATGTCCTGTTCCCAGCCCGTGTTTGCTGTGAGCAGTGAATGCCATGCCTGTGGGGTCAGTGTCTGATGGGCCAGACCAAAACACCCCTTGGCAGAACAATTCCCCCATGCTGAGACCTCTGCTGCCCTGGCTGCTCCACCTCCACTACAAGAGCTGGCTTGGCTGAAGGTACCAGCTGAAAATAGGTGATAAATTCATCCCATGGTATCAGATTTACATTTACAGTGCAGGGCAAGACATTGGAAAAAATCCCATTTGCTCATTGAAAACAAGGTTTTCTAAATGTAAGGAAGCTTTAAGTCATCAGCATTTTAAGGCAAGCACTGAAGATCTACAGAACTGCAGCATTAGAAAGGTGAGGTTTGGAATTCCTAGAACCTGAGGTTTGACCTACATGTAGAGAAAAGCAAGAGAATGGGAAAGAAGTTCATCATCCAAGCTGCCCAGGTATCACTTAAATATCAAATAAAGCTCTTTCCCTCTGTCCTGAAAGCTGTCAGGAGCTCCTATAAACCTTCCACCCAGCAGAGCCCCTGAAACCGGCTGTTAGCATTTGTCATCCTCCCTCTCCTGC